>NW_020291300.1:462228-852278 GCF_003184745.1 Aspergillus uvarum CBS 121591 | reverse complement strand
TAGCAGTTAGCCTATTTCTTCTTATTTTTGATTCTTTTATTTTCTCTTACTTTCACCTCACTTTCGCACCCAATTTGTATGCAGAAGTGAGAGTTCAATAAAGCCTTTCTGAGAGACCTTAGGAAAGTTCTTATTTATAACTATTAATAATCTTATAGTTAACTAATAATATTTCTAACTATAGTAAAATCCTCTACTGAAGAATCTAATAGTAAAAATATTAAACTATTAGCAGTAGAAAAGGTTTTTAATTTTAAACTACTATTTAGATATAATAATTACTGTAACATACTATATCCTATAGATAACTAAAAAAAAGAATTAGAATTATTTAAAAAAAAATAGGTTAGTTAAATATAGAATAGTAGCAGTTTATTAATTTTAAAACTAATTCTTATTATTCTAAAGATATAGTAAGATTTTAGTAGTTAAATACTGAAGGGAGTTTTTAAGTTGTTGATATTATAACTCTTCCGTCAGGAATATGTAGGCAAGCTGTTGGTGGTTCACCATACCCTTGAAGATTACCCATAACAAAAACTCTACAGTAAGACTTTACTCATTTAAAAATACTTATTTATTTTAATTAATTTAAATAGTTATATATTAATCTTAATACTTGCTATATTAGTATAGATATTATAATAGATTATATTATATTTATATATATATATAAAAACCTTTTAAAGCCGCCCTTTAGAATATTTATTTATCTAGTTTTATTTTTTAATTATTTATTAACCCCTGCTAAAAAGAATAATAATATATTAGCTAACTAAGTTAGAAGTATTATGTTTTATTTAGACTTTTCAAAAACTTTATTATATAATATAAATAGCGAGCTTTTTTATTATTTTTTATACTAATTATTCAAGCACTATTGCTTTATTAAAACAAATATTTTTTAATACTGTTATTTTTAAATATTATAACTTATATTTAGTTTATATAAATTAATATATATAATAATTTAATATATATATCTACTACTATCTAGGTATTACTAATATAGTAGCAGATACATTATTTTAGCTTTTTTAAAAAAAAGTTTTATATACTACTTTAAAAAAGTATAACTTAAAAAATACTTCTATTAATATATATTCTATAAATATTAATATCAATATAATAAAAATCCTTACTATATTTCTATATATTTGTTTTATTAATACTATATTCACTATATATTCTATTAATTTTAATAAAATATTTATGTAATATATGTATAATAGCTATATATCTAATAAACATACTTCTAAGATTATTACTGTTTTTAAAAAGAAATTCTAAAACTAATATATTTTATATATTTGAAAATAGTTCACTTTTTATTTTTTATATATATTATCTATAGTACTGTTACCAGTTGAATCTTAGTTTAAGTTTATAAATATATTAACAACCATACTAATAATATTAAAAATAATAAATTTAAAATTTCTAAAAAATCTTAAGTATACTTATCTTATTTACTTATATCTAAAGATTTTTATATAATCTATAACAATCGCTGTCATTAAGACTATAATAAGTATATTCAAGAACTTCACAGTTTTATTCTATATAAAAAATATAAGCTACTTTATTAATATATTACCTATTATCCTATATATTTTAAAAATAAAATATATTATTATTTATTATATAGTATACTATAACCTATTATTCCAGACAGCCTGTTTAAAATTATTAATATAAACTTTATTATTAAGTTTTTAAATAAATATAGATATAATACTGCTTTTATTATAATTAACAAATTTACTAAGCATATAAATATTCTAAAAAATTATTTTAATTAAAAAGCTGATTAATAGGGACTTGCCCCTATTAATTATATAAAAAAATATAATTAAAATATTCTAATATTCTTTATATTAGACTGTAATACTAAGCTTATATTTTTTTTAAAAATGACTTTTTAAGGCTTTTAATTTTATATAGTTATATTCTATTATATTCTATTTCGAAACTAATAATTAGTAAGAGTATATAATCTAAACAGTTAAAATAATAATATATTATATATATACTTAGTAATAATAGTAGTTTATAGTAATCCTATTAATTATTATTTTTATTACCTTTTTTAAAATATATCTATAAATAAAACACTCTATAGATTAATATTTAGTATAAATCTTTATTAGATGTAGTATTTAGTTAAAAATATTAATACATCTAAATCTTAGAATATTACTATATTGAATATTCTAAGTATCTCTATATCTTATAAATATCTAACTATTTAAGTTATTATTTTCTTTTTTTAAAAAATATTAAAACTAAAAGATATTGCAGTCGTCCCTGTAAAAATACTAATATTTAAAGATATAATATAAAAAGAATTATTCTAAATAAAAATATCTAAGTTATTTAAAATTTTTGTTATATTTTAATACTAATAAAGTATTCAAGTTTGCTGCTGTTTATATAGAAAAGATGTATAACTTATATTATATACCCCTTAAATTAAAATTAGTAATTGTATCTATTTTTATTTATGTAAAGATTATAGTATTTTTATTATTTATAGTATCAAAGCTAAATTACTTTAGCAGTATACTAAACTATTCTATATTATTACCCCTTTTAAAAAATATATATATAAACTTAATCTTTTAGACTTTTAATATATCTATGTAATTATTTTTATTATATATCTTAAACCTACTTTTGTTAGAAAAGACTTGTTTAATTATTTATATTCTTATCTACCGCGCGTTATTAATAAATATTTTCCTAATAAAAAGTAATAAAAAGGTTTTACTATATTTAATAAGTATACTGTTTTTTATAGCCGATACCATATTCTTATAATATAATACTTTGTATATTAAGAAAAATATAGTCTTTAGTATAATAAATAAATCTGTAAAAATAATATTACTGTAGATAAATTAATTTATAATTATAAATACTATATTACTATATCTAACTCCTATATTTATAATAAATATTTATCTATTTATTTATTTTTTTATATTTATATTCTAGCTTACTCTTATTTGTTTGTTCTAGCAACTTTATCTTTTTTAATAATATATATAATTCTCAACATAGGTGTTGTTTTTAAAACTGTAGGATCTGTAGTATTTTATAATATTATTTATAATAATATTCTGCTATTTGTTTGTATGGCCGCCTTCCAGACCACTTACAGCAATCTTTTAGAGTTCTTAACTTTTGCTATTCCCCCATCTTATAATAATTAATCATATTGTTATATACATTCATAAATACTTCGTACAGCGCCACACTACTATTTTTACTTATTTTCAAAAATTAAATTTAAAACTTAAACTAAAGGAAGCCTATATAGAACTTTTATTTATTATATTTTTAAAATAAAAAGTTAATATTCTTATCCTTCTTATATTTAAGTTAAAAGTTAAAGCTATCTATATACCATTATATTTCTATAAACTTTAATAAATTAAAGTATTTTTTAGTTTTACTAGTTAGCTATATTACTATATAAATTAATATATATAAAAAGCTGCTCTGATCTAAGATTAAAAAATATAGTTATTACAACTATATAAAAATAATAATAAAAAATAAAATTACGTATTAAAAATTATAATTTTAAATTTTACTTTTAAAAAACTTTAGTTATTTTATTTATTTCATAATGAATTTATAAATCTGAAGTATCTGGCTTATTTTTAAATAAATAAATATTTTTATATCAATATTAATATAAGCTGTTAAAATATAGATATTATAATGTATTATTTTAAATCTAATTTTAGTTATAATATTTTATTCAAGCTATTTTTACATACTATAATAATATTTATTATATTTATATTTTAGACTTTTACTAATATTAAAAAACTATTAGCTAATAAAGCTTAAAGTATTTTATTTAATAGAAGTACTATAAAATATATAATATTCAATTAAGATATTATAATTAAATATAATCATTTATATTAATTATATATTTACTATTAGAATTTCTAGATAAATCATTTTTAACAATATTTTAGTTAAATAATTCAGTCTATATTTTATATATTTATTTTATTTTATTTAGAACTATTAAGTTTTTATCTATTACTATTTTAAAAAGTTAAATACTATAATAAATATATTATTTTATTTATTTCAAATAAAAAATATTTTTTATATTCGGTATATACAACTATAAGATTTAGAAGACATTTTATTTAATATATTTATATATTTTATATATATTTCTAAAATTAGTAATAATTTTAAATACTATATTATTATTAACAGCTATACTAAAGATCTTTTTATTAAAAAAATTCATTTATTTTTAAATCTAATTTTTAAACCTTTTTTTATATTTTATAAAAAATAATTTATTTTATATAGTTAAAATATTATTTATAATATTAAAATTTGCAAAACTATTACTAATTTTAATAATAAATATTTAAAAATAAATATTTTATATATACTACAGACAGTAATTGTTTTGTATCTAAATATACTTTTATTTATAAAAGTTTTAAAATTGTTTATAATAATAACTAATATTAAGGCTATAAAAAGTAAACTTTTAAGCTAAATAGCTTTTTAAAATATTAAAAAATAGTAGTATATAAATATGTTTAAAAATTTTTATATATTTAGGTAATAATATTTAATACTATAAACAATACAGCTTATTTTAGCTAATTATTTTTATTATTTTATTTTATACTATTATTATAGACTTTTTAATATTACTTTCTCCTAACAGTCCTAATATATATAATTTCTTTATTATTATTAATAAATCTATTAGATATGTTAGTACTATTTTAGGTAAATTAAGCTGAAAAACAAAGCATTAAAGTATTATTTTTATTAATTATATATCGTCTTATATTTGGAGTATACTGTACTATTTTATTTTTAATCAAAACTATTAATCTATAAATACATTCTAAAAGGGTTTTTTTATTTGAATATAAAGTAGGTTTATTTTACTGTAGCCTATGTTTAAACTAATAGATAAAATAAATATATAATTTAAATAATTAAAACTATACTATATTATAAAACTATATAAAAATATACATTAAGATGTTAATATTATTATTTCTTATGTTTATAATTAATTTATTTTTTTAGCTGCTATAAAAAATATACTATATTATTTTATATATAGTATTTTGCTATAATAACTATAGCATTTAGTTGAAGTAATTTTATATAAAATTATTTTAAAATATATTATATTTAATATTACTTTTTTAATATTATATCTATTTTAACTAAGCTAAATATTTTAAATATTATATTTACTCCAATTCTTTCAAATATTAACTTTAAAAATATTTAATCTATTATTTTTAAGAGTTGCTTTAAGTAAAAGTCTAAATATTTTAATATATTATAGTATATCTATTTATTTATTTATTTTATATTTATTTTATATTTATTTTATATTTATTTTATATTTATTTTATATTTATTTTGTATTTATTTTTATATTTATTTTTATATATTAAAATAGTTGTTTTTTTATATCTAATAAGTAAGATATTTTATATAACGTTGTTACTTTTAGAAAAATACTGCAGTTATTTTGAAAAATATTTTATTATTACTTTATTACTAATCTAAAAAATATATAGAAAATTGTTTTATTTTAATATGAAGAAAGCCCTCAAATTTACTATTATATATATAACATATTTATATAATTAATATTATAAGCCTTTATTTTTTATTTTTAGTAATATAATATACCTTTGCCTTTACTATAAATATACTATACTATTTATTATAAAAAACCTGTTACTATAATATATTAGTGTTAAGGGAAAATGGGTTGGTTAGATGTAGAATAGTAGCAGTCTATTAATTTTAAAACTAATCCTTACTATTTTAAAGGTATACTAAGAATCTAGAAGTTAAATAAATACTAAAGGGAGTTTAAATTATTAATATTACAACCCTTTTATTAGAAGTATATAAATAAGCTGTTAGTAGTTTATTATAGTTTAAAAAATTACTTATAATAAGTAGACTTTTTTATTTACAGTTATTTTTAGTAGTATAATAATAGTATAGTAGTACTATTTCAGCAGTTAAATTACTTTATTTAGTTAGTATAGTAGCAGCTGGCAGAATCTAGCTAAAACTAGTTTTAATTAGATATAACTATTATAATTTAATACTATTCTATTTTAGAAATATAATAGTTCTTTATATAGAATATTAATATTATAGTTATATTTTAATATTTATACTAAATAATTTCTTTATTATCTAACTTTGTTGCTGCTGTACTTTACTTATATTTTTATATTATTTTTATTATTATTTATTTTTGAATCTGTTTTATAAGTATAAGTATATATATTTTCTATAATTTTAGTACTACTATAATACTAATAGAGTACTATAGATTTCTTAATAAATTAAAATATTTATATTATTAATTTTCTGTTTTTTAACTATTTAGCTTTTTTTTATACTATATAGTACTTAAAGTGCTTATATACTTTAGTTAAAATTTTTAATACTGCTAATAGAAATAACTTTATACCCTGCTGTATTTTTAATATAATATTATTAATAAAGTACTAGTAATATACTGCTAAAAAATAAACTATAGTTTAGTAAGTTTTTTTTAAAAATCTATTTTATTTTTTTTATTTCTATATTATTTTAATATATAAACTAAATATAGATTAGATAATTATAGTAATATTTAAAAATACTACTAATCTTACTATAATTTTAAAATAAACTAATTCTATTTAGAATATTAAAAATAAAGAAATTTAGATTTTAATATTATATTATTTAATTATTTATACTACTGCTGCTCTGGCCGGTAAATTTATTAATATAAAAAATATATTATATAAAATATTATATTTTACTACTATAAAAAAAGCTATAGCTATAAGTTTTAATATTAATATAATAAGTAAATACTAATAGTTTAATAAAAGTATATAAATATTTACTATAGTTTTATATCTAAATACTATACTCTAACTATTTAGACTAGAAGTGATTTTAAATCTTTTTATCTTTTATTTGATAATATCAGCTATTTATTTTAATCAGTAATAGTAGTTACTTTTTGAATAATATTTTCTAAAAAATTATCTGTTTATACTTAAATAAGTAGAAGATAAAAAAACTGTTAGTATAAATTTTACTAAATAGTTTTTTTATAAAATTAAATAACAGTCTATAAAATCAATATTATTTATTAGTATTTATAGCTTATTTTAATTATTTTTATACTTTTATAATACTATTTTAGTCTGTTAGATATATATAACCTAGATTTTTATTATTATTTACTATGTAGCTTTAAAATATAGATATAAATAAAATTAATATATAATATAACTAATTTATAATATTTTTATTATAATATATATATATTATATACTTTATAA
Source organism: Aspergillus uvarum CBS 121591 (assembly GCF_003184745.1). NCBI lineage: Eukaryota > Fungi > Ascomycota > Eurotiomycetes > Eurotiales > Aspergillaceae > Aspergillus > Aspergillus uvarum. Next base: position 844,893 of record NW_020291300.1, on the reverse strand, counting down.
TTATTTTATTATTATTTTTATTATATATTAATTTAATTTATGTTTTATAAAGTAGGCAACTGCAACCTAATTATTAAATTATTAAATTTTTTACTGGTAACTATTAATTATATTTTAAAAACTATTTTTATTATTTTATTAAATAAAACTAATTTTTTTATTAGTATAGGCTGTTTAGTATCTGCTCTACCTATTTTTTATTTTTATCTAAATCTAGTATTAGTAAAGTTTTAGAAACATCTCCCCTACCTTTTTAAAATTCTAGTAATAAATATAAAAGATATTATATAACTAAATATATTTATTTTCCTACAGCCTTTAAAATTTGAAAGGGTTTTATAAATTTTAGAATTAATTTTTAAAATGCTTTTTTTAAATTTAATATTTACTATAAATAATTTAATCAAATCTTCTTAAAAGTATATGCTGGTTTATTTTTTTATTTAAGAATAGTATACTATAATAATAATTATAGTAAATCAAATAGCTTTTATTTACTTTCTACTAGTTTTTTTATAGATTGTTTTATAAAATTTTTAACTTTTCTAGTTTTTTAAATATTAATAGTACCACTACTTTTATAGAATTATTTTTAATCTAAAGTCTAAATTTAAAATAATATTCTATTAATATTTTAAAAAAATATTATTTTAATAAATATATTTAAATAATTACTATAAGCAAATTTGGCTTTACTAAGCAGATTTATTGAATAGTTCTGATTTTTAGTAATAAAATACTTTAAATAGTATTTAAGTATTTAGTTTATTTATTTTATTTAGCTATTAGTTTAAAAATAAAATATTATTAACAATTATTATTTAATTTTAGTTTAATAATAAAAATTAGATTAGAATTAACTAGTAAATAAAAAGCTTCTATTAATAATAATACTATATAAAGCTTTATTTTTTAGTAAAATAATTTAGCCAGTTCTCCAGCTTAAATTATATATAATATTAAAAAAATAGTATATTTTTATAAATTATTTAACTATTATTAAAATAAAATATATCCAGTAGCCTTAATAATATAGTTTAAATAATCCTATAATAAAATTTATAGTAATTTTAGTTTATAGTTTTAATAAAATTAGTAGGCTTTTAAACTTTTTATATAGTTAATATCTAAATATAATTTAATATTAGTAGATAGAATATATTATTATATAATTCTTTTTATTATTTTAAAAGCTAATCCAGTAGATCTTTTTTAAAAAAAATTATTTAGTTTTATTTTATTTAAAATACTTACTAATAAATTATTATAGTATTATTATAGTAGCTTTTAATATAGGTCTTCTACCTCTAGTATATAAAATCTATTTTTAATATTCAATAATCTATTAGTTATAGTTTTTTTAAACAGTTAACTTTTTTTTTAAATCTTAGAATATTTATTCTAAAAAGCTTTAATTAAATTTTTTAAATAATTATTATAATTAGATTTATAAACTTAGATTTATTTTTTTTTCTATAGCTGTAATACTAGTAGTTTATTTATAACTTATTATATATATTATAATTTAGTTAGCTAATTTTATATTAGTAGTATCTATAAACCTGTTTAATATTATATAAATACTAAATCTAAATCTTTTTTATAACAATATTTTATTATATCTAAACTAGAATTTTTTAATTTTAGATACTACTAGGATTTTAGATACTACTAAAATAAATACTAACTAATTATAAAATATCTATATAATATTTTTATTATATAAGTTTTTTACTAGTTTAAATAGTTTAAATAAAATATTAGTAGGGTTGCTTTTACTAGATTTATATTTAATTATAAAATTAAAAAGTAAAATTATATACTAGTATATCTAATATCTATTAAATTACAGTTAGTTTATAAAAAACTAAAAATTATATAGTTAAATAAAACTTTAATTAAATATTAAATCTTATTAAAATATTAGTATTAATATCTAAATAAATAAATAACTATAAAAAGTTCTTACTCTAAAGTTCTTTAATTTAGCTTTATACTAAAAAACCTTTTAGACTAAATAGGTACTATATAGTATTATTTTATTAGTATAGATTAGATTAAAATATTTATTATTTTTAATTTTAATAGACTATATAGAATTAAAAAATTAAAAAAAGTAGTTTAAAATATATAAATAAGCCGGTAGAATACTAGTTTTTTATTTAAAATCAAATAATATATACTAGGTCTTTTATTATTTTAGCTTTTTTTTAGTAGATTAGTTAAAGGTAATATTAGTAAAAAAAATATAAATAAATCTTTAATAAAAATTATAAATTTTTAAGATCTAAATATTATAGTCGATAGTAGATAACAGCTATAAAATAATAATATTAATTTAACTAAAATCTATCATAATTCTTACAAAAAAATATAATATAGGCTAGAAATCTAACTTACTATTAAAAAAAATATTTTAAAAGTTTAGTATATAGATTAGTTTATTATAATCACACCAGCACCTATTTAATATATTTAGTATATTTAAATTTTATTATAAAAATATAGAAATATTATTTAGATATATAATATAAATAATATTAAAAGTAGTATATAATATAAAATATATATAATTTAAAAAAAGTAGATATATTAATTTAAATAGTATTATTATATACTTAAAATAGCTGTAATATATATAATATATAGTTTTTTATTTATTTTCTTTTCTAGTCTAGAAATAAAAATAAGTATTTTAAATATTAATTTTACTAAAATATTTATATTTTATAAAATAATCCAGAATCTGAAAATTAAAAGTAGTAGATATTAATTTTTAACTATAATCTTATTAAATCTACAGTAGTCTATATATAATTAAAAATTTTTATTTTTTTTAAATATAGAAAAATAGGGGCCCCTGCAGAACTTTTAAATAAATAAATTTTTTTATTTATAGTATTTTTTATTAATATAGTTTTGAAATATAGACAGTTTTTATTTTAATATCAAATAAATAAATCTAAACAGTAGTAATTTACTTTTAAAAAATTAATAGTATAATTATTATTATAGTATTTTAAAACACTTTAGATTAATTAAATAAAAAATATTAAAAAATTTAATTAGTTTTATTAGAATAGAATTATTTTAATAGTATTTTTATAAATTATTATTACTAGAAAGCCACAGCTTTTTAAAAGCTTTAATAATAGTATAAATATAAGTATAGTTTTAGCAAGCCTTACTAAATTTGTAAAAATTTAATTTTTAGATTTTATTAAATTTAAACTGCTATTACTTACTTTATAAAAATAAATAAATTATATAGTTAAAATAATTATAAAAAATAATATTAAAATATTTCAAATAGTAGTAATATATAGTCTAGTAAAATATTACTATATTTTTTAAATTAATAATATCTAATAAAATATTCTATATTTTATAGCTGGTTATAGTAGTATAATTAATAGCTTTTAATTAAAATAAAACTTTTAGTAATTTTATTAAAAAATTATTATACTAAGTTAATACTAACTAAATTATAGACTATATAATTATTAATATTTGTATAAATTTTTTTAATATAAAATATTTATAGTAGTATTAATATCTTATTAGCAGTTTCTACTTTTTAATATAAAACTAAAATAAAAAGATTAGCTTTAATATATTTTATTTTTTTATATTAATTCTTTTACTTCACAGTTCTTAAATTTAAACTGGTTTTTTTAAAAATATTAATTTATAAGATACTTAGTACTGTTATATAAAAACTATTATAATAATTTTATAATTATATTAGTATATTTAAATCTAAAAATTAAAAATTAGGTATTCTTATAAAATTATAGATATTTTTAGAATATATTAAATATATTAAATTCCTATTTATATTTTTACCATTATATATATAGATTCTAATAATAAATACTAATAGATATTATTTTATTTTATTTTTTAAGCAATTAATATATATACTTCTAATATAACAGTTAAAATTAAAAATAATTATATAAAAAAATAAAGCTTTACTCTTTTTTAGTGGCTCTAGGAAAGTATTATTTTAAAATATTAAAATAAATATAAAATTTATAAAAATTTTAATTATTTTATTAGTAGGCTTTTTTTAACCAACTTATTATATTAGGTTACAATATAGTAGTATTTTAAATAAAAAAATATTTATTTAAAAAAAAGCAGGCTATAAATAGCTAATGTTTTTTTTTTATTTTAATAGTAATTTATTAAAATAATAGTACTATTTTTATTTATAGGTTGTATTTATATAGCTTACAGCTTTAAAAATTTTATAATAATCATTATAAAATTTAAATAGTATTTTTTAAAAGTTATAATTTAGATTATAAAACTACTTCTAATATTTTTAAAAATTAAAAGAAAATTTAAATTACAAAATATCCTTAATTTTAATTTCTATTTTAGATTTATTTAAAAGTAAGACAGTTTTTTAATTCTAAATTAGTTATAATTTAATATTATTATGTTATATTTTTTATTATAGTTCAGCAACTTATTTTTATAACAGCTAATAATTTTATAGAAAATTAATAATATCTCTAACTATAGTAAAATCCTCTATTATAAAATTAAATAATAAAAATAATAAATTATTAGTAGTAAAAAAATTTCCAACTTTAAACTATTATTTTAATATAATAATTATTATAATATACTATATTCTATAGGTAACTAAAAAAAATTATAGAATAATTAAAAAAATAGATTAGTTAAATATAGAATAGTAGTAGTTTATTTATTTTAAAACTAATTTTTACTATTCTAAAATATAGTAAGATTCTAAGAGTTAAATATCAAAAAAAGTTTAAATTATTAATATCATAATCATTCTATCAGAAGTATATAGGCAAGCCATTGGTGGTTCACCATGCTCTCAGGGATTACCCATGACAATTAGCTTATTTTATATTTTAATATTATTAAAGATTCCTAATAAAGCCTTTTCTAATAATAATAATTATTAAAAAATGAACTATATTTTAAAATTATATACTCTTTATTATAGCTGATATTATATACTGGTCTATTATTTTATTTATTAAAAAATATAGTTTTAAGAATAATATATAGGTGTATTTTTTTACATTAATATACTTAATTATACTTATTTATTTAGATAATTTAAATAGTTGCTATATTAATATTTTATTTATTTATTTATTCCTATATATTAATTAATCTATTCTTATATTTTTTATATTTTTTCTTATAATTCTTTATATTTTTTATATTTTTTTATATATTTTTTTATTTTTATATTTAGATACTTATTTGTAGTAATATTCCACTATTTATTTATTATCTTTACTTTTTATACTACTTATATAGCAGAACTCTCTGCATCTTACTGTTCTATAGCTTTTCCGGGAATAATAACTTTGTCATATTTAATACGGATAACATTCTTGCATATAGCAACTTTTACACCTTATGTTAAGAGAAAATGGGTCAGTTAGGTATAGAATAGTAGCAGTCTATTGATTTTAAGACTAATTCTTGCTATCCCAAAGGTATAGCAAGTTTCTAGAAGTTAAATACTGGAAGAAGTTCTTAAATTATTAATATTATAATTTTTCTGTTAGAGATATATAGGCAAGCTGTTGGTAGTTTAATATATTTTTAAAAATTATTTATAATAATTAGATTCTTTTTTATATACAGCTGTTTTTAGCAGTATAATAACAGTATAATAGTATTATTTTAATAGGTAAGCTAATCTATTTAGTAAATACAGTAGTAGTAGGCAGAACTTTTTTAAAGCTAGTTTTAATTAAATATAGTTATTATAATTTAATACTATTCTGCTTTAGGAATATTATTATTTTTTATATAAAATATTAATATTATAATTATATATTAATATTTATACTGGATAATTTTTTTATTATCTAACTTTATTGCTGTTATACTTTGCCTATATTTTTATATTATTTTTATTATTTATTATTTTTAAATCTACTCTATAAATATAAGTATATATATTTTTATATTTTTAGTACTGCTAAAATACTAACAGATTACTACAGATTTATTAATAAATTAAAATATTTATATTATTAACTTTCTATTTCTTAGCTGTCCAGTTCTTTTTTTTTATACTATATAGTATTTAAAATACTTATATACTTTAGTTAAAAATTTTAATCCTACTAATAGAAAAAACTTTGTACTTTACTGTATTTTTAATACAGTATTATTAGTAAAGTACCAGTAATATACTACTAGAAAAATAAACTACAGTTTAATAAGTTTTTTTTTTTAAACCTATTTTATTTTTTTTATTCCTATACTATTTTAGTATATAAACTAAATATAGGTTAGATAGTTATAGTAATACTTAAAAATACTGCCGATCTTACCACAGTTTTAAAATAGGCTGATTTTTTTTTAAAATACTAAAAATAAAAAAATCTAAAATCTAATATTATACTGCTTAGTTATTTATACTGCCGCCGCCCTAGCCGGTAAATTTATTAATATAAAAAAAGTATATTATATAAAATATTATATTTCTACTACTATAAAAAAGACTATAGCTATAAGTTTTAGTATTAATATAATAAATAAATACTAATAGTTTAATAAAAAATATATAAATGTCTACTATAGTTTTATATTTAAGTACTATACTTTAACTATTTAGATTAAAAATAATTCTAAATATCTTTATCTTCTACCCAGTAATACCGGCTATTTACTTTAGTTAGTAGTAATAGTTACTTTTCTAAATAATATTATTTAAAAAATTATTTATTTATACTTAGATAAGCAGGGGGTGGAAAAGCTGTTAGTATAAATTCTACTAAATAGTTTTTTTATAAAGTTAAATAAAAACCTATAGGATTAATATTATTTTATTAGTATTTATAGCTTATTTTAATACTCTTATATCTTTATAATACTATTTTTTCTATTAAATATATATAATCCGGATTTTTATTATTATTTTTTCTATAGTTTTAATATATAGTTGTAAATAAAATAAATATATAATATTATTAATTTATATTTTTTTTATTATAGTTTGTATATATATTGTAGATACTTTATAATTATTATATTATTTTTACTATATATTAATTTTAATCTATATTTTATAGAGTAAGCAACTGCATTCTAATTATTAAATTTTTAAATTTTTTACTAAGTATTTATTAAATTTTCTGCCAGTAATTATTAATTATATTCTAAAAACTCTTTCTATTATTTTATTAGATAAAACTAGTTTTTTTAATAGTATAAACTATTTAGTACCTGCTCTACCTTCTACTTTTTATTTTTATCTAGATCTAATATTAGTAAAGTTTTAGGGATGTCTCCCCTAGCTTTTTAAAATTCTAATAATAAAATATAAAAAATATTATACAGCTAAATATATTTATTAGAAAAATATAGATAAAATATCTGTTTTTTTACAGTTTTTAGAATTTTAAAGGGCCCTATAAATTTTGGGATTAATTTTTAAAAAGTTTTTTTAAACTTAATATTTACTATAGATAATTTAACTAAATCTTTTTATTTAAAAGTATAGACTATTTTATTTTTTTATTTAAAGACTAGTATACTGTGATAATAATTATAGTAAATTAAATAGCTTTTACTTATTTTCTACTAGTTTTTTTATAAATCTTTCTGCAGAGTCTTTAACTTTTCTAGCCTTTTAAATATTAAAAGTACCCCTATTTTTATAGGATTATTTTTAATTTAAAGTCTAAATTTAGAAAAATAATCTATTAGTACTTTAAAAAATATTATTTTAGTAGATATATTTAAATAATTATTATAAACAAACTCAGCTTTACTAAGCAGATTTACCTAATAGTTCTGATTTTTAATTATAAAATATTTTAGATAGTATTTAAATACTTGGTTTGCCCGTTCTGTTTAGCTATTAGTTTAAAAGTAAAATACTATTAACAGCTGTTATTTAATTTTAATTTAATAGTAAAAATCAGACTAGAATTAACTGGTAAATAGAAAGCCTTTATTTATAATAATACTATTTAAAATTCTATATTTAAGTTTAATTTTTTAGTAAAACAGTTCTACTAGTTCTCCAGCTTAAATTATATATAATATTAAAAAAAACTGGTTTATTTTTATAAACTAATTAACTATTACTAGAATAGAATCTATCCAGTAGTTCTAATAATATAGTTTAAATAATTTTATAATAAAGTTTATAGTAATTTTAGCCTATAGTTTTAATAGGATTGGTAGGCTTTTAAGCCTTTTATATAATTAATACTTAAATATAGTTTAATATTAGCAGGTAGAATATATTACTATATAATTTTCTATATTATTTTAAAGGCCAATCTAGTAGAACTTTCTTTAAAAAAGTTGCTTAGTTTTATTTTATTTAAAGTATTCTGCTAATAGATTATTATAATATTGCTGTAGTAACTTTTAATATAGGCCTTTTACTATTAGTATATAAAATCTACTTTTAAAATATAATAATTTATTGGATGTAGTTTCCTAATTTTTAGATAGTTAACTTTTTTTTTAAGTTTTAAAATCTTTATTCTAAAGGGCTTTAATTAAATTTTTTAAATTAGTATTATAATTAGATTTATAAATCTTTTCGGCTTTACTTATTTTTTTTATTATTATAATATTAGTAGTTTACTTATAGTTTATTGTATAAACTATAGTTTAGTTAGCTGATTTTATACCAGCAGTATTTATAAGCCTATTTAATACTATATAAATACTAGATTTAGATCTTTTTTATAAAAATATTTTATTATATCCAAACTGGGATTTTTTAATTTTAGATACTGCTAAGATTTTAGATACTACTAAAATAAATACTAACTAATTATAAAACAGCTATATAATATTTCTATTATATAAGTCTTTTACTAGTTTAAATAATCTAAATATAATATCAGCAGGATTACTTTTACCTAATTTATATTTAATTATAAAGTTAAAAAAAGCTAAAATTATATACTAGTATATTTAGCACCTATTAAATTACAGTTAGTTTATAAAAAACTAAAAATTTATATAGTTAAATAGTATTTTAATTAGATATTAAATTCTATTAAGATATTAGTACTAATATTTAAATAAATAGATAATAGTAAAAAGTTTTTAATCTGGAGTTTTTTAGTTTAGTTTTGTACCAGAGAACTTTCTAAACTAAATAACTACTATATAGTATTATTCTATTAGTCTAGATTAGATTAAAATATCTACTATTTTTTTATTATAGGTATCAGTTTTAATCCAAATAGGCTGTATAGAATTAAAAAAATAAAAAAAAAGCAGTTTAAAAAGTATAGATAAGCCGGTAGAATACTAGTTTTTTATTTAAAATTAGATAATATATACTAGGCTTCTTACTGTTTTAACTTTCTTTTAGTAGGTTAGTTAAAGATAATACTAATAAAAAAAATTATAAATAAACCTCTAATAAAAATTATAAAATCTTAAAAAGATCTGGATACTATAGTAGGTAGTAGATAACAGCTATAAAATAATAGTATTAACTTAACTAGAATTTATTATAATTTTTATAAAAAATATAATATAGCCTAGAAATTTAACTTACTGCTGAAAGAAAGAATATTTTAAAAGTTTAGTATATAAATTAGCTTATTATAATTATACCAGTATCTGTTTAATATATTTAGTATAATTAACTTTTATTATAAAAAATATATAAATATTATCCAGATATGCAATATAAATAGTATCAAAAATATTATATAGTATAAAATATATATAATTTTAAAAAAAAGTAGGTGTATTAGTTAAACTAAATAGTATAACTATATACTTAAAATAGCTGTAACAGATATAAAATACAGTTTTCTATTTATTCTTTTTTTTAATACAGATATAATAATAAGTATTCTAAATATTAATCTTACTAAAGTATTTATATTTTGTAAAATAATCCAGGATCTTAAAAATTAAGGGCAGTAGATATTAATTTTTAAATATAATCTTATTAAATCTACAGTAATTTATATATAATTATAAACTTTTATTTTTTTTTAGTATAAAGAGGATAGGAGCCTTTGTAGGACTTTTAAATAAATATATTCTTTTATTTATAGTATTTTTATTAATATAGTTTCTAAGTATAAAGAGTTTTTATTTTAATAAAAAATAAATAGGTCTAAACAGCAGTAATTTGCCTTTAAAAAAATTAATAGTATAGTTTTTATTATAGTATTCTAAAAGAACTTTAGATTAAGTAAAAAAAAAGATATTAAAAAGTTTAACTAGTTTTATTAGAACAGGGTTGTTTTAGTAGTATTATTAAAAATTATTATTACTAGAAAGCCACAGCTTTTTTAAAGCTTTAATAATAGTATAAATACAGATATAGTTTCAGCAAGCCTTAATAAAATTCTAAGATTTTAGCTTTTAGATTTTATTAAATTTAAAGTACTATTTCTTGTTCTATAGTAATAAATAGATTTTATAATTAAGCAGAGTAGTTATAAAAAATAGGATTAAAGTATTTTAATTAGTAGTAATATACAGTCTAATAAAATAATATTATATTCCTTTTAAATTAATAATATCTAAAGAAATATTCTATATTTTATAGCTGGTAATAAAAGTATAATTAATAACTTCCAGCTAAAGCAGTTACTTTAAAGATTTTAAAAAAAAATATTACTATATAAATATAATACTAACTAGATTGTATACTGCGCAACTATTAATATCTGTATAGATTTTTTTAATATAAAAAATTTGTATTAGTATTAATATCTTATTAGCTGTTTTTACTTTATAATATAGGACTAAAATAGGAAAGTTAGCCTCAGCCTATTCTATTTTTCTATATTAACTTTTTTAGCTTGCAGTTTTTAAATTTAAACTAGTTTTTTTTTAGAGGTATTAATTTACAAGATACTTGGTACTATTATATAAAAAGTATTATAACTATTTTTTAGTTATATTAGTATAATTAGATCTGGGGATTAAAGATTAGATATTCTTATAAAATTCTAGATATTTTTAAAATATATTAGATATATTAGGTCTCTGTTTATATTTTTACTGTTATATATATAAGTTCTAATAATAAGTAGTAAAAGATACTATTTTATTTTATTTTTTAAACAGCTGATATACATATTTTTTAATATAGCAATTAAAATCAGAAAGTAATTTTATAAAAAAAGTATAGCTGTATTTTTTTTAGTAGCTTTAGAAAAATATTACTTTAAAATATTAAAATAGGTATAAAATTTATAAGGATTTTAATTATTTTACTGCCGCGCTTATTCTAGCTGGCTTATTATATTAGATTTAAAAATAGCAGTATTTTAAATAAAAAAATATCTATTTAAAAAGGCAGGCTATAAATAGCTAATATTTTTTTTATATTTTAATAGTAATTTATTAAAATAATAGTACTATCTCTGCCGACAGATTACATTTATATAGCTTATAGTTTTAAAAATTTTATAATAATTATTATAAAATTTAAATAGTACTTTCTAAAAGTTATAATTTAGATTATAAAACTACTCCTAATACTTTTAGATATTAAAAAAGAGTTTAAATTATAGAATATTCTTAATTTTAATATTTATTTTAGATTTATTTAAAGGTGAGAAAGTTTTCTGTTACCGGATTAGTTATAATTTAATATTATTATATTAGATTTTTTATTGCAGTTCAGCAACTTATTTTTATAACTACTAATAATTTTATAATTAGCTAATAGTATTTCTAACTGTAGTAAGATCCTCTACTAAAGAATCTAATAATAAAAATAATAAACTATTAGCAGTAGAAGAAGTTTCTAACTCTAAACTACTATTAGAATATAATAGTTGCTGTAACATACTGTATTCTATAAATAACTAAAAAGAAAGAATTAGAATTGTTAAAAGAAAATAGGTTAGTTAGATATAGAATAGTAGCAGTCTATTAATTTTAAAACTAATTCTTACTATTCCAAAGATATAGCAAGTTTTTAGAAGTTAAATACTGGAGGGAGTTTTTAAGTTGTTAATATCACAACTTTTCCGTCAGGGATACATAGGCAAGCTGTTGGTGGTTCAACATGCCCTCGGGGATTACCCATGACACCTTGGTCCTATAACAACTTTAATAAAAAGATACTATTATTAGATTAATACTTTATTCTGCTGGTCGGCACCGCCTTCGAAACCCGCCTTTTAACTCATTTATTCGGCCTGGCCTTTTTAAGAGTAATAACATCAAGCTTTATATATAATTCATGATTTATACATTTGTATACTAGATCTTCTAAAGATCTGACATCTACATTGCCTATTTTTTGTATTTGAGTAATTTCTAGATAGCTTTATATTTTTGTATATTTCAGCTTTCTATACTTAATTATTTCAATATAGGTGTTGATTTTAATAGCCCGCTTTATATAGCAGTTTAGTTGGTGGTTTTGGTGATATCAATTAATTCTGCTGTTATTTTCTACCTGAGGTGATTTTTATAAGTTCAACCTCCCATCCAAATCCTTAATAGAGTAACTATCATGATTAACAATATTAAGTATACTAACTAAATTCATCGGCTGCAACTGTCACAGTCTTACAGTAGAATCCTGTCAAATTTAGATTATTAACAGTAGACTCGTGTTGTCCACTCTGACAAAGCCATTTTGGAACTATTAGTAGCTTTTCATAGACCCATTACATTCCTGACATGGCTCATAGTCTGTTCGGCATTAGTCCTGGCTGTATGCCTGCCCTGTTCAGACACAGCATCTAAATACCCTCCCTTGTCTGCAATTAGTTGTAAGTATGTTTCCCTGATAGGCGCAAGCTTGCTCGATATCTGATTGGCTAGTGTTTCCTTCAGAGCCTTGAGACTAGAAAATTGGTGCTCCGCCACCAACTCCTCGCATGTTCTTCCGTCAAAATGACTAAGAAGCTCTAAGAGATTCGACACACCGGGCCTGCGAATGGGGTCATATGTTACGCCAGATTCAGAATCCGTGAGCGCAACCTTGATCTTCTTACGTATATCCTCAGGCGAGTCGGTGAGAAGAATTCTGGACCGTGGGTCACTATGAGACTTGGACATCTTAAGAGCAGGCTCTTTGAGAGACATCACTCGCCTAGCGGGTGCTACAGGGCATTCCATAGTCAGTAATGTTTCTCTGCCGTGGTAGAACCTTCATTCGGAAAACCAAAGGCGCCTCACATATAAGAGCCTCCGGAACCGGGAAAACCTGCCCATATCGATGGTTAAAACTATTTGCAATATTTCGAGAGAACTCGAGATGTTGCCTTTGGTCCTCTCCAACTGGAACATGGGTTGCTCTAATCGGCGTTAGCCAAGATCCACGGGGTGTTGAATAGCACCAGACCTGTGAACGAGTATGTCCGCTGCTTGAAGAACAGGGTATGAGAAAAGGCCAAGCCGCAGCTCCGATCTTGCAGCTTGGCTTTCGAGAGTCGCTTCGTCAGGTAATTGAAGCTTGCTCTTTTCAATGTTAATGCTCATGGTTCAATGATATGTCTTTGTTGCAATGCCTGCAACCCGCAGTCTCCGTCTTCCGTTGTGATTACTCACCTTCCATTGAGTCATCCGTGATAGGTATCCCATAGATGCTATCGTACATAAGATCCAGAACAGCTCAGCATGGGATTGAACCTGACGGTGGGTTAGTGGACAAGAAAAACAATCGGCTAATAAGAGCAGCACAGCGTACGGCAGACTGATAGAAGAGCGTGGAGCGACTCGGATCTAAGCCCACGGCAATCAATGCGGCGAGCATTTGTTTCCTCCAATCCCTCAACTGGCTGCGTTCTTGGGGCACTGTGAGCGCATGTAAATCCACGATAGAGAATATCAATCTCGTCCCTTCAGTCGCAGTGTCTTGCAATCGAACCCATTCCTTCAAAGCACCTAAGTAGTTACCCAAGTGAGGCACACCTGTAGGCTGGATACCAGAAAAGATTGTGCGAGGTGCATTGGAAGCGTGGTTCGTAGTACAGATGCCAAATGATCTGTTAGAAGGGCGACAGCTTTTCAGCTTTTCGTATTTGATCGGGGTCCTGGTGGGCCGTCCAGAGCAAGGCCGGTGCCGGTTGGCAGCCAATCTGAGATTCTTATTGAGGCAAAAGCCTATATCATACATGTTGTATTAACAACACCTTGTTAAGGCGAGTTGCATATAGACAAGGTTTTACATACCATGTGGCTTGAAAGCCGCGGATTATACTCGTCCGATATCACGTGACTGGTAACAACTGGTGTCATGTAATATCTCATTTTATGGCACCACCCCTTGATAGGGTGTGTATTGCTTCTACCTTTTGCAAAGTCTACCAAAGAAAACAAGGAAACGGGGCTAATGAGATGATTGTAAGCTGGGGATCCATGGCAACGGTGTCATGTCACTGGTGTATTCTCATTTGCATTTGCGAGACCGGTTAAGGACCATGGCAAGACAGAATGGTTTGTGATGGTGTGGACTGCAAGTTACTCCCAAGATCGCCAAGCAGAAGTAATAGAGATTCCAAGGTCTAGTAATACAGATCAAATAAAGCAGCACCTTATATGGAAGTATGCTGGACTAGTCAGCGCCCGCCGACCTCTGCTAAGGGGCTCTTCACTGTGACTAGGTGGTCTTTGTTCAAGAGGCCAACAAGAGAATCGTCCGATTTTGTATCTTGTCTTTGACCGAATTGTGAAAGGAGTCCTTCAAGTGACTTTTCAGTTTCTGGACCCGCTCTGTCCAGGTTCTCGACGACATCTTAGGTACGAACAAATGGTCAGCTCTTACTGACGGTGAAATGCAGTAGAAGACTAAGACATACCGAGACTGTCGTATTCCCACATGTTTGCTTTCATACCCACTCCATGAAATGCATACTTCCTCAAAAAAGCCAGCCACGCCTGGACAGTCTGTGGATTGCCATCTTTGACCTGAATCAGTCGACGCAGGGTTATACGCTCAAAGTTTTCCTGGCTCTTCTTATGAACAAAATTGCTCCGAGGCACAGTCCATCTTTCGACAATACGCGGTAAAGGTACAGGTCCAGAAACCGGAAGACCCAAGTAATATGCAGCTCGTATAGCGAAATCCGAGAAAAATTCGACATTTCGAACGCTGTATGATCTCAGCTGGAGATCACACACTGGAAGACCATATTCGGCCTTTCTACGAAGCGGCCGTAGATATACTGCTTGCACGCTTCGGGGCAGCCGTGCCTTGCCACTTAAACCCTCCAGACGCTGCACCCTGTAGTGATAGTTAGTCCGTTATTTGATCGATGATTGCGTTCAAGTGAAAGTCAAACCAATCTTTGGCTTGCATCTGAGGCGACGTAGATGACTCTGTCGAGTGACCAGAACTAGACTGAAGTAAGCCCAAGAGTTCGGAAGCGGGGGAGTGGGTTATAGCCGCTGACATTCGTTCGTCCTTAAGCAGACTGGAGTTGCGAGGTACATCAGCGCTGGGTGGATCATTCCTTTGCGGCTCAGTCAAGGAGCTAGATCGGTGAGTTAATATAAGAGGCTGATTATACTCGTGTCAATAAGTGCTATTATTTGACAGTGTGACATTGGAGAGTCACCTGAAGTCGCTGGCCTACCCGTGAGAGCAGCCGCGGGTAGAATGATAAAGACATGAGTACAGCGGTAAACAGTAACACTGGTACATTAAAATCATAAGATGATGCAGTTCAAAAGAGCGATGCATCGGTAATATGCTGGGTTTTCCAGGTCCGGGGCTTTCAAAGGCGGCCGCACATCTGTCTGTCTGTCATTGGCTGTTGGTTGACCGCCTTCCATGAGCCGTCACATCCATGATTAGGTAGATGATCCATGAATCAAGCTGGACCGTGGACGGGACATTATACAGCATCCAAAGATGATCTTACTTGCGCGAGATACGCTTCTTTGGGATTAGTATCCATGCTTCTGCGAACGAACCTCTACTCATTCGGGCTACGTCAACGCCACTAATCTAACTCCAGGTATCCGAGCACCTCCTGTTGCTCGAATCATGTGAGGAATTCCTCATTGGCAACTCTGGTGTACCCGGCTTCTCTTGTAAACCGCAGCTTTTCATTGCTGATCACAACGGCATCTGCTCATGTGCTCGAATGAAGCAGTGAGGCCGAAAATCGCCCAAATGACCGAGAGAGCACTTCCCCAAAGGAAGCCCAGGGCGCTCCGGCAGCCGGCTAGAGAATTTGCGCCATCTTTCGAGGCAGGGAGCCCATTAAAATCTCACGATGCCAGGAATCAGAGCATCGCGCAAGCGAACAATCTTCTGGAAACTACACCAAACAGGAAAAGGTCGCGGGCACACAAGCCCGTGCAGCAGAAGAGACAAAAGCTTACGGCCCCAGAGCAGTTGACCTCAATCCAGAGTGATGGGGACGTGTGTGGTAGTTATGACACCCGACAGGTTGGTATGGCATGTTCGAATGAGCGTCGCGCTCCGTCTCGCTCTGCGTTCTCTGATGCCACCACTGCTGCGGTTGGGAACGAAAAGAATGATAGTCACCATCGGTCTTCCAGCATATCGTCCCTTGTGGCAGGCAGTTCAATTCCTCCGTCTCTGGCGTCGGGTGCTCAGATTAAGTCTGATTGCCAAGCACCAGTACACTCGTTAAGCAGATCGCCAATTTTAAGTCATACCTCACAAACTAGGGACAGATCTGAGAGAAATATGCCGACAGTTTTATATCAGCAACGAGTTAGGCCAACGCGAAGAAGGCTTATTGATTCCTTAAGTGCGGCAGAGGAGTCAGTTTTGAATGAGGTATCCGCCTCCGCCTCCGGAACCTGCGGCGCCAATACATCCTCCGTCCCAGGACTCTTTCAATCAGAGGCCAGGTCTTTGCAATCGGACCAATACCGGGATCAACAAGGTCCCGTCCAGTCCCCAAGCAATGACAGGGAGACAGGAACATCAACATCAAGCACTCTTTTACGTTCCAGGATAACGTACGCTCGCCAACGCTCGTTCTTAGGAAGTACCTTGAACACTTTTGACTCTGAATTACATGGCGCCTCGGCTGCAGCTTTGGACGATGTGGAAGCTGGGGGTTCATCTGCCCCCCTCAAACATCGCAGTACAATTTCCTTGTCTGCCGACGGCGAGGAACACGGCAGGCCTGTCCGTAGCATCCATGAGCTGAGGCAGGCTGGGGACAATGCCCGCTTCCAAGAGTCGGTTGAAGCACTATTCGATGATTTTGAAGAGCCGGGTAGCACGGTTTCCGAGAGATGCAATGGGCTCATTCAGCTGTGTTCGAAGCTACTCAAACCTGACTTCATACATCGATTCTCGGAATATGGCTTTGATGACCGACTAGTCAAGAGCCTCGCGAGCGATCTAGACATTATCTCATCATGTCTAGCACTGTGTGCCTATAGATTGGTCTGTTTCAAAGGGGTATATTCGCACTCAAATTTGAGAACATTTTGGACAACTCTGGTCGACAAATCTTCGTTACTGCTCGCAGTGAAAGACGATATAATATCCTTGGCAGGCAATCCGCGATTGCATGTTTCAAGAGCCGTGCAAGCGTCGCTCAGGGATCTCATCCCACGATTGACAGCTTCGATGTTCTCAGAAAGCCCGACACCGAGACTTTCTCCACGTCTAGCCATTCTTTCCTGCATTAGCGTTTGCTTGCCAGCATTTCAAGACAAGTCTCAACCTATACAGTCAATGTCTCGGTCTTTGCTAGATAACCTTATTGCGCTTCTGCCTCCGAACAGTGGTAAAGTCACAACATACCCTCTATCCTACGACGACTTTCAAACAAAGTCAATAACTCTTCTTGTTCTGGAGAGTTACATAATGCTTTCAGCAACACCAGGCTACGAGTACGATGGTCCTTTCCGCAAATTTGTCCTAATGCATGATGACTTCGTTCGCCCTGCCCTGGGTGACCAAGGCCGACGAATCTTGACGTTATATTTGAGGGTCGTACTAAACCTCACCAATAATGATCCTCTGGCGTGCGAGCAATATGCTGCACCTGAAACTATCACCGGATTTGTTCATATCATTACAACTGAGCTTTCTGATGCGTCTGCTATCGTCGGCTTCAATGAGCACGAGTCATTCAACCTCGTCATCTTGGCTCTAGGTATTCTTATAAACCTGGCAGAACAGAGTGAGAGGTGCAGAGCCTCCTTTCTTGCGCCAATACATGACTCGCATCCACCCCTTGGGACACTTGTACATCAGTTTTCTCTCAGCATCGATCTCATCAACCATGTAAGTGTTGAAGGTACACTAGCCAGCAGAAATCACCGCTCATTTAATTTCCAGGCAAATTCACTTTCCGAGTCACATATTAATGTTGCTGTCGGGTATTTGTCAATACTGTTAGCTCTACTCTGTCTTCTTAAGGAGGCATACTTTCAAGTTCAGGAACTGCTTATGGAATGTGGTAAGGAGATCGCCTCGGTCATGGCAACAGCGAAAGAATTTTTGCTATATCATCAGACAGTCGAAAGAGACTCACGACTCGGCGAATTTCAAAACCGTGACGACACATCCACGACACGTTTGGCACATATCATAGAGCAGATAAGCCAACCGTAGAACAAACCGTTACCATAGTGACAACACCTTCATTCACCATAGCTAGATACTCTTTTAGCACCACGGTCTCGAATGATGTACGGATTTTTAATGATAGAGTAATTGCTCGGTACCATCTTCAGGTAATGTGTAATTCTCTTACGCCGCAGAAAAGTCTCTAAACACCAATATGGCATTATGTTCTCCGGCCAAGAATAAGATCTGGTACTGTAACAGTAAGATAATAATCGATAAGCAATGATCGGCGATAAGTTTAACCCAGTGCGCTAACTGCTCTTCCCGTCCTGACATAATATGTATGTGCAGCCGTTTGATTTGTTTGCCACTCTCGGCTGGACTTCTAATGCCCCGAATCCCATCTTATGATGAGGGCTGCTGGGATCACAGGGACTTATAGATTCTTTCCTCATACTAATCCTTTTTGACCATTCCGGGGAATCTGCCACAGCGCTACGCTCCAGAAAGAAGTCTGTACCACCCAAAAGTCTTTCTGCGTCAGTATACATCTTGCCTATAAGCGTTGATTTGTACTGCTATTTAAGAGGAAGATGCCTAGTGCTCCGAAGCAGCGGAAGATAGCTATCGTTGGCAGTCGCTCTGTGGGTAAGACTTGCTATTATCTTTAATTTCTACTATCATCGCCTCCAACACTGACCCATGAATTACTTGTGACTTTCCAGGTAAATCTTCTCTTACAGTTCGGTTCGTTGAACATCATTTCGTAGAAAGCTACTATCCGACGATTGAAAACACGTTCAGCCGCATTATCAAATACAACGGTCAGGACTTCGCAACTGAAATTGTTGACACAGCTGGTCAAGTAAGAAAGACTCATGTAATCTGACTTCGGGGCGTGGCTAATCTTACAATAGGATGAATATAGCATCTTGAATTCAAAACACTTCATTGGCATCCATGGATACATAATTGTGTACTCGGTGTCATCCCGTCAATCGTTTGATATGGTCAGAGTTATTCGAGATAAGATACTAAATCATCTGGTACTACCCTGCATCCCATTCACTACAGATCCATTATACTGATGCAATCATACAGGGTGCTGACCACGTGCCCCTTGTTATTGTCGGAAATAAGAGTGACCTTAAGTCAGAACAGCGTCAGGTATCTCTGGATGAAGGGCGGCAACTGGGCGAAGAGTTTCACTGTGCATTCACTGAGGCCAGTGCTCGTCTTGATTACAATGTTGCGAAAGCCTTTGACTTGATGATTGGTGAGATTGAAAGGTCCCAGAATCCATCTCAACCTGCAGGAGGGAACAAATGTTCCGTAATGTGATTCTTCTGAAATTCACTAGGTATTACTCAATGAGTAATGTGTCTGGATGAGGTGGAAAGATCTGTTCAAATATGCCTTGTCACCTACAGAGCCCACCTTTGTTCTATCTATGGCGTATTCTTGGTTTCTTTTTACTATCTTATATGTTAATCATCTGATAAAACTTCAGTACAATAAAACAGCT
This sequence comes from Aspergillus uvarum CBS 121591, assembly GCF_003184745.1. Classification (NCBI taxonomy): domain Eukaryota; kingdom Fungi; phylum Ascomycota; class Eurotiomycetes; order Eurotiales; family Aspergillaceae; genus Aspergillus; species Aspergillus uvarum. The sequence goes on along the minus strand of NW_020291300.1, from coordinate 824,881 downwards.
CTTCTTTACTGACTAGACTTCCAAAAAGTATAAAGATCAATCAATGTAGATACTGCGTTCAATTTAATTAAGCCAAGCATAACCAGCTCGAGCCTCTGCTCTGTAGTGGAAGCTGAGATCAGGTGGCACTGGGGAGGGGGGGAGGATGTTGGTGTAGATGAGTGAACTCGGCCTAATGTCATTTCAATGCTATACCCGAATAGTCAGGCCACCTAGAATTTTGCCCCTCATTCTACACGGCAAGAAAGTTCAGCCTTTCTCAAATACCCCTCTTTGTCAGTGGCCGACTACCTTACCATTCACAGATCAGATATACATTCTCACAATTGAGTCTGTAAATTTTTACATATACTCGAGTATACTGAATCATTTTCAACACACCGCTCAAAAATGCTTGACCTTGCCGATTTTATCACCGATCGCGGTGGTAACCCGAACAGAATCAAGGACAGCCAGCGCAAAAGATATGCACCCGAACATGTTGTCGATGAAGTCCTTAATTTGTATGAAGAGGCAAGAAAGGGTATGTTGACACATATTACCATTTCACCATGTAATTGAAAGTCCTAACTAAGATTGCCCTCGCCTACAGCACGCTATGAAGTCATGCAGATCAATTCCCAGCTCAACGCGCTCCAGAAAGAGATCGGAAAGATGAAGAAGGTCGGTTGGATTAGTCAAATTCCATCACTGTATTCAAATGAAATACATGTTTCTAATTAATGCGAGTCATCAAACAGAACAAGGAAGACGCGGGCTCCTTGATGGAACAAAAGGCTGGCCTTGAGCAGCGTAAGAAAGATGCCGAGGAACTTGCCGTCCAGAAAGAATCGCAGAGGGACAAGAAGATCCGGACAATTGGCAACATTGTGCATGATTCAGTTCCCGTTAGCAACAACGAGGTTTGTGTCATCTGTATGGCGACGTGTCGATATAATTGAGATTGACTTGCCGCCTAGGATGACAATGTTGTGGTCAAATCTTGGGTGCCAGAAAATGTGAAGGTCGAGAAGCGCGATTGTCTGTCTCATCACGAGGTGCTTACACGTCTTGACGGTTTCGACCCAGAGCGTGGTGTCAAGGTCGTCGGCCACCGTGGGTACTGCTTGACGGGATATGGTCTCTTCTTAAACCTTGCGCTCATCAACTACGGGCTCGAGTTTCTCTGGGGAAAGGGCTATAAACCAAATCAGCCTCCCCAATTCATGCTCAAGGATATGATGGCGAAGACCGCGCAGCTTGAGCAATTTGATGAGGAGCTCTACAAAGTCACAGAAAGTGAGGACAAATCCACTGATAAATATCTCATTGCCACTTCAGAGCAGCCTCTGTCAGCATTGCATGATGGGGAGTGGCTTCAAGACAAAGACCTCCCGATCAAGTAAGTACTATGGGTGTTTATCCACTTATTGTACTAATGGTTTTCCAGGTATGCTGGGTATAGCACGTGTTACCGCAAGGAGGCAGGCGCGCATGGGAAAGATGCGTGGGGTATTTTCCGAGTTCATCAATTCGAGAAGGTAAGAAACCTGTGATAAGCAGCATTGATTGACAGTACTAATAGTAGCATAGATCGAGCAATTCGTTCTCACAAAACCGGAAGACTCTTGGCAGGCTTTTGAAGAGATGATGGCTACATCGGAGGAGTTCTATCAGTCCCTTGGACTGCCATATCAGGTGGTAGCAATTGTCTCTGGGGCATTGAACAACGCTGCCGCAAAGAAATACGACCTAGAAGCCTGGTTTCCCTTCCAAGGGGAGTATAAAGAATTGGTTTCCTGCTCCAACTGCACTGATTACCAATCGAGGGCGCTCGAGATTCGTTACGGCATTAAAAAAGCCACCGATGTCAAAAAGTCCTATGTTCATGCTTTGAATGCTACTCTCTGTGCCACTGAACGAACACTTTGCTGTGTCCTCGAGAACTATCAGACTGAAGATGTACGTTGTGAGCTGCTCTATACTGTGATCCTCTCGCTAAATTTAGATAGGGTATCATTGTCCCGGAACCCCTCAGGAAATACATTCCAGGAATGCCCGAGTTCCTTCCATTCACAAAGGAGCTTCCTAAGGACAGTACCTCTCAGAAGTCCAAGGCCAAGCAGGCTTCGAAGAGCGCGAATAGTGCGGAAGACGCTGCCAAGAAGTTGCAAAACCTCCAGGTCTGAGTGCTTTCGTCCGCAACATCTCACTACCTATTCAAATCAAGAAATGATCTTTCTGCGGCCCAAATGCAAATGGTTGTGGCTAACCCTCAAGCTTCAATGTCATAGATATGAAGCTGAGATGTCTTGGTCTTATACCGGCGGCAGAGCTTACTTTTAGAATTCGTCTTGCTTTCATTAATTATTTGTGCAATTTGCTTAACTCCACTTTTACCCAAGTATAACTAGTAATAGCTTGGCTTGTCTCTTCACAAACTCAATGCTCCAATCATACAGAGCTATATTCTGGCTTTTCTGTAAAGCTGCAAGTGTTCAGCCTTTGTAGACAACAAAGCAATAGTATACAATACATTGAGTAGTAGTTTGGTGTATTGTACGGGGTACTGGATTGAGGATGAAGCAGGAAGGAAAGGGCCGGCCCCGCTCTTACCCCTCCAATACGTACTTCTTGTTTGCAGCGATGACTCAAACATTCAATTGCAGATGTGGAACATTGCTCTAACACTCCGGTTCCGGAGAACTTTAAAAAAGTCGGCCTCTTTCCCTTCCCATTTTTATACTTCTAATTGATAAATTTTTTTTTTTGGCTCACCTATAAATAATTTTGGTCGGTACCTTCAATTGAGGGATAAATTAGAAGCAACAATGGCAGCATCAGCAAGGGATATTAACTTCTCCACGTCTCCTACGGCCTCATTCCAATCTGCACCGTCGAGCCATGGAGGATCAGCTCTGGGAAGCCGCACCATCCCACTTGCTAATGCGAAACACCTGAAGCCATTCGCCACCGAGGACATCAAAGTACTACTCCTGGAGAATGTCAATCAGACGGGCAGGGATATTCTCACGAAACAGGGCTACCAGGTTGAATTTCTCAAATCATCGCTCCCAGAGGATCAGCTTATCGAGAAAATCCGGTCGGTTTTCCACGGTATATTTCTATCATCGTGTGAGATTCATAGCTGACTTAATGATGAAATCTGAAGTGATGTACATGTCATTGGTATCAGGTCCAAGACGAAACTCAGCGCTCGTGTCTTGAAGGAAGCCCGGAACCTTATTGTCATCGGCTGTTTCTGCATTGGAACCAACCAGGTTGACCTTCAGTACGCGGCTGAACACGGTATTGCTGTCTTCAATTCCCCTTTCAGCAACTCCAGAAGTGTTGCGGAGTTGGTGATCGCGGAGATCATTGTTCTTGCCCGTCAACTTGGTGATCGTTCAAATGAAATGCACAATGGTACCTGGAACAAAGTGAGCAACAAATGCTGGGAAATTCGTGGGAAAACACTCGGTATGCTCTCTCGCCTGAGACAGTAGAAAGTTAGCTGACTTGACTTAGGAATAATCGGTTATGGTCACATCGGCGCTCAGCTTTCAGTTCTAGCCGAAGCCATGGGAATGTCAGTCATATTCTATGATGTAGTGAACCTGATGGCACTAGGCACAGCGCAGCAAGTGCCCACCCTTGAAGGACTCCTTGCCCAAGCCGACTTTGTTACCTGTCATGTCCCCGAGCTTCCGGAGACCAAGAACATGATAGGGCACCAGCAGTTTGAACAAATGAAGGCGGGCAGCTATCTCATAAATGCTAGCCGCGGGAGTGTCGTCGATATCCCAGCACTTATCCATTCCATGCGATCTGGTAAGATCGCAGGAGCAGCGCTTGATGTCTATCCTAATGAGCCGGCTGGCAATGGTGACTATTTCAATAACGACCTCAATACATGGGGGGCAGACCTTCGTAGTCTCAAAAACCTGATCTTGACCCCGCATATTGGAGGTAGCACGGAAGAAGCACAGCGTGCAATTGGTGTTGAAGTTGCGGAGGCATTGGTGAGGTATGTCAATGAAGGTACAACACTGGGCGCCGTCAACCTCCCAGAAGTCGCCCTTCGATCATTGACCATGGATGAATCAAATCATGCTCGGGTAAGGCACTCGATATCATACGATCACATACCCAAAATTAAGCATATATCTAATGTATGGCATGCAGGTCATTTTCATTCACCAGAATGTTCCTGGTGTGTTGCGGAAAGGTACTAGATATGCGATACGTGATTTCTTGGCTGTCTAGGTTGCTGACATTTAACAGTCAATGAGATTCTTGGGGATCACAACGTTGATAAGCAAATGACCGACAGCAGAGGTGATGTATGTTTTCACCGATCAGTTGGGTCCCAGGTCCTTCGATTGACTGAGTGCAGGTGGCCTATTTGATGGCCGATATCAGCGACGTCGACAACTCTACAATCAAAGATTTGTATGAGAGACTTGAGAGCCTTGGATGTAAGTACCACTTTGCTCCATGATGTGGTTTTCTCTTCCGCTCAACCATGTGACCCTTCTCGCTAACTACAACCTTCATCGTTCACTCTTTTGGTTTGTTTAGCTCGAATTATGACTCGCATCTTGTATTAAGAAAGCCAGGCTTGAAGCACGAGGCTGCTTGTCGCGCCGAATTTGTCGACGTGATCTATCAAGGCTGAATCTGCATTAGTGGTCCTTCAACAGCAATATCATTACAGTGTCGAGACGAAAAAGCAATGTAAATTACTTGATGCAGTCAAGTAGCTTGCGTTCATTTGGAGCCTATACCTCAATGGACTTTCATAGGGAATCATTTACAGAGCTTCACTCTGAAGCTCCTTCAGCTACTCTGCAACTACTGGCGAAATGTTCAACACCGCCTCACAATTTGATGCATCAACCAGAATCTCCAGTGAGCTTATATAAACGTTAGCTTTAGTATACAATGCTTTATTTGAAGTCACACGTCATAAGCCGGCAGATTGTGAAGGTACATATGCTTTCTATGTCACTTTCGAGTTCATGGATACACAGACTCATAGTAGTTGAGACCAGATCATCTGCGATAGAAAGTTCTATCCGTGTCACGGACACCATCTCTCGCAAAGGGACTCCGGCTCCTTCTGGATAGACACTCACGTGATTGATCATGTCTGGAGTTTTGGTTTTCGAGGTAATCATGCCTATCAGTACTAAGGTTGATGTTGTTATCCCTTTCGCGAGAATAATCAACTGAATTTGTGTTGACATGAGCAGGAACACGAGAATCCATATAAGCTTCGGGTCGCCCACCTGGACGGTTATAATCTCTTTCACGTCCAACTCTGCTCATGTTACCAGAGTGCCATTGATGTTCCGATGCAGGAGGTTTTGGGGGTAAGCCACCTCTACGCCAAGGACCTGAATGTGACTCTTCAACCATCCTGGTTTGTAATGTGTGCGATTCGGCAAGTCGATTGTCGAAAGAACGAGCTTGAGAATGTCCATGGCTCGCACTGAAAGGCGGCCTGCTCGAACGGACGGCACTAGGAAGTCGGCTACTCTTATTCTCGGCAACAGGCGGTCTGATACCAGATGCAGTAGTCCAGCTTCCATTTGCGGCCATTGCTATGGAACCTCCAGTTGGTGCAGGGGGCATTACGGCTCTGTTGCTCCGAAATCTTCTCCTGTCAAGTTCGTGGGAATCTTCGAACGATGGAAGCTCACCCGGACGTGCAGGTAGCGGTGGATCAGCAAAATAAGGATGCTTTAATGCATCAATAGCATTGATTCTTTTTCTCCAATCAAGCCTCAGAAGTTCCCCCAACAAGGAGATCGCATTGGAGCTTTGGCTATGTGGACGTTAGAACCTTGTGGTTGGAAGTTCACGTTGAAAGGAAAGGAGACACCCATACTCTCTGAAAACCTCAGGCAACCTCCCGGGTCTGTTTCCAAAGCTCTTAACACCATCACATCCAGGAAGCAAAGACCATCCTGGCATCGTCTCTTCTGTAGGTGAGCCGACTAAATTGAAGATAAGGTGAGCCTGGTTTAGATCACTGTTGCCAGCGAGAATCGGTTTTCCCTTGAACATTTCGCCGAAGACACAACTGGCGGTTGTTAGAAAGGTGTTTGACTCATCATGGCAAGTAGAACGTGCTCTCACCCGACACCCCACATATCGATTGCTGTAGTGTAACGCCGAAGTTGAAGAAGAAGCTCCGGAGGGCGGTACCAGCGAGTCACAACAAGAGTGGTGTAATCTCTCTTTGCTTCTCCGCCACCTTTGCCGGGTTGAGGAGGAGGTTCCTCATATGGGCGAGCCAGACCAAAATCAGCAATTTGAAGAATACCCTTATTGCTGATGAGTAGATTGGCCGCTGCTGTACTATTAGCCACCTGTCAATTCCTGTTCGAAAATGGCGAATCTAACCTTTCATGTCGCGGTGCAAGATAGAGTTCTGGAGCAGGTTAGAATCATAACTTTGACCACTAGATAAGTGGATGGTACCGCGTGCAGATATTTAAGCCCTTCCAGAAGTTGTAACATATAGCACTTAATCTGGGCTTCAGTAAAACGGACACTCGGATTTTCCAGAAGCCCCGAAAGATCGTGTTCCATGTATGGGGTGACCATATACATGCTTGGCTTCTTTCGTCCTTCCCCTGGAGGATAATCAGTGAGAGCAGATTTTCCATTAATCGCTTTGACCTACCTTTGCTGCGTTCCACGGCCATCTCTCTGAGGTGTAAGATATTAGTGTGAGATAACATTTTGAGGAGCTTGATCTCGCGGAGAGCGGTTATGGGGAACTTAAAAAGGGTAAGTGAGCTTGATCATACTGCCTAGGACAGTCATTCCTTACCCCATCTCTCTCATTGTGCATAAGAATCTTTTTTAGCGCGACAATGGTGTTGTCTCTCTTCGACCTGGCTTTGTATACCTCCCTGTCCGGGTCTCAATATGCGACACGTATAAAGCAGGCTGCTACCGTACATACCCGAAGGTACCTTCACCTAGTTTGCCCAAGAACTCGAAGTCCCGTATATTGGTACATCCACGAAACCTGGAGCTCCCATTCCCGTCTCTCTCTAGAGGGGTTGCAACCATTCTCGAGAACAGCTATCCTGATCGACAGCAAGAAGCGGGGCCCTAAAATGCGATAAGCCCAGTGCGTGTCTATTCCTTGGGAACATTCAAAGGTTTATTTTTTGAGTCGGCAGATGAGAATTCATGTGTGTGACATGCCAAAGTAAGTGCCTTATGAAGAAAGATATAACACTTTAAAAGTGGTGCTGTGTGTGTGGTATCGGAGCACGGTATCGGACTTTTAAGCCGGGTAGATTGGGAGAAGCACTCTAATGATTAGCAAGGAAACAGGGCGATTTAAGGACTTCACGGTCAACATGACAATTTACGCATAGATTTGACTGCCAGAAATGTAAATACCGAGCATTGCGTAGGATCAGTAAGTGTTTGCCATTGATATTGCAGGTCTGACCCTTGGCGGAGTGCCTGGCACCCGCAAGCATTTCGAAGTGTCCTGAGTCACATGACATATATGCGTTCCCGTGACGCCGGCAGTGCAGACATCATAGGCATCCTCAGAAGACTCACTCTATCGTGCACTTTCCAGCATAAACAGGGGATATTGTCTATCACGCTTAATCCCGAACCAACCAGAAAGTATATTGTCATGGACCCCCATATACTTCACTCAACAAGCTAATGTACGCAATATAGACATGGCGTCAAGTCATCCTATCCATGTTCATCCCGCACGACCTCTGTATCGCTTCACGGCTACGGCGTTGGGAGCTAGCATGTGGTTTTTCGTAAGTGGACTTATGGTTCTCATCGTCCTCAAGAAGTCACTAATAATATTGCCCATCATTATAGTTAATGTACAGAGCCAAGAAAGATGGACCCGCCCTTTTAGGATGGAAGCACCCTTGGGATCATTGAGAGCGCAATGGTCGACTGTATCAAACACTTCGCTGAGAGACAATACAAACATGAACCAAAGGGACATGTCTTGAGATATACAGTCGAAGAGATAAATGGACCAGACAAGCGGGCTTGTGGCCTCGTCAAATCTTAACTCTAGACTCGAGACAAGTTACAGGGTTATGGAAGTTGCAATAACTCTTTCTATTCATCAATATGGACCATTGTCCAGAGAAAGCGATCTAATTTTGCATTTCCTCGAGTAGCATCTTATATCGACGGCGTTTCTTCGACTGACCTGGTCGTAGTTTTTGACGTAATTTCCCAACCTTGCTCGCAAGGTTGGGAAAAAATCTTCTTTCTGCCATCCAAGCCATTAGGAAGCTTCCGGCAACAATTGCGAGCAATTGCAAAGCAAAGAGGTCTGGGAGAGAAGTCAATTGCATGGCACGTCTGAGCCACTGAGTCGGTCTGAAAAGCATGTAGCATGAAAAGAATAGAGCCGTCAGGACCATGATCAGGTATGGTGCTAAGGAAAATCAGCTTCTATATCCTGAAGTGTTGACAGTCATTGAATGGGACTAACTGTTTGAGATCATCGGCTTGCGAAATGGCGGTCCGGCGCTGAGCACGACGCTCGACAATATGTATTGGAAGCTAGAGACCAGGAAAAGTACAGTATTTGCAGAATTCTCGATGTTATCCTCTAAGCCTGCGCGGGGAGGTTTGAACCTGGGAAGTGGATCAGCAAATCTCCTGTACATGTTGTACTTCACGGAAAGCATGAATTTCGACGCGTACCAGGGTTGCAGCTGGGCATATTTGTATGCCACAAGCTGCGTAGCTAAGCAAAGGGTAATCTGACCGAGCAATGGAATCAGAACTTTGCGTGAGACGAGGTCGGCGGTGGGCCGCTTGCGAGAAAGTATAGGATGGGGGTCAGTCCATCCCACTTGGATTCCATTAGTACATGCTTTGATATTGGTTGCGAAATGCACTTACTGAAGATCGCAATCGGTAGGATCAGAAATAGATCAATGAAGAGGAACTTATGCTAGTTAGTGACGATACTTGCATGATCGTTATGGTGTGAAGCATGTACCTGAAAATCACCAAGATTTGACGCTGACGCATACAACAGGCTCACAGTCGCAAACTGTATGGCCGAGTAAAGACTCATGTACTTGAAGCAACAGAAGCTCGTTACCAAGGAACCTCTTCCTTCCCTATAGATAAACTTAACAGCAAGCTCCCTCGACATTAGGCAACATGTTCCTTACCTAATAAGCGTGGGTACACATGAAATATCGAATTGGCGACTGGTGAACGGGGCAGCAACAGAAGCTTCAGCATCGGATAGTGAAATACCGACGTCAGCAGCTTTCAATGCACCGCAGTCATTCGCACCGTCGCCACAGAATCCACAACAGTAGTCGAGGGACTGCAGCTTTTCAACAAGTTCATGCTTCTCATCTGGCGACATTCTTGCGAATACGCTGCCACGCACGAGCATCTATAAGTATGTTTGTTAGACCCGAATTATGGCAGAGGCCACTGCCGGCACTAGTCGTCGCTTTTTTTACACATACTCTGTTCAGAATTGTTTCGCTGCCGAAGTCAATTGCCCATCGGAAGACTTCGCCACTGACAGCAAGAGAGTAATTATTTAGATTGGAAACATTGCCAGGCACCGAAAGGTCAATGCTTGCTGCATTTAAATGGGGCTTCTTAAATCAGCGAAAGTCACCAACCAAGACACATGAGTCATACCATAAGTGTTGTCGGGTCAAGCCTGATCGCTGGATCATCTACGCTTTCCCAACAAAGCGAAGCACCCGAATCGTGTCCATACCCTATAAATGAGTTAGTAGGACTATACTTAGATAAGACATAATCGCAGAGCAAAGAGTTGACCTTGCGAAAAATGAGGAACAAAACAATGTTCGTTGTTCCTGATCAACCCACACTCACGAGCAACACTAACTGCCGTGAGTATGTTGTCACCTGTACACATGACGTTGCGTATGCCTGCTTGATTAAGTTCAGTAATAGTCCCTGCAGTCTTTGGCTTGAGCTTATTCTCAAATATAATGAACCCGAGAAATTCAAGATCACATTCAGCCTCATGACGAGTCATTTTCTGAATCTTCATCCAGCTTAGCTTTGGCGCATGCTTGGCAGCGCAGGCAATAACGCGATAGCCTTTGTGTGTATAGTAACTCAAAAGCTCGTCATAATCACGGGGCACTTAGGAATTGCTGTTAGTAGTGTTTACACCAGAGCAAATTGGACCACTGACAGCTTGCTGGGAGACATATAGCCTTAACACTTTCTGGAGCACCTTTGACAAAAGTGCTTGCTCCAGAATCACCAAATTGGCGTACAATGACACTTGCACGACGTAGCTCTGAGACAAATTCAAAGTTGCGCAATATGCCAAGCTCTACATGTGCCTGTTGTGTATCAGCATCCTGCTTTAGTGAGTCGGAATATTTTATTCTATGTTGCCATACATGTGGGCCCTGCTCCTGGGGGGGGCCAGCAAGGGTGCCAGTGGGCTCTGGAGGTTTTGCGATAGATGGCATGATTCTCTCAGAGTCCGATTGCTCGACATGACTTCCTCCTTCTTTATAAGACCATCCAGTGAACTGAAACATTTTGACGTCGAGAGGATCGCCCAATAATTCACCATCAACCACTCTCAGAGAGTGACATGTTGCCATGGTGTAGAGGATATTATCGTAACGACTTGTCCTCTGTATAGCAGTTCTGTCCGCCAATAATGCGTTATCGAAATAGATGGTAGAGATCAGACCGGAGAAGCTGCAGCATAGTCAATAGACGCACAAAGGACATATATATATTTCCTCAAACCTCGCATTGTTATCGGCGACCCGAATTCCGAGTACGTCTAGTCCGTCCTCAGTGAGGGTTCCAGTTTTATCAAAACAGATTATATCTAGCTTTCCGCCCACATTGACCCTAACTAATATTAAACCAAGTTCTCAAGGCTGGAATATCAGATTTCTCACCTCTGTGGACTGATGCAGAATATTTTATGATTCTTCAGTCTAGAAAGAGCAAAATTTGTTCCTATACTCAATGTAGCGGGTAGCGCCGGAGGCACGACAATTGTGATTAGATCCAGTGCTCGGACAATAATGAATTGCCAAGGAAGCTTGTCTGTGTTAGCAAGGATGAGTCTGGTAGTACAATGGGATTCTCTTACTCCTAAGCGGACGAAGTTCACAAAAGAAGCAATGAACCCTAGAATAGCAATAATGCCCATAACTGAAATATACCGGAATGAATCCCGATAGAATTTGAAGCCCGAGGGCTTAGGAAAGAGCATCGACCGGATAAGGGCGCCTTTAGTTGTGAGAAACCCGGTCCTCACAACAACTGCTAACGCTATAGCTTCATCATCATCGACATTCTGTGGGCGCCGTGCCCTTATTACCTTTGTACCGCTAAAAAGAAAGTGCTTTGCAAGGTTGGGATTGATAGAAGGGCCAGTTAGGTTTAGATACTTCAGTGCATCGTCCGTAAGAGGAAATTTAGTGACTGGGACAGATTCGCCTGTTATGCATTAGTCCATCTACTCAAGAAGGCAGTCATGTTTATCAGACCTGTCAGCATGCTTTCGTTGACTATGCAGTCACCAGACAACAGTATACAGTCACATGGGACTTGCGTGAGGGACGGATCTGAGAATTCGTAGACATCGCCTGGGACAAGCTCTCGAGATGGAATAGATCTCCCTGTAAATCAAAACATGAGCATATTTCTGGCCCACCGGGGCGTGCAAGATAAGCCTCACATGGGTTCACTTACAGAATCCATTGCGAAGAACACGGGTGTCGCATTCGAATAGTGAGAGCTCTCTCAAACGATTCATTGTCTGAAGGAAAATAAGCACCCATGAAGACAGCGACAAGCCCACGGAAACGTACCGCTTTTGTTTCAATGACAGTAGCACCAATGCTGATGAGTGAAATGAGAAATATGCATACAGCATAATAGTAATATTCATCAAGCGACCAAAGTACAAGGCTTGCTAGCTGGAAGATATAGAATGGGTGAAAAGCCTACAGAGTCAGATATCGAAGTAGAAAAGTCCAAGATTTCACACTTACCTCATCCATAAGCAGTTTAGATGCAGGCTTCTGCTGAATGTCAATGAGATTTTTGCCAAATATTTGTTCGCGATCGTCACGATCATCGGCATCCAGCCCGAGTCTCATTCCCTTCACATTTGTCCATAGGGGATCTTTCCACCCATTTACCAGGCAGAATTTGTCCTCGAGTGGATTATAGAAGAAGCGAAGATATCTGTAATCAATACGTCTCAGTTTGGCAATGGTGGGGTCATTATCCTCGTCGTATGAATGGCAGTCAGGATCGGCAAAAATCGTAGACAAGGGGCGCCCGTAATCTTGACTGTCGACTTGTTGTACTTGAAATCGATTCCATTGATCCTAACGCTAAATCAGCAACAGATAAATAGATCTCGGAGGTAAAACTGCCTACCTCAATCGCAACCCATTCAGAAGCACAAAGAGGAGCTGGTTTACCTAACAGGCGAACGCGCCATTTTGGAAACCATCGAAACAATAGGTAAGCGAAACCGAATGACAATGCACACAACATGTAATAGAGTACAAGACCAGTGATGCTTGTCGAAAACCCCGCAATCACAATGGTAAGATCTTCTGAGATGATGTGGACTTTCTGGCTTGTTATATTTTCGCCTATCCGATTTTGCGCGTACGAGGCAACAGAGAATGACCGCCGTAGAAGGGGTTCCTCAACAGAGCCTCTTGAATAAGATTGGCGCTTAGAGGACCGTATCGATTCATTTGTGTCATTTAGGCCAGTCACGGACACCTCGTCCATGTCGCTCTCGACATCCAATGCGTCCTCGGGTGGCCACAATGTGTGATCCTCATCGTCGTGAAAATATGTAAAGCTAGTGGTAGAGTCTTTCCGATCTCGACGGTGAGAGAATGAGACAATGCTTGATGGTATACTCTCTGATATTGGACCATCATAAACCTAGTTAAGTCAGTGATACGTATCGAAACATTTCCCCTCGCGACACACCTCATTACGAGCCATTTCAACCTCGGATACAATGCTATAGCTAGAAGACCGTTAGCAAGGAAAAAGAGAATGTTAGATCTGGTGTCAATGACCTGCTTCTCATAGAATTGCGCCGGTTTTCTGCACCGGGCAAATAGACCTCGGATGGCTGCGACTGCCCTTGACGATCCTCCATGTTTATAAATGCGCCCTGCTGCTCTGCTTCTCGGTGCTCAATGGGGCTGTTGATCTCGGTGATAGTGTCTGCGAGGTTTGTAGTGACGGCGACCAACACGGATATTATGGCAACCTAATCCATTATGACAGTTGGTTGGCTGATTGTTCTGGCGGCTACTGAGGGTCTATGTGGTGTTGGAACGGGAAAAAGTTGCTTTAGTCATTAAGCGCCTGTTAGATTGATTAAGTCATAGCCCAGCATACCCAGTAACTTAGTAGATTGAACGGGGTCGTCCGGAGATAGATAAGTTCCTAGGTACGAAGATTTTACCTGTTGCGAAATACTGTACTATACGTACTCTGTATCAATGAGACACATCAATACACATGCTCGCTGCTCACAACTTCCCTGATAAGACCACTACTTAAACTGTCAAACGCTATACCTACCTTCATCACTAACACTACTCATGTGTCTTCAAAGAGTCTCTTCTATATATGGGCAGAAGGTTGTCTACAGGAATAGCATCAGAATCGAACGTGAAAAGGGAGAAGAAGACAGTCGTAGGGCAAGAAGGAGAAGCAGGAGGGAGGGAGAGAGAGAGAGAGAGAGAGAGATTCTTATGTTTAGTAGAAATCGTGAGATCGGCTGGAATTGGTTTTCTGTCTGGCAGAGATGCCTACCACAATTTATACCCGAGCACCTCTTACAAAAAGGCTTCATCTCAATCTATGTTTTTTAGGGATGCCCGGAAGGCTGAACTGGATTACTGTTTGCTGTATGAAGTCAATGTGTTACGGACACTATTATAGACAAGTTAGTTATACAGAGCATGTAGAAAGCATGTAGAAAGTAACGTCCAGCATGTTACCCCGGTATGGTTTGCTCTAGTTAGCAGCAAATTGAAAAAGATTTGTGGTTTATCAAGAGTTACTGTGTAGTTATTGCTAGAGGGGAGAAAATACGGAGTCGAAGTCAGTAACTAACATTTATTGTTGGGAGTACCGAGCAGTCCTCAACAGCCAGCACTTTCGTCCCGCCAAGCCCCTCGGCCCAAGGGCGCTAATAATCCCACCAAGCCAGTATTCCAGACCTCGCAAAACTTGGGTGTATCAAAATCTTCCTCCACACTCGCCTTTACACACCTCTCAGCCAACTCAGCTCTGTACACCCCAAAATAGTTCCCCTGCTTGTCAGATCACGATGTCTGAACCCATCAGGAACAAGAAAGCGGACATTCCGATCGCGCCGTAAGTTTTTTTTTTGACCATGCAACTGAATCTCAAATTTGCCGCATGATAGGATTCGATTTCTGATGATGCGTGACACCATAGGACACCTCAAAACACTCCAGCTAATAACGCCCCGATCTCTTCTCATGCCCAGCAACCTGGAATTGCCAGCATTAAAGAAGGTAATTTAACGCATGGAGTATCGCCCCCCTTGGTGATTCACCAGACGCTCATTTATTTCCATAGAGTCCCTTGACCATGCTACGGCCGCTTCCCTTTTCGCACGCAATCCGGGTCTAGTCTCCATGATTCAAGGGAAACTGGGATCTCTTGTCGGCCGCTCTTCAGGCTACATCGAGTCTCTACCCGTATCGGTTCGCCGGCGAGTTGCTGGACTGAAGGGTATTCAGAAGGAGCATGCCAAGCTGGAGGCTCAGTTCCAGGAAGAAGTGTTGGAACTCGAGAAGAAGTATTTTGCGAAATTCACTCCTCTTTACCAGAGACGTGCCACAATAGTTAATGGTGAGACGGAGCCCACTGACTCGGAGGTTGCAAATGGCCGCGAAGAGGAGGATGACGCCGAGGTCGAAGGCGAAGCTAGCAAAGATGAAGCCAATGATTCAACGACAGCTGGAATCCCTGAGTTCTGGCTATCGGCTATGAAGAATCAAATTTCCCTTGCGGACATGATCACTGAACGCGACGAAGATGCCCTGAAGTATCTTACCGACATCCGGATGGAGTATCTTGATCGCCCTGGATTCCGTCTTATCTTCGAGTTTACCGAGAACCCCTTCTTTTCTAACCAATCCATCTCGAAAACCTATTACTACAAGGAAGAGAACGGCTACGGAGGTGACTTCATTTATGATCATGCGGAAGGCACCAAGATCGACTGGAAAGCGGACAAGGATCTTACCGTACGGATCGAGAGCAAGAAACAGAGAAACAAGAGTATGTCACCCCCCGCCGAAATCCCAACCTGTCACTAAAATTTTCAGATACCAAACAAACCCGCGTTGTCAAGATAACTGTTCCCACGGAGTCTTTCTTCAATTTCTTCTCACCCCCACAGCCCCCCACCGATGATGATGATACTGTCGCCACTGATATCGAGGAGCGTCTCGAACTTGACTATCAGCTTGGAGAAGATATCAAGGAAAAACTGATCCCCAGAGCAATTGATTGGTTCACTGGGGAGGCTCTCCAATTCGAGGAACTAGGTGACGACATGGACGAGGATGAATTTGATTTGGAGGATGATGAAGACGATGAAGACGATGACGATGACGATGACCGCGAAACTGACCGTGATGTCGATGAGGACTCAGATGAAGAGGTATGCGCTCGTTCTGATCATTTACCATTAATCATGTTCATATGCTGACAAAGTCGGTAGGACGGTACTTCTAAGCCGAAGAAGGAGGCAGCAGAATGCAAACAAAGCTGAGGGCGGCTTGATCTGACACAGCCATAAGAAGTGTATCTCAGTCGCGACCGGACTTTATATGTGCTTGGTTGTCTCAACTGTTTCCTACACCCGTGCGCCTTTTGTTCGATTTCTAATATTGCCTCAAATTGTTTCTCCTATCACATGCCTCCTACTCCTAATCTCTTCTTATATTCATGCACTAGCAAAGTTCTCAGATACAAATATCTTACTTAAAGTCTTACACGGGTCTGCGCTGACGCATGTATTGTAGCGAGTCTCTTAATAATCTTTTGCCGTCAAATTAGGTTACTGGCCTCTGTTAGATTCCCAGGATGCTTGGGGCAATCGGAGTTTAATCTCATTCCTGGTGCTAAATTAATTGTTGCTATGCTTTTACAAATATCACCAGCAGTAGCGGAAGATAACAATTGCCGGAGAACGATATTGTGGAAAGCTCTTTTCATTGAATCGGAGGTGTTGGGTGGATGCCATGTTCAGTTTGAGGGGGTCATTGCATTGTAATATCTCTTCGCGGGCGGTTCACCACACCGCTAATTGCAATAGTAGTCGATATTGTACGTAATACGGAAATTAGTCGCAGTCATGTTCAATGCAAGGGATTGGAACATCATGGTTAAATCAAAACATGCACTTAAGGTCCAGTTAACGGGATTATACGTCAGTTCTCTTCACATGTTTCTTAGACGCGGACAAAAATAGTAGATGTGTACCAACGAAGGCCTTTCGATAATGATGACCCTTGGCATTGGCTTTGACAACTGTGGAGAGTGTCTCGATAAGTGGCGCGGCCGTCCAGGCCCGCCTCAGGGGCTGCGGCTCGCGGCTCGCGGCTCCGGGCTCGGTAACGCCAGCTGTTAGCCAGTTCAATAATTTCTCCCTGGAGGAGAGCATGAAGACTATCTTCTTTCTCAAGCAAACCTCCTACGATCTCCAGCGTGTCAAGGTATGATTCTCTGACCTCTGAATTGAACTCGACTATCTCCTTTTTTTGTTCTCGCTAGATGCGTGCGGCATCGGCCATCCATACAAGATTGTCCAACGTCTTACACTGGTTTTCCGGCCCAATCTTGTTCAGGATATTGTCTTGAGTGCCAACAAAGTTGTTAAATGGCTCACAACTACGAGGTGGGCACGAGGGCCTGGCAGCCCGATCCGACCGAGGGCTGGATTGCTTCTGAGGTGAAGGAGAAGCATGTAGATGGAGACAAAGTGCAACTCGTCTTTTCCATAGAAAATGGAGAGGTACGTTACCATTGTTCGCATCTTTGCGAGTCACCAACGCGAGAGGCTAAATTCTCTCTGGCAATAGACAAAAACTTTCGAAACCAGTCAAGCTGAATTGCAGATTGACAACAACCCGAACTTGCCTCCGTTGATGAACCCTGCCATGCTGGAGGCCAGTGAGGATCTCACAAATTTGTCGCACCTGAATGAGCCTGCTGGTAGGTATCCATCTTGCAGCCGTAGCGCAATGATAACTGAAATCCTTGAAGTCCTCCAGGCTATAAAATTACGTTATGCACAGAAAGAGATCTATACCTACAGTGGTATCGTCCTTATTGCTACGAATCCCTTCGCCCGGGTTGACTCCCTCTATGTTCCGCAAATGGTGCAAGTATACGCTGGCAAACACCGAGCATCTCAAGCACCTCACCTGTTTGCCATCGCCGAGGAAGCATTTGCGTAAGAGCCGATCCTTCGTTCGATCTGTCTCCCCAGCTCACATAATCTGCGCAGCGATATGCTACGAGATGGTAAGAACCAGACCATTGTCGTTTCTGGCGAGTCAGGGGCCGGAAAAACCGTCAGCGCAAAGTATATTATGCGATATTTTGCAACTCGCGAGTCCTCCGATCAGCCTGGCAAGTACACCACAAGTCGGGCAGATGCAATCAGTGAGACCGAAGAGCAGATCCTAGCCACCAATCCTGTCATGGAAGCTTTTGGAAACGCCAAAACAACACGCAACGATAATTCTTCGCGCTTCGGAAAGTACATCGAAATCATGTTCGATGACAAGACTAATATTATAGGCGCAAAAATCAGGACTTATCTTCTGGAAAGATCTCGCCTGGTGTTTCAGCCCCTCAAAGAGCGGAATTACCACATCTTCTACCAGTTGGTAGCCGGCGCAACGGATGCAGAGAAGCAGGACCTTGGTTTGACTTCGATTGAAGATTTCGATTACCTCAGTCAGGGCGGGACGCCGACGATTGATGGCGTTGACGATCGCACAGAATTTACTGCGACCAAAAAATCCTTAAGTACCATTGGCGTGCCCGAAAAGACTCAAGTGGAGATTTTTAGGGTCCTCGCAGCTTTGCTTCATCTTGGAAACGTCAAAATTACTTCCACAAGGACTGACTCCAATTTGTCATCTTCGGAGCCTTCTCTTATGCGAGCCTGCGATATGCTGGGGATCGATGCCATCGAGTTTGCAAAATGGATAGTGAAAAAGCAGCTGATCACGAGGGGCGAAAAGATCACGTCTAACCTCACACAGCAGCAAGCAATCGTCGTGAGGGACTCTGTTGCCAAGTTCATTTATTCGAGTTTGTTTGACTGGCTTGTTGATAAAATCAACCGTGGTTTGGCTACTGATAATATCTTGAGCAACTTCAAGTCCTTCATTGGCGTCCTAGATATTTACGGCTTTGAACACTTCGCAAAGAACTCCTTCGAGCAGTTCTGCATCAACTACGCCAACGAGAAATTACAGCAGGAGTTCAATCAGCACGTCTTCAAACTTGAGCAAGAAGAATACATACGGGAACAGATAGATTGGACATTCATTGACTTCTCAGACAACCAGCCTTGTATTGATTTGATTGAAGCGAAACTGGGTATTTTGTCTCTTCTGGACGAAGAGTCTCGGCTACCCATGGGCTCAGATGAACAATTCGTGACGAAACTTCATCATAATTTCGCCGCGGACAAACAAAAATTCTATAAAAAACCACGTTTCGGCAAATCTGCGTTCACGATCTGCCATTATGCTGTTGATGTAACTTATGAATCTGACGGGTTCATAGAGAAGAACAGGGATACTGTACCTGATGAACACATGGAAATTCTTCGCAGCTCGTCTAACGAGTTTGTGAAGGAGATTCTCGATACCGCTGCCGCTGTCCGGGAGAAGGACTCAGCTTCTATCTCTTCCAAGCCTGTTGCTGCTCCTGGGCGCAAGATTGGAGTTGCTGTCAATCGCAAGCCTACTCTTGGTGGTATCTTCAAGTCGTCATTGATTGAGCTGATGAACACAATCAACTCGACAGATGTTCACTACATCCGCTGTATCAAACCGAATGAGGCCAAAGAACCCTGGAAATTTGAGGGTCCAATGGTTCTTAGTCAATTGAGAGCTTGCGGTGTTCTCGAAACTGTCCGCATTAGTACAGCAGGATACCCAACGCGCTGGACCTACGAAGAATTTGCTATAAGATACTACATGCTCTGCCATTCGTCGCAATGGACGTCGGAGATTAGAGATATGTGTCATGCCATTCTACAGAAGGCTCTTGGTGATGGCACTCAGAAAAAGCAAGGCAAGTATCAGTTAGGCTTGACGAAAATCTTTTTCCGCGCTGGTATGCTTGCTTTTCTTGAAAATCTCCGCACATCCAGGCTCAATGAATGTGCAATAATGATCCAGAAGAACCTGCGATGCAAGTACTACCGGCGCAGGTATCTCGAGGCTCGTGCCTCTATCCTTACAACTCAAGCTCTGGCGAGGGGCTTTCTTGCAAGACAGCACGCGGCTGAGATCCGTAAGGTCAAAGCAGCTACAACCATCCAACGGGTGTGGAGAGGGCACCGGGAAAGGAGGAACTACACTCGAATTCGCGCCAATTTCGTCCTTTTCCAGTCAGTTGCGAAAGGATTTCTCTGTCGACAAAACATCTTGGATACAATACATGGCAACGCAGCGAAAGTAATACAACGATCTTGGCGTTCTTGGTGGCAATTACGCGCGTGGAGGCAGTACCGTCGGAATGTTATCATCGTTCAAAATCTCTGGAGAGGCAAGCAGGCCAGGAAGCAATACAAGAAGCTTCGGGAGGATGCAAGAGATCTGAAACAAATCTCCTACAAACTCGAAAACAAGGTGGTAGAGTTAACTCAGTATCTCGAGTCACTGAAGCGTGAGAACAAGGCTTTAAACACACAATTGGAGAATTATGAGACTCAACTGAAGTCTTGGAGAAGTCGTCACAATGTTCTCGAAAACCGGTCTAGAGAGCTACAGGCTGAGGCCAATCAAGCTGGCATCACTGCTGCTCGGTTGACCGCTATGGAAGACGAAATGAACCGGTTGCAGCAAAATCATAATGATGCACAGGCAACAGTCAAGAGACTTCAGGAGGAGGAAAGGATATCACGAGAGTCAATACGTTCTGCGAACCAGGAGCTGGAGCGACTACAGCAGCTAAATAGTGAAGCAGAGGACGAGAAAGCTTCGCTTCGTCAACAAATCGTCGAACTCGAGGAGCAGCTCGAGATCGCGAAGCGAACCGTTCCCATAAATGGCTTGAGTGGTGACCAATCGAACGGTGGGCCAACCCCACCTCCTGCGACCGGCTTGATCAACCTGGTGTCCTCGAAAAAGCCCAAGCCTAAGAGACGCAGCGCTGGTGCTGAGCGGATCGACACCGATCGTTTCAGTGGAGCTTACAACCCGAGACCGGTCTCTATGGCTATCCCGAGTTCTGCAATGGGACGTCAGCCATTCACCGGCAACACATTTTCTCCAGGACTGGATTCTGTTGAGGTAGAGCTTGAGAATCTACTATCCGAGGAAGATGAACTCAATGAAGAGGTGACGATGGGCCTGATTCGCAACTTGAAGATCCCACTACCCAGTTCCACACCGCCTCCTACAGAGAAGGAGGTTCTTTTCCCGGCATACCTTATCAATCTTGTAACCTCAGAAATGTGGAACAACGGATTTGTGAAAGAATCAGAGCGCTTTTTGGCCAATGTCATGCAGTCTATACAGCAGGAGGTCATGCAGCATGACGGCGACGATGCTGTTAATCCCGGGGCTTTCTGGCTTTCTAATGTACACGAGATGCTCTCGTTCGTGTTCTTGGCCGAAGATTGGTACGAAGCCCAGAAGACCGATAATTTCGAGTATGACCGCTTGTTGGAGATTGTCAAACACGACCTAGAGAGCCTAGAGTTCAATATCTATCATACCTGGATGAAAGTGCTGAAGAAGAAGCTCTTCAAGATGATCGTACCAGCGATCATCGAATCCCAATCACTTCCGGGTTTTGTCACAAGCGAGACAAACCGATTCCTTGGAAAGCTTCTTCCATCCAACAACAATCCTGCGTATAGTATGGATAATCTCCTCAGTCTTTTGAACAATGTCTACAAAGCGATGAAGGCTTTCTATCTTGAGGAGTCCATCATCACTCAGACGGTGACCGAACTTCTTCGACTCGTGGGTGTTACGGCTTTCAACGATCTTCTTATGCGAAGAAACTTTCTGTCCTGGAAACGTGGGCTACAGATCAACTACAACATTACTCGCATTGAGGAATGGTGTAAGAGCCATGATATGCCTGAGGGCACACTGCAGTTGGAGCATTTAATGGTAAGCATGTTTGGCCAGTATTCGATATGAGAGAGTACTAACCCATTCCAAAGCAAGCAACCAAGCTTCTACAACTGAAAAAGGCCACTTTAAATGACATAGAGATCATTCAAGACATTTGTTGGATGTAAGAACATATTTCCTGTCTTAGCCTTGCTACGCCGAATTTACAAGATGCTGACCACTATATATTCAGGCTGTCTCCGAATCAGATACAGAAGTTGTTGAATCAATATCTTGTCGCTGACTACGAACAACCTATCAATGGCGAAATCATGAAAGCGGTTGCGTCTCGTGTCACCGAGAAGAGCGATGTGCTTCTTCTTACTCCCGTTGACATGGAAGACAGTGGCCCGTACGAAATCGCAGAGCCGCGTGTCATCACAGCATTGGAGACATACACACCATCTTGTAAGTGAGATTCGAAGTTTATGGCCGCCACAAGCCTCACTGACAATTCAAAGGGCTACAAACACCGCGCCTGAAACGGCTTGCCGAAATAGTATCAGCACAGGCAATGGCTCAACAGGACAGGTTGGATATGACAGAAACGAGCGAAGGAGCGATGCCTGCCAAATGATTGTACATTGGAAATAGCCCTACCACATCACATGGTGAAAACGTCAGGGACTAGCAGCCCTGATTAGCCGCCCCTTAATCAGCAAAAGCGCACCATCGTCGGTCGTCGATTTTCACACAAAGCTGATCATCACGTGATGTCCTTGCCTTTCTCTTCATTATATATTACCATTGCATCAACGATACTGTTATCGACCGAGCAACCAGAATTCTGTTTTGCGGATTCGCTCAACCCGCAAATTTTCACCGACCAAGGAAAGCTCGGACTTCCGGGCCGACTTCTGGGCATACTTGATTTTGGAGCGCAGTAGTGCTTGTGGGGTTGTGGAGAAAAGAATTCGTACCCGTCGGGGCTGACCAACGTTTTGACAACACTACATTTCTTCCATGTTTCCATGTCCTAGTCGCCAATTTCACCCGAAAGTCGTCTCACATTTGATCAAGCTAGTCACATTTTATTCATTGGGAGCATTGCAAACATGGCGCCTCTAAAACAGTTGAACTTCATCACGGGCAACAAGAACAAGTTGGCTGAAGTGAGGGCTATCCTAGGCAGTGTAATCCATGTCGATAGCCAAGCGATTGAAGTGCCCGAAATCCAGGGCACAATCGAGGAAATCGCCAAGGACAAATGTAGACGTGCTGCAGAAGCGGTGAGCAGCGATCTTCTGATATTTCCGAGGTCAAATGATACTAAATCAAGGTTGTTCCTGCTGACATGATCGAACAGATTAAAGGTCCGGTTTTAACGGAAGACACGGCTCTGGAGTTCCATGCGTTGAAGGGTCTACCTGGCCCATACATGTAATGTCTTCGGTGCCTAAAAAAGCTTAAGCGTGGCATGCTGATGTATGACCAAGCAAATCGTTTCTTGACGCCCTGGGCCACGAAGGGTTGAACCGATTGCTTGACTCGTTCGATATGAAAACAGCGGAGGCCGTCTGTACCTTTGCGTTCTCTGAAGGCCCTGGGTCGGAACCTATCTTATTTCAAGGCAGAACCGAGGTAGGACTGACTAGAACATGCCATCAGTATCTGCAACTGACGCCAGCTTTGAAGGGAGCTATTGTCCGCCCAAGAGGTCCCGCAAACTTCGGTAGGTACAGATGGACAGTCAGTCAGTCTTGAGTCTATCCACCTGTGATTAATTCATGCATTTTTTCCTAGGTTGGGATCCGATCTTCGAATACCAAGGCAAAACGTATGCCGAGATGGATAAGGATGAAAAGGTACCCTACGGGATCCCCCCCCCCCTCCCTTACTACTGTGGTCGCTAATTCTTAATTAGAATCGGATCTCCCACAGATACAAAGCCCTGGTCAAACTGCAAGCCTGGCTAACTCGTGAACGATCCTGATCTGATTCTTCCGTGATGGAGCCTGTTTGAGGCGATTGAATTTGAATTTAACATGTCAGTAGTAGTCAATCTGTATTTAGTGCCTGGCTGCTCTTCCAGGACTCTATCCAGCCAGAAATTCGTGCGCAATTAGATTCTACATCGTCATCCTTTTCACTATTTAACTCGACCACAATTTCTTCGTCGAATGATTCGCGGGCTTCCTCGAGAAGAACCCCGAATATTTCCGCATCCAAATTTTCTTGCAGCTTCGCTTGCTTGTAACCCCTGTGGAAGAATCAAATCATAGTCAGACACCAGGCTCTCTGTAGCAACAGATATTTGAAAACCAGGGTTTGAAGGTACCTCGATGTTAGACGGTCGTATAGAATGGACGTGGATGGGCAACGTAGAACCACCACAAGATCAACCCAAGACTTGGGAAAAAGGTCACAGGCATGCCAATCAATCAAGTAGCCACCCCTCTGCAGCTCCTCTTCGACAGCATCGAGTAGCTGAAATCAAAATTGCTTAGTATGCCCCATAGAACCACAAGCATTGAACAGACGTGAGATCATAAAAAGCACACAAGATCTCGGGGACCTATTTAGACGCACTTTGTCTTCATCAACAACCCATGTTTGCAATTCCTGGTCGTAGGTGTCGTAACAGCCCCGGTCTTTCGCAATCTGATTGATCGAAAGATGTCGCAAACCAGTCTCCTCGGCTAGCTGTGCACAGTGAACAGTTTTCCCTACACCAGGCGTCCCTGTAATAACTATGTTCGGAGTTGATCGCATGCTGAAATCTTGCTGTGGGGGTTTTAGCACTGAAGCCTGCTGCGGTGGTCGATAATCATACCAAGGCAAAATTTCTGGTGGCGGTTCAACTGGTTACTCTGCCTTGTCGCGGGGCACAATCGGAACAACCCACCAACCGATTTTAGCCGGGCGGTTCCAAACCAATTGGTTGCCGGGTATGTAGTACAGTACTTTATAACTTACCTACTTTACAGTATTAAGAGTTCTCGAACGGGCGTGTGAACATCCTATCATGGATTACACCACCATGTGTGGCAGCTTGGCTAATACAAGAGAAAAACTGGTATTCAGTCCTAAAGATATTCGGTAGTCATGCTTCAAATAACCGACAGGGTTGTTACGCATTACTGCTAGGGCGATTCAACCGCCTCTGCTGCCCTATTCTCTACGGGCGGAGCTACGCTTCATAGAAAGTGACTCCGTGCCTAGCTAAACCATTGATAAATTGAGACTAAATAGTCTACTTAGATTCGAGGCTATCCCTATAGACCTCCATGGTATATGGCGAACCTTCAAATTCGGCAGGTGGCTTGGAGTCTAGGAGGATAAAACCGTGAGTTAGCATCTGTCCCGATAGCAGAATGCTGTAACTTACTTGAGAAGTTCGAATGCGGTATATTTTTGTAGGTATGCCGTCCCACGCCTGTATCCTTTGAGAATTCTGGCAGGGTCGGGATTCAACCCTGGAGTGTCTTTTAGTCGCTTGATTGCAGGAGGAGCTTTGAACATCGGGTCGAAAACCAATAAGTTTGCACTTCCATTATCACGAATTTCGAACCCAATAATTGTCATGGAGTGTCCTATGTAAAGATTGTCACATATCAGCGCTTGCGCTTGGGCCGGAGAATGAAAGGCGGGAGTTGTCCAAACCCTGGTGCTGAAAATAGATGGGTGGTAAGTCGGTAGAGATGACCTTATCTTCCCTCTCCAGGTTGCGTGTGCCCCGGAAATAGGAAGCAACATTCATGAACAATGCATCATGGGCTCGCATGCTCTCCGTGGGTTCAATGCTATTGGCTACGCAGCTATAGCTAGTCAGTTTCTCGTATCTGAGGCGTTGGTGAGATGGGCTAACAACTTACAGTATTCCGAGACTTGAAAACAGCGCTTGAGCCTATGCAATAATATATCAACCGAACATTCCTTCCCCGGATTTAAAAGGTGAAGCAGAAAAGTATTACCTCAGGTGTGCCGATATATTTTCTGGTTCCCCGAATGCCACCAGTTTCAATTCTTCCTACACTGTTGAATCCCTTGTCCCATGCATTCTCAATCATATCCTGGAGCTGAAGGATTGTAGGCAGTTCCCCAGAGAACCACTCATGCCCTGGCAATCGAGTGTTTTTGATATAAGTGATTAGCATCTGGATATTCCTGTAGCCGCAAAAGCCGCCTTCCCTAGGCATTTTTGAGATTTGGTGAACCATGGAGCTACAGAAGAAGGCACGCTGGACAGATTTATCACGATCACATAACCGAGCAAGCACAGAGATCACCTCCGTCACCTCGTTCTCAAAGGTTTCCGCCTTTCGAAGTGCATCATTAGAAGATAGGTTGTTGGTCAAAATCGACTTAGGACCTTTTTCAAGCACTCTTCGCAACCACGAGGGCATCTGCTTTTCATGCGCATGGGGCCCTAATTCTGACCGCTACAGAATTGTCAGCGAGATGCATCGCCCGTGAGACAGATGAGCTGTCTCTAAGTGGAACAGAAGTAGGGAGCTTATAGAATCAATACCCCAAGTCGTTTGATGCCTTCAGTAGGAACACACTTCTCCGGTCCAGCTGTTGCCACCGTGAGTGGTTCGGATCCTCCGAGTGAAAGCTTTGGGAGTGATGAAGTGCCAACGCATTGCTTGTGAGCACTTCTAGCGGGTTCTGACAGTTGATTTGGAGGGCGAGCCGAGACCTCCTCAAGGGCGATCTCTTCCGCAGCGTGTAGATCAAGGTGAGCCGGCAACTCCGCTTCCATCACGGCCTCACCACAGCCGCAAGGGCACTCGATGTACCCATCGGGTTGGCCGTCTTGAAAACCCGACAACAAAAATCGCTGCTGATATGGTAGCATGAGAATTTGCTCTGCATACTGGTGGCTTGCTCTGTTACTGGCTCGCATGTCATTCTCGGGGTGGCAAGATTCCACATGTTCCATGACAAAATTACTGTCGGGATCAGAGAAGGGACAAAAGGGGCATGTCGGATCGCCATCAGTTGGGTGATCCATAGAGAGTCGATATTCATGGAATAACGCTGAAGAAGCGTTTGGCGTTCAGCAAAGGGAATCAAAATTAGACCAAGGACAATATCCTAGCGAACGAGAACTGGAGAGTTCGCGTTGTTAACCTAAGTTGCAATTGCTGCCTGTGGGGCCCCGGAGCGGACACTGATAAATATGAATCAAGCTACGGAATCTCGACAAGCTTGAAGCCCGGCGCCCAGCGTCGGCACCCACATACACGAGCATTTGAGATTGATGAGAGACGACTACCTAGAGAGGTATCGTCACTATCATTGGCAACCAAGATTTTCTAATCCGAGCCTCCGAGATTCGCATTCGATTATGATTCCACGTGATATCTCCCGCAGATTTAGGTGGGTCTGAGATGTACCAGTACGTCTGGCCTAAAGGCGAGTAACTTGATTAGATGACTAGTCTGATGGGTCCAAAAAGTAAACATAGCTTCTGTATGCGTACACTGTTCAATTGATGCTAGTGCATCAAAGAGGGGTTTGGAGACATGGTCAGAGCCCGTGAGTGACAGTGAGCTATGGTTTGAGACAATAGTTAATTCGAGGCTCAAAGAGACCTAAGTACGTACATGGAACTGAAACAATGAAATATCCTTGTACCACTGGATACGGACCAAAGCAGATGACTGCATCTGTTGGCTCTCTCTACATAGTTATAAGTAACTAATTAGTACGTGGTTGATTGTCTACTCAGCAGTGATTGAGGTTAAGGTATTTACTCATGGTAAGTCGGTTGATTAACTTAGTTGACTAAGTATAGTTAAGCTCAAAAGCCATGACTAATAAACATACTAAACAATCAGACTTTTTCCCTCCGATATCGTGATCCGCACAATGGAAGGCGGAACAGCAAAAGGTAAAGAATGATTCGCTCACCTTTGTCAATGCTCTGCTCCGCTTTCGCAGACCCCGCCAGGTGCACATAAAAATGGCTGTCCCGCAACCGGAGCCGATCACAAGGGCATGTTACTGACTTCTTGAATTGCAAGGACCCCAAACCTTTTCCCCTGGTCTTCAGTATGAATGAACCGCTAGTCGTCGAGCAAGATTCCTCATCCATGGTCAATACCGGCCTCGAGGGTTCCTCTGGCAGCAATTGGGTTGTGCAGAAGTTTGGTGGTACGAGCGTCGGCAAGTTCGCCTTGAATATTATCGACCAGGTTGTTCTGTAAGTGGCCTCGATTTTCTCCTGCCCGGGATAGAGCCCGCCACAGAGATTATTAACCTCTCGTATCCAGTCCAAGTCTTTCCGAGCATCGTGTTGCTGTAGTTTGCTCAGCGCGAAGCAGCTCGACCAAAGCTGCTGGTACCACCAACCGGTGAGTCATATTCCTCCCAGAGCAGCGATGGCAACCGCGATTGCCCAAAATGTCCCATTGCCATGCCCCCGGTTACCAAATTTCACCAAGCCAGAGTCTAATCAACTACTTCATCATCAGGTTACTCCGAGCAGCGCGGGATGCGGAAGACGCTCTGTCTCAGCAATATGCCTCCCTTGTAGAGGCCGTTCGGTTGGAACATATTCAGGTAGTCCGAGATCAAATCCAGTCAAATACACTCAAGTCACGGCTGGTTTCCGAAATCAATGCGGAGTGTGACCGAGTACTCAAGGTGTTAGAGGCTGCGCAAACACTTGGTGAAATTAGCGCAAGGTGCATCGATAAGGTGATCAGTACCGGGGAGAAGCTAAGTTGCAGACTTATGGCTGCTTTTCTCGAAGATCGGGGCGTCAGGTCGCAATATGTGGACCTGGCCGAGATTATCGATTTCCCCATCTCGAGTCAGGGTCTTGACCAAGAATTCTATAATAACCTAGCTGCTGCTCTCGGAAGAAAGATTGAAAGTTGTGGAGATAGGGTCCCTGTCGTTACCGGATTCTTTGGGACTGTACCTGGCGGTCTTCTTGATCAGATTGGACGGGGCTACACTGATCTCTGTGCTGCTCTCGTTGCTGTGGGGATAAATGCGAAGGAATTGCAGGTGTGGAAAGAAGTTGATGGCATCTTTACAGCCGACCCACGGAAGGTGCCAACTGCACGCCTGCTTTCTGCCATAACACCGGCAGAGGCAGCCGAGTTAACGTTCTATGGCTCGGAAGTGATTCACCCCTTTACCATGGAGCAAGTCATCCGTGCCAAAATCCCTATCCGCATAAAGAACGTCATGAACCCGCGGGGAGATGGCACTGTTATATTCCCCGACTCTTCCAGCGAGCTGGAGAAGACGACCCCCGGCCATGATCCACGATTGTTTCGTACCCGGAGTCCCAGTCTTATGCAGCGGCCGAAGCGCCCCACGGCCGTGACAATCAAACACAAAATCCTCGTCATCAATGTACATTCGAACAAACGATCGCTCTCTCATGGTTTCTTCGCAGGCATATTCTCTGTGCTCGATCGATGGAGGCTTTCTATTGATTTGATCTCGACGAGCGAGGTGCATGTTTCAATGGCCCTTCATTCCGAGATGCCCTTGCTGAATGGGACCGGAAGAGACGAATATCAGATCATAGACGATGACCTGAAGGGAGCTATCCAGGACCTTCAGAAGTATGGAACCGTCGATATCATACCAGAGATGGCCATTCTCAGTCTTGTGGGAAAACAGATGAAGAACATGATTGGGGTTGCGGGACGAATGTTTTCGACTCTGGGCGAAAACAATGTTAATATCGAGATGATTTCTCAAGGTACGTATCCTTAGACACTTGACTACTGTTCAATAGCTGATCAACACTGTGTCTCAAGGTGCAAGTGAGATCAATATTTCTTGCGTCATCGAGGAGAGAGATGCTGATCGCGCTTTAAACATAATTCACACCAGCATGTTCACCTTTTTAGACTAGGCCAGTGCTTTGATGTATGTCACTCTTCGCTTGCTTCATTTGTACTTTCTGTAAAGTGCATCCTGGTCTCCAGCAGTATAAGATATCCTTTGCAAATTCTTGGTTTGTGAAAAGCTCGATTCTGGTCCACGCTGATCCTACTTCCAAGTCAAGGCTATTATCTGGGCCTCGACTTGCTTGTTGTTGCTGGTTGCGTGCAGATGTCATTGTTCTCCTTAGTGATCTTGGTTGTGTTTCTTCTCTGCGATCCCTTGATTCATGTTAATTTCCCCCGCCCCCTCTCATACTAGTCCTGTGTCCTTGCCTTTGTGGGCGTGCATGTGTCGGCGCTATGTTTCACAAGAGTCTTTTCAGATAATCATGTTTCTACTGCATCTTGTCAAAACACAGGACCGACAGAACCTATAATTGATCACGAATAGAACAATTATCTATGTTTTCCTGCCTACTATCTCATAGACTGATTCTAAAAGGATACACCAGAGGTCTACAGGTGTTTCACTACAGGGCGAAACAAGGTATAAAACCACCTACAAAATGTGTGCAACGGGTGGAAGGTTGTTGAAAATAAATGGGTGCAACTGAAATAAGAAATTATTGCCAACGGCATGAGCGGCTGATTACATTCAGGATTGTATATATACATCTCACTAAATGAATCCAGAGGCGGCTGGCCTCTGGTAAATGAAGATCCCGAACTGCAAAGTCAATATATAAGTCTGGTTTCTAATTAATGCGCCCTTACAGATGCAGCCCGACCTTGCACTCAAGGACGTAGGTACGAGAATACTCCCACAAACGCAGTACAATAGATCAGCCTAAGTGCGGAGGTGGGACACAGGATGTTTTCATAGGACTCCGTAGTAGGTCTCCACGCGTACACACAGGTCCATATATACATACATAATATAACTTATACCTTACCTGAAACCGAGGTTGACTGGAATCATGTAAGTAAAGAAGGGATGGGACGGGCACCACTGAATTAGATCTATAACACAACCATACTCATGCATGAGTAAGTATGTACGCACGGCGCTTACGTAGTCATGCAGGTACTGACCAGATTGCACATCCGAGCCAAGGCTAATGTATTCAGACATGCCTCAAGATGGAGGGCACATTGTTCGCGAGGGTCCGCTAGTACTGTCTACTGCCAAAATTTACAGTACTGTACGTAATGATTGTTGTATTCATAGTATAGAATTGACCATCGGGTACTTATCATGTGCAGTGATTATGTACTGTACCTAGTAGCAAGAAATGTGGTACGTATGTTTGTGAGCAAGGACCGGACCTTGCGGGGGAGCATACGGAGTAGTATGGAGTAGTACGAAGATGTACAGTGCTAGCAGGTACGTAATATGAGTATTCCGTACTCCATAGCTTAAACTAGGACCTCGATTCAAGTTCAGTGGTCTAATAATACTCTAATCGATTGAAGGGGAAACGGGTGGCCCACCCGGTCCTCATGATCTGCCGATTGCACAGCAAGTGATTGGAGGAGAGCTTGCTCCCTTCGGGCGGCAATGGAGCAAGGAGACCAATCAGTAATGTCAAATCCGTACATGCCTTGAGAGCCAATTTCAATGTGTATCGTCATTTGTGACAATACTGGAGCGCTGGATCCGGGTCATGAGCATGTTCTCCGCTGGAAGAGACGCGTCTTCATCACGCGTCAAAACCATACCATACTACCTGACTAGACGCGCAAACTTCCTATTAACAGGTTTGGAGTCATGCTTGTCCTTCTTCCCTTTCATTCTTCAATCTGCTAAGAATTGCTATTTTCCAAATCTCTCGCGCATATTCCACTTGACCCCCCCCCCCCCCCCCCCCCCACCTTGCCTGGAGGGACCTACCTTACCAGGCAGGCTAAGGCATCTTGAACTTAGAGGTGAGAGCTGCTTTCCCGCGTACCTCCTCTTTTTCGATATCCCACCGACCTAGTCTTCGTCACTTTGCAATATCTTCGAGCCTAACCTACGAATTAAGTATCTTCCGCATCGCTCTCATCCTTGCAGCATCTGGATCGTTCACCAAGTAGACCAGCAAGTGAAAAGGCCTATTTTGCACTTGAGGCTACTGTGAACCAAAATTCCAGTCACAATCGCGTTTACCAATCTCGCTTCATATGACTTGTGCTTGATTATCACCCTATGCCACCTCTACTACATCAGGTGGCCTGATTGTTAAGTCTCCTAGCACGGATCTTCCCATCCTTCTTTAAGGCGCGTGGGCGACGCCCTTGTCTTCTAGGCTTCATTTGCTTGCGATACAACTTGAACGTTAATTGCTTCCGTTATCGGTGCCCTATCGAAGCCTAACGTCTCTGATTAAAGTCCGTCGCCATTAATTGATTCTCAGAGACCGCGGCGTGTTTGGCACTCATCACTCCCATTCATTCTCCAAAAAAGGTTGCGCTAGCGGCAAATATGAGTTCAACACACTCGGCTTCGACTGTTTCGGGGCCCTCACCACCCCTTCATGGCAGGGTCGTGTCCAAGCCACATCCTCACCTGGAGCCATCGCCTCTACCATTGCAGCCTGTTGAGAATATTCCCCCGACTCAAGTTCGTGAACTGTGTCCGACTCCTCCTGGCTTACGAAGATTGTCACCAACGAAAGCGTATCGAGGCTCGGCTGCTTCAATTTCAGGCCGAGGGAAGTTAGGATTTGTCCCGATTACAGCTCCCCCTCCGCCAGCCTTCACAACCGATTCACCCACCAAGCGACCATCTGTTCCGGCATTCAGTCTTACAGCTGCCACTTCATCGATACCGCAATCCGCTCTTTTCACAACCTTTCCCTCAGTCAACCCTGGGAAACGGTCACATAAGGAAACTCATATCTTAGATGATACTCCCAGTGACAGTTTTGCTGACTTCCCTGAGCCTGCCTTGATATCCAAGCAACCTCTGAAAAGAACCCTTTTGGACGCCGCCCCACTCAAGGAACGGACGATCAAAAAATTGAAGCGCGAAGACATTATCACTGTGATGCGACTCCCAGAACCATACGAGATGCCACTAATCGAAGATGACGGCACAAAACCACCGTACAGCTATGCAACCCTGATTGGAATGTCTATTTTGCGTGCTCCTAACAGGAAGCTGACCCTTGCACAAATATACAAGTGGATATCTGACACTTTCTCATACTACAAGAATAGCGATCCTGGATGGCAGAACAGCATTCGCCACAATCTCAGCCTTAACAAAGCATTCATTAAACAGGAGCGACCGAAAGATGATCCAGGCAAAGGCAATTATTGGGCCATAGAGCCTGGCATGGAGACGCAGTTTCTCAAAGACAAGCCCCTGCGCCGAGCGACAATGTCAAGTCTCCCGCTCCCGGCAGCTCCTCCTAGGGATCCGGCTCCCTCTCAGAGCTCTAGTACAACCACATGGGCTGTTCCTCCACCGACATTTACTACAACAGCGAAACCATCGAAGACTGTAGATCTGTCATCTGACGCGACGCTTCCTGCTTCTGACCCCGCGCTCCAAGATGATACAGGCGACGAAAGTGTGAATTGCAATGCTTTGCAGCCTCCAGCTCCTCGTTCTTCTCCTCCCCAACCGATCCATTCCTCACCTCCTGTTATAGCAGCTCGCTACTCCCGCCAAGGAACCCCTCCAACTCCTTCCCATAATAATACATCTTCCAGCATTGTCCACATCAACAGCAAGCGAAAATCGCATGCTATGAATGACAGCGGTTACTTCTCGTCCTTGGAATCTTCTGCCATGCGACCAAACAAGGCCGGGCACATCCTGACCTCAGATTTGGAAATCGAACCCCCTCGCATCAAACGCGGTCGCGCAGAAGAAGAGATTGCCCGTATTCGAAGCTCGTCGCATGACATAAGTCCCAGTCATTGCGCAGTGGTGAAAGAATCCGGGGTCGTCGTAAATTCCTCTCCACTACGCGGTGAATTCGTCAGCATGCTACCTCCTCCAATTACCCCCTTAATCAAGTTCAAGAAACCAGCAAAACCGCCGCCGTCCGTGTCGCCGAACACTAACCTTCGTAACCATCGAAAAAAAATTCAACAGATGGTGAACTCTCCCATCAAACATCTGGGACTGACGGATGAGGACCTTCCATGGAGCCCTGCCTTCAACATTCAAGACGAGAGTTTTACACCAAGTGACAGTCTAAACACGAGCTTCGATGTTTTTACAGATCCAACTACAGACAACTTATCAAATGCGGCATATGGTTCTCCCGAGAAACGCTCGGCGAGGCGTACCCGAGTTAATCCTGGCGGCCCCAGCAGTAGTATACTGGCTGATATTACAGCAGTGAGTGTCAACACTCGCACTGGTGTGCCGTCGATACCATCGAACAGAAAGGGTCTTCTCTTCCCTGACTCCCCGTCCAAAGCCCCAGAATCAGGGCGCTACATCGATGCCACTCATGATGACTTCTTCTCATTCCATCTTTTCGAGGAGAGTCCAGGAGAAGTTGATGGCGTCGATCTCTTGCAGGGATTCCAGAAGATTGGGGATGCAAGCAAGGAAGAAACTTCGCGTCTAAAACCATACGCACCGAGGCCACAGTTTAATCATCGCAGCAACACGTCCTTGTTTTGATTTCCCAAAAGACCGGTTGAAAATGGAGAGTCGCCGAGTAAAAGAAGTGCATCAGGCTCCAACCATGCTATGATGTGTTGTTCGACAGTATTCCAACTATGCGCGCCATCTAACCACTTTGGCTGAGATACTGTCATCCTACGAATGATGAGATGTTAAGCGGCCTAGGAACTAATGCCCTCTCCTTTCTCGTTCTGGCTCTGTTTGAATTATCTACCTATGATTGAATCGGTGTTTCTGGCGTTTTTCGGATCAAGGGGATAATCATTGCACCTGAGATGACCTTCTTATGACCTTTACGATGACATCTGATCAGATGTACATGAGCAACAATTTTGTTTCACGAACTTTGAGAGTATTAGTCTGATTTTCGTGTGTAACCAACACGAGTCAGTCTGTGGTTCCCATTTGACAGTCATAAATAATTATCCTACTTTGTTCAATTGTTGAATGTCTTGAATTTGGATTTGGGTATCATAATGATCGTAGCAAAGCTAACCAAACAAGGAAACCATGCAAAGATACAGCATCGGCGACTTTCTTCAGGTCCAGGCATACTAGACAGGAAATGAGGAAAGAGTACATTTCAAAAGACAGGCAACATATTATACCCGCCCAAACGCCATATATGAGGCCCGTCTGGTCAGATTGTTACCGCTTTAAAATAAGTGGTTCGGAGCCGCGCGCGCGAAGGTTGTTGTCTGATAATTGCCCCGCTGCCATAAGTCTAGTCGCTGCTTGCACAGCCTCGACAGCCACAGCTTACACATTGAATCGTTTGGTCTTCCTTCAGTTGCGCTTTCGGTACCCGACAAATGCAGGTTGCATTGAAATTCGTTTCTTTTGTCTGTATGCAGCGAAGGCAACAGAGCTTCATCCATACCAAATCAGCAATGCGAACATGTTATTGCAACGCAGGCAGCGTTGAAGGTTATGGGAAATATTTGGGAAAGACCTTTTCGTAGCCTTGCTTTTTCCACTTGGCAATCAGGTTCGCATCGGCATAGTTATTCTTGAGGAGCCACTCATAGAGTTGTTTCGATATGGCTTCCTTCTCGTAGTACAGGTCGTATATATACCGAGACCCTAGGTTCATATCACTTAGCCACTGGAGATATATGTCGAAGTCGATTGCTGTAGAGAAGGTCGACTAATGCGAGGGCTTTAAGTGGGGATAGCAAGACAGGGAGAGTACGCACTTTGATGACTTATCTGAAATATAGGCCACAGCATCTCATGCTTCTTCTTCCCATCGTGTGATGCATTCTCTGCGTCTTTCATCTTGTTGCCGAATTCGAGTAAGGTATCTTCGATGTCATCGAAACCCGCCGGAGGTGGCTTACGGGTACGTGATGTTCGAATAGGAGGCATACTGGGAAAGCACGGCGCAAATGCAGATTGAGGCGGAGGTTTAAGCGAGTGATATATCACGTACGTCAAGATAGATAGATAATGTTCGACTGCTGCGAGATTACAGAGACAAGCCAACAGATGATTGAAACCTCGAACGGTCATAGGAACAGATATTCCTTTTTGCCATCTCACACCGCCATGTGACAGGTCCGTAGAATTGCCTGTGCGGGTTAACTTTGGTTACCAGGAAGAGAAGAGCCCAACCACCCGGTTAGACACCAGCTTCCCGGCTACGACAACATCTTCTTCACAACCACTCTTCCCCTCCTATCCTGTCATTTCTCTGGCCAAGAAAAAAAATTCACCATGGATACTCAAACGCAACTTGACATCGCCAAGCTCAATGATGCCGACAGAAAAGAATTGACCCAGTACCTCGCAAACGAGGCACAGAAATCCAACATCCAGCAAAGTAAGTTGAATAGGGAGTAGTCATGGTGGACTGAGCGAGCGGGCTTTTTTCAAGAGTATCAACTGATTGTCATCACTTCTGCAAGCTGTTCA
Source organism: Aspergillus uvarum CBS 121591 (assembly GCF_003184745.1). Taxonomy (NCBI): domain Eukaryota; kingdom Fungi; phylum Ascomycota; class Eurotiomycetes; order Eurotiales; family Aspergillaceae; genus Aspergillus; species Aspergillus uvarum. The sequence continues at coordinate 789,086 of NW_020291300.1, read as the reverse complement.
TGGCCTGGCCGATATTTGTTGGAAAAAGTGCATCACCGGAAAGATCTCGTCGGGCCGCCTAGATCAGCCCGAGGAAGCCTGTGCGCAAAATTGCGTGGAACGATGGATGGATACGAATTTTGCTGTTTTGAAGCACCTCGAAACCCTGCGGGGACAATGAAAGCTTCGTGTTCGGGGTACTAATATGTATACAATTGCCTTTCGAGCTCGCTCTCTCTAGACACTCTTGGTCTGTGGTGTTGGTTCCCCAATCTTTCACTCATTTGGATCGAGACCTTCACTGGACAGGAATCCAAAATCGCTATATCTAGGCCATATCAAGGAATTGAAACTCTCAAAGTAGACCTATATACCCGCATATCGTATTCCACCAATCCCAGGAATTAGTCCTGGACCCGAGAAGCGCCATGAGTGACGTTCACATCCACCGCACTTTTACGTCTAGAGGTTTCCGTACTAAGACTCGGGAGAGTATGACGGGTTACCATCCTGTGTTATCTATACTTCATTACTCTAACACAAGTTCGGGTAATGCTTTTCATTTTTTGATTTAATCATTGCAACCTCGTCGTAGCACTGGCAGTTAACTGTATATTTGATATTGATGAACCACCGCACAAAACTAAAAGAAAAACCCATCCAGTCCCAGACAAACCCATCTAGACGATAGCAAGCTTGGTGGCAGCAATATCCAGAGCGTCGACGTCGGGGGTAAGACGGGCGTAAGCCTTCTTGGAGCCGTCGGGTCTGCAGAAGTTAGATTTATCACCGGCCACCTCTAGAAGTGCAGATCAATTCACATACCGGACAAGAGTGTTGACCTTGACGGTATCGACATCGTACAGCTGCTTAAGAGCAAGCTTGATCTGACGCTTGTTGGCCTTGACGTCCACGATGAACACAAGGGTGTTGTTCTCCTCAATCTTCTTCATGGCGCTCTCCGTGTTAAGAGGAAAGAGAACGACCTTGTGGGCATCGAGGCGAGGCGCGTGGGGGATCGACTTGCGAGGGTACTTGGGCGACCGGGAAAGCTGAAGGGTCTTGGGGCGGTGGAAGGTGGTCGAGGTGCGGACCTTGCGAGCCTTGTGCGCCTGGAAATCGAAAACATTCAGCATCAACAAAATCAGAGGTGGCTCGGGTGTTGACAGAACGTACACCTGCACCCTTCAGAACTGCCTTGGCAGCAGCACCAGCCTTGCTGCTGGGCTTGGTCTTGCCTGTAAAATTCCACATGTCAGTCCTTTGGTTCACTAAGAAAAATTGCTCATCTCGACAGCCAGCCCGGGAGATATTCAAAACAGTTTGCGCAAGTGCCAAATCAACGCTGAGTTCAATTTCGCCATGTTGCTCCTGCTTTGCTGTGCTGGGATGAAAATCACGTAGATCCCATAGAATTCCACCAGAATGTACCAATCGATGCGCGCAAACTCGGGATTCGGGAAAGGAGAATCTGCAGGCTCAAACATCATGGGAAATTGGCACGGAATTAACCTACCTTGCTTGTTTTCCACCTTAGGGGCCATGGCTGTCGTCCGGCGCTGTCGTGGTGATTGTCGCAGTGTCGAGAGTCGAATTATTTGGAAGGTATTCGCTTAGCGAAAACCCTACGGATACTGTGTGGGTCACCTGACCTTCCCGCTCTCCAGGCCTCTCAAATATCTTGGCGTCCTCTGAAACAGGCTAGACTTAGCCAACCAGGTTATATGTCTCTAGTATCACGTGTGAATCAAGTGGCCCAATTCACTGGTCTGGCCGACTCGCTCCGGCTCGGTTTAATTCTATGTATCATGCTTCGACTCAAGCCCCGGCGTTAAGTGGTCAGGTTCTCCTACGTAGGCATCGCGTTCGCTCGTATCTTGCTGTGGGATTCGAAGTGGAAAAAAAAAGGAAGCACCCAGCCAACCAGCCAACATGATAAACTCAAAAAGACAAAGGCTCAAAAGGCCGACTCTTCTCTCTCGAACTCGCCCACCAACAATCAAGCCAGGCCACGCAAGCCTCTCGTCAAAAGCGACTCGAAACCTCATTCGCTCACATCACAAACTACTCAAAGCACGAACGCAGGCTTTGCAGAGCGGCGATGCAGCCTCAGTGGCTAAAATCGATGCCCAGATCCAAGAAAACGGTGGTTTGGAAAGCTACCAACACGCGAGCAAGCTGGGCCAGTCATCCACTCGCGGTGGTGATTCCAGCAAACTTTTGGTTGACTGGCTAGCCCCCCGACTACAGCCACAGAAAGGCAAACTTTACAAATATCGTGTGCTCGAAGTTGGAGCGCTTAGCACGAAAAACGCCTGTTCCTTGAATCAATCGCTCGAAGTCACCAGGATCGATCTTAATTCACAGGAGGCAGGCATTTTGAAACAAGATTTCATGGAAAGGCCTCTTCCAGAACACGTGGGCGAGCAATTTCATGTTATCAGTCTCTCTCTAGTACTCAATTATGTACCGGATGCACTCGTCAGAGGTGAAATGTTGAAGCGCTGCACATCTTTCCTGGCCAAATCGCCACCATCCGGTCTTTCGCAAGATGCATGCTCTTGCTTGTTTCTCGTTCTGCCAGCCGCCTGCGTCCATAATTCTCGCTACCTCACGGAAGCCCGGCTGTACGATATAATGTCAAGCATGGGGTTTATCCTGTCAAACAGCAAGAAAACTCATAAACTCATCTACCAGCTCTGGGATTATACTGGTGATTTCAACCCCAGAACTTTCACCAAGGAAATGCTGAATCCTGGCAAGGTCAGGAACAATTTCGCTATCATTGTCAAATGACACATCCGTGGTGTAAGGCATTAACGGAGAAGAATGAGGCATTCGGTGTTCGGAGCCTCACAATGCAGCAATGGTTTCCTGCGGCATAAAGGACCAGGCGGTTCCAATGAGCGCTAGTATCGAAGAAATTACTAGCAAAGACCAGTTCAGTAGTCGCTCTCGTGGGCTAATCTCTTTGCCGAATATCTTCAAGTGAAATGCCAGCGGCAGGATAATGCATATTGTGAAGCACAGAGCCGATCCCATTAGCGCCATAATTCTGTCGAATGACGGAAAGACAACTGCCATGCAAACAATAAGGACGATCACCGCTATGCGTATCGCAGCTTTTGAAGCTTCGCGCAACACAGATTTCATCGCTCCATGCTGGATTGATTGTCCTTCCGGACGCGGAACAAGTCCACATAGAACCTCAATGGTAGCCACGAGAGGCCGGCAGCTGCAGCGCGTCAACCGAAAGAACCCCTTCTGAGAGGCGCGAGAGGAGTAATGTAGATATGCTCAACACTTACTTCAAGGGTACCTTAGTAATTGGAATCGTCGCAATAAATACTATCATGCAGATAGATAAGGCACGTGGGAATTCATTTGTCAACAAAATGTTGGCAGTAATCTCATCCCGGACTGTGTCACCAAACATAAGCCAGCCTACAATGGCCATTGCACAATCGAGGGAATACTACAAGGAAACATCGTTGTTAGTTCCAGAAGAGCTTTCACTATTCTCCCCTGCTTTTTAAATCATCGTTAGCTTACCGTAAAGGAATACGTTACCACGAGACTTTTGCCATACTTCTGCGGATGTCTCATATCCCGGTAGATGTTCGGAAACACACCATGGCCGCCCCACGGTGCTATGAATCGTTAGTTGCTCCCATGAATTTTCTTAATCCTCAACATCAGACTTACACATTATAAGGCCGAAGCTGAGAGGAAGAGTTGCCCAATTATCCGGCAGTAGTGAAGTCCGGGCTGGTTGGAGCAGGGAACCTGGCGCTGTTGCTTTCAGCAGCCCATCGATGCATATGATCAGGACAACTGCTCGTGAGATCAGTATGATATGTCATAAGCCTATCAAGGTAGTAGACGTACTAGATGTGCAAGACAGAATGCCAAGAATACTTGTCACACTGAGAAGCCGCAGTGGTAAGAAGTTTAGAGGGATGAGCATGAGCCCACATATAAACTTCCAATGGAGAATGCTCAGGCCAGGTACCAGAGCTTGCAGGCTATCTGCAAAGAGTACAACAAGGGCAACACACGCACCTATGAGCTCCAAGCAGAACAATAGACTCGTGACTAAGCGCGCATGATACCCAAAACTGATATATGCTAGATCAGCGTAAGTGACAAGACTTCGGTCAACATCCAGGCACTTAGCCAAGATTTTCGCTGTATATGCTGTGGTCATTGCTGCGAAAAGTAAGAACGTCAGGCCTATAAGCCAACCCGCTTGTTTCATTGCCAACGGTAGGCTTAAAAGGCCAACGCCGATTAATACGTTTACGGAATTGAAGATAGTTTGCGGAACAGTAGATTGCCCAACCACCACACATTCGCGTGTACCATCGTTGTGTTGGACTTGCTTGACAAGTAGTGACGCCCCTTCAGGTTCCACTGCGGTATCACCACGATTTTGTTGTTCCCTGTGAAGTTGGGCTGCATTCCTTCGCGCTGTTTGACTGATTCGCGAAGAAATTGTACCGTAGGATGTCCCGAGCATGGGCTCACATCTGTCTGGACTCGTGCTCGGGAACCCCGAATAGACCTGTGTAGCAGTACTGCGATTTTCCGCACCCCCATCCGAGCTCAATAAAGGCTGTGTAGAGCTCACCTCAAGGTCGCGCTGATCGTACGACCTGGGAAAACTTGATCTTATAGTATCCCATTCTTCGTCTGCGTCAGCTGTCACGAAGGAGGGGCGACGGGGTAGAACTTCCGGGAAGCATGCGGCTCGCTGCCACGACCGTGCGAAGTTGTCGATGCTATTGACTCCGCCGGCTTGCCGAAAACGCGCGGAGAAGGAGGCCGATCTGGGTTGCTCATTTTAGAGGCTGTTGTTGACCCATAGGAAATGGGGGCCATAGGTTGTTTACCTTGACCTAGGTATAAAATCCTCATCTTCCAAAGAGCTGCTGAAGCTATCGGTCTGGAACGGTGACGTTGAGATTGGCCTGCCCTGGACAATAGGCCAATGGTGGCTCGAATCTACAACCTCATCGTCATCCAACAAAGCGGGTTGTGACATTTTATCCTTGTATGCGAACCAACTTGGTTTCTCGTGCTAGTCAGCAAGGTGATATCAGTGCGCTGTAACAGCTATAGCCGAACTGAAGCGTGAAGGAGGCGTAATAGAATATTGATGGCCGTCCAATCGGGAATAAGGGCGGCGAACAACGATATCGAAGTGATAACTTGAAAGCCAAAGAGGAGGAAGGGCAGGAGGAGAGAGAGAAGGAAAAGTAGAACGGAAGCAGCGCCCACAGACGTCTTGTTTTGGGTGGAGTGACTTAGTCGGGGCCAACTAATTATCAAGACAATACGAGAACAAGGAAGGTGGGAGACCATTCTAGAGTCTGTGTACACAAGCCAGGGTCGTGACCCTTTTATATGCACAATGGCTGAAACTCATATCGAAAGCGACGCAGTCTAAGACTGATAAGCATCAGGCTAGAACCTGTCGCTCAAGCAAGGAAATGGGAAGTCAAATGAATGAGAAATTACTCATTGATTAGAGAGCTACTACCGGGGCTTGGGTGACGGGAGTGGAGAGTGGATTGGACGGACACCGACTACCATGATGATAACAGCAATGCTAGTCCGTTTAGTCCAGAGTGCCTTATCAATAATATTGATCGTTCGAAGCTGGTGGCTATACTAATACGTAAGCCCACAGAGTCATGAGTTGACTAGTTAGTGTGACCGAAAGAGAGCACGACTTGCACACCGCAGGTAATGGATATTCTTGTCCTTGCTCCGTACTTTTTTAAAGATTCCAATTGAGTAATGAGGTACAGTACCTGGTCCCTCGGGGCCTCTCCCATGGAATCGACTTGTGCCGGTTCAATTTATCATTCAGACACTCCAACTTCTTTGGCCCAGTGGAGGGACTACTGCTGCTGCCACTTGAACTACCACTACTACTACTGCATGGTCTTTGTTTTTTGTTTTTGATTGCTTTCGCCTCAATCCATGCAAATCTAGTACTTGGTGTACAGAACCTACACATACACAGAGTAGATACCTAGGCCTTGCACCTATTTTTACCATGCTAGCTGTGTGTGCCCCACTAAGTTTGTGCAATGTACTGTACTGTACTATATGGCTCACGTCAACCCCTCTTTAGACATTCCTCAAATTTCTGCAAATTCACAAGCTCCAGAGGTTAGCATGAGGTGTCAACACTCTCTCAGTTAAGTTCAAATTGCAAAAGATTGTCCTTGTCGCACTATCAAGGGTGAAATACGATGCAGTGCCTAGCATGTCGAGCCTGACTATAAAAATTAGGAGCTACTGTACTGTTATGTCCAATACGTACATATACTGTACATACATGCAAGCATGTATGTATATAGCTACTCATAACTACCCTACTCCGTAGTGTGGGAAGTAGACGCTTATGTCATCACCAACAGGCGACTTGCCGACCCATTTCAATCCATTCCCGCCCCCTCCACGGTGCCTGATGAAATTTGCTTAACACCCCGCTGGACTCGGAAGGCACATAGACCAGCTCTAGAGGTACGTATGCGCTTTTCCACCCCTCCCATCCTTTCGCCCGTCCGCTGAAACCTCACACCTCCGGGATTTGGCTTCTCGCAACCTCCTTTTTCTACATTTTATTTATTCTGTCCCTGTCTTATTCCCGCGATCATCTTCGCTGATAGCACAATCAGCATTTTGCCAGCCTTGCCTCAACCTTTTCCTGGTCGTCTATCACTGTCGCCTCGCCAACATGAGTGCGGCTCAGCCGAACGAAGCGGAGAAGAACATTGAGATATGGAAGGTCAAGAAACTCATCAAGCGCCTGGAGATGGCCCGAGGGAATGGAACCTCGATGATCTCTCTGATTATTCGTATGTCCTCCATTTTGGAATACATGACCGTCGTTGCCATACTAACTCCAAGCCGCTCGCAGCCCCGAAGGATCAGATATCTAGAGCCGCGAAGATGTTGGCCGAAGAATTTGTGAGAGGAGAACTTCGTAGGCCACTTGATATGGTGTAGTGCTAATGCGGTACGTCTTGCAGGGCACTGCTTCAAACATCAAATCCCGCGTCAATCGACTTTCTGTCCTTTCCGCCATTACGTCCACTCAGCAGCGTCTTAAGCTGTACAACAAAGTTCCCCCCAATGGCTTGGTCGTCTACTGCGGTGAAATCATCACATCTGAGGGCAAGGAGCGCAAAATCAACATTGACTTTGAGCCTTTCAAACCAATCAATACTTCGCTTTATCTCTGTGACAACAAGTTCCACACGGAAGCGCTCAGTGAGCTGTTGGAATCGGATCAGAAGTTCGGCTTCATTGTCATGGATGGAAACGGCGCGCTTTTTGGCACACTCAGCGGCAATACCCGAGAAATCCTCCAGAAGCTGAGCGTCGACCTGCCAAAGAAGCACGGCCGTGGTGGTCAGTCAGCCTTGCGTTTCGCTCGTCTTCGTGAGGAGAAGCGTCATAATTATGTGCGCAAGATCGCCGAGTTGGCCGTGCAGAACTATATCACCAACGACAAGGTCAATGTCGCTGGCTTGATCTTGGCTGGTTCGGCTGACTTCAAGAACGATCTGAATCAATCTGATATGTTCGACCAGCGATTACAAGCCAAGGTCATCAAAGTTGTGGACGTTTCTTACGGTGGTGAGAACGGCTTCAACCAGGCTATCGAACTCGCCGCAGAGACTTTGAGCAACGTCAAATTTGTCCAGGAAAAGAAGCTTATTGGAAAGTACTTCGAGGAAATCAGTCAGGACACCGGGAAGGTCTGCTATGGTATCGATGACACTCTTAAAGCCTTGGAACTTGGCGCAGCGGAAACCCTTATTGTTTTTGAGAATCTTGATATTACTCGATGGGTCCTCAAAAGCTCTAGCGGCTCGGACGTTGTTATCCATACCTCCAAGGCCCAGGAAGCCAATCGTGAGATGTTCATTGATAAGGAGACCGGAACTGAGATGGAAGTCAGTGAGCAAACTTCATTCCTTGAATGGCTCGCGGAAAATTACAAGGACTTCGGCGCAGCGCTCGAGTTCGTCTCCGATAAATCAACTGAAGGAAATCAATTCGTGAAGGGTTTCGGTGGAATCGGCGCGATGCTTCGTTACAAGGTCAACTTCGAACAACTTGCTGACTTCGAAGATGAGGATGAATTCTACGACGGTTTGTGTGCTACGCCTGTTACTCGGTTCACGTTACTAATGCCTTCCCACTACAGATTGACGGTTTCGCAGCCTCGCAGAGAGCGAGGATGCACGCCCAGAAGCTCTCAAACCTGATCTTCTGACGGCTCGCCCCGTGATTCGTGAAGGCGGCTCCCACGGCAACCCCATGGCTCTAGTAGCATTCACCATGACATTGCCTGTGCAAGTATCTTGAAGCTGCCCATAGGTATGTTTCGTCATATACTCAACATAAATAGTCTTTAACAATTCGATCTTCAGCAGGGCCATCCAAGCTCCGCATTATGATAACCCATGTTAATCGGGCAGTCTTCGATGCCGCCAGACCTGACCACTGGAAAACAATGATAGGCTGTCCTATCGCCTCTGGCGATGCTCACCGATGACTGCCGAGCTTATAACTGATGGGCTTGTGCGTTTAGACTGTTGCTTTCCATGTATCGGAGTTGCTCTCATTTATACTTATATTCTACTTTCTTTCACTCTACTATCTCGTGAACCCTGCATTCTCCACAAACCTAGGAATCAAGCTATTGTCCTACCGCCTGGCACGTCCTTCAAACACGTGTAGATGTGATTCGGCTGGACAAATATCATTGCAAAATAAGGTCTCCACCAGTATAAGCATACTGCAAAGATGTTACTAAGCTGGGCCGACTTGGAAAGACAAACCTCAATATCTTACCTATACTGCTTCATCTTCGAAGCTTGGTCCAAGCTGGTCTGTCCAGGTGCCCAGGTATCGGCAGTATTCGGTGACCTGTTTCAGTCCATGTAGAATTCCTGAGACTGCGTCTGCGTTCAGACTGGTAGGGGTCAAGTGTCCTTCAACCAGGAACATATACTTCCATGCCTTGACCTGGCTAGGTCGTGAATTGATGCTTGTCAAGTTCATGCCATGGGTCTTGAATATCAGGAGAGCATCTGCCAAGGCGCCTGCGCGGTCCTGGGGCACCATAAATGAAATTAATGTCTTCTTCTGCGCCGTTCCACCAGGCGTCACAGAGGCCTTGATATGTTTGAAATCCACAGCAGCCGGGCGATCGGCCTGTGCATTCACAAGGACCAGAAAGCGCGTGGTGTTGTTCGCATTATCCTCGATATTTTCTGCAAGAATATTGAGACCATGATGTTCTGCGGCAAAGCGACTCGCTATCGCAGCAGTCCGCTCACTTCTCTCTTTGGAGACAATTTCCGCCCCTTTAGAAGTGGACGACACATCCTGTCGTTCGACACCTTTAAGATTCTTCTCAAGGAAGACATCGCACTGACCCCAAGCCTGCGGGTGGGTGTACAGTCTGCTGATAGACTTATAGTCCTGCTGGTCTGGAAGAAAGTCACTTTTGCGAGTCAACAGACAGTGATGAATGGTCAAATAATGCTCCCCGCACACTTTCACATTGCCATAAAGACCATTGGGATCTGCTAGAAGGTCTAGCGTCTGAACGACAGATCCATTAGTAGAGTTTTCGCAGGGGATGATGGCGTAGTCTGCTTTCTCTTCCTGCACCGCGGCAAAGGCATCGGCGAACGACACGCAGGGTAGCAAATCGGCCGAGGATCCAAAGGTCTCAACAGCAGCCTAAAGTATCCGATACTTTAGAATAGCACTTGAATGGGGAATGGGGTGATAGCTGGTGCTTCTGACCTGATGGGAGAAGGAGGCTATAGGGCCCAGGAACGTGACTCTGATAGGCTGCTCCATTGCTCCGATTACTGTGCTTTGAGTTGTATGATTTGGGACCTTCTGCCAAGCAGCGCTGGACTTCTGCAGCGGCGGCTGACATAACATGTCTAAGTTAGTTAACTCCGTGACTGACTGAGCTCGACTCGACTATCCATTAGATCGACAAGCCCTCCGCCCTCTTGAAAACATTTTTCTTCCGTTTCCTCTCCAATCTACCCACGCATGCTGAGTCTGGTGTCGCCCTCGATGAGGAGGCACCTCCTCCGCTTCGGAAAGCAAGGACCGCCCCCGGCAACTTGTCGACAGCACTCCTTATTGAGCGAGCGTCTGCATCGGAAACTGACTGCCCATTCATTGCCCCTCACGTTTGATTATATTTACCCTCAGCAATCTTTCCTCCTGGATCGGACATTGGTCGATCTCCTTCCCCCGTCAGGCGCACTGTCGGAAGCTTTCCCTTCCATCAGAAGCCCATCCCGCCTGCCTCCCGGCCATCACCTTGTCTATTTCCCTCCCCAGGTCTCTTTGTCCCAGCTATTGCCGGATGGCACGGACTTCCTGCATTCTCCAGGATATCCTTTTACCAGGCGATTATGGGCTGGTGGTAGTGTCCGGTTCGCAGCCACGGGTAGTTTACTCCTCGATGGCTGCCGGGCTGTTTGCGTCGAAACAATTCGGGATGTTCTTGTGAGAGGTCAACCCGGTGAGGAGAAAGTGATTGTCAGGATAGAAAGACGAATTGGCACAGTTCGGGAGGGAGAAAATCCTAGCCAGATTCGCGATCGAATCTGGAAGGTGGAGGAGGCTGACCTAGGCCATTCTTCCATAATTGAGCATCGGCACTTGATCTTCATGCGTGATAAGACGCCAGAGCAGCTTACCGATGATAGAGCCAATTTTAAAAAACTCTCCAGAACCATTAAATGTGCGCGAGGAACCGAAAATGCGCCAATGCCTTTCCCTTGCTGACAGTATTTCTCGTGGCCCGAAGCCCCTACAGGTTCTCACTTCCGCCATTCCCTGACACCAACTCGAGCACTGCTTTTTCGTTTTTCGGCGCTCACTTTCAACGCCCACTCGATACATCTCGATCAGGCGTACACCCAGGATACAGAGGGCTACAAGGATTTGCTTGTTCATGGGCCTTTGACATTAATGTTACTTCTCTCAGTTGCCCAGGTTCATATGTGTAACCTGGGTTTCGCGATCAGGGAAATCAATTACAAGAATCTTGCTCCTCTTTTTGTTGGAGAGGAACTGACTATTTGTGGCAAACCCAAGGCAGGGAGGCATGACGTCTGGGACGTGTGGATTGAGGACAGAGACGGAGGACTTGCTGTACGGGGCACTGTTCAAGGCGGTCCTTTGTAGCTGGTGTGGTGCCATCTTCATCTGCTCTAGCTGTCTCACCTTATCATTGCTTGTCCAGACATTCATGAAGTAACTAATGTATCCTGAGGCAGAAGCCGGATAGGCCAGCTTTGATTCTGACCATAGCAGGCTTACTGAGGCAATTCCTGGTCGCTCTCGGTCGACCGTCAGATGTGGAAGATCAGGTCTGGTCTTGTTTGGCTAGTATCCAATCCTTTTTGGGTTTCAGGTACCACCACCAACTTCAAAGTGGCCCTCCCTCAACTAGATATTCAGAGAACCTGTTCTGTAGGGATTTTCATAATCGGACTCATGGATTGAAGCCGGAGATCGTGCCTTGGGGGAGTGTAACAGAACATTTGGGATCTATGAGTATATACCTTCATCAGGGCACCTCTTCAATGGCTCGAGGGAAATGACGGTGAAATGTCTTCTTTATACATATCAAAGACAATTTCTGGGCCTTAGCATGCATTGAGACCTGGACAACGCTGCCAACGCAGGCATTACATCACAATAAAGCGCCCCTTGTGACTTTTCGAAGTGTAATCGGTGGCAACCTCGGATATATATCCTAATGATTTCCATGCTGCGCTTGAGAGATTTCTTCCTTAGTACTTCTGAAAATACAACATGCTCTGGTCGAACTTCTACTCAGCCTTAATCGTGCACTTGATGTTATCTCTGACCTGACGTCGGGCTACTTGCTAGTTCAAGAATTATACAAATTAAAACACAGTAAGTTACTACGTAACATCATATAGTTACAGTAACACAATACTCCGACATATTACATAAGAGTAATAATGATTGACACTGGCTGCTTTTCCTAAACCACCGGCTTTAAACACTTTTCAATAAGGCATATGTGTTTGTCTATATCCAAAAATACATATATACCTGTGAATATTACCTAATCTTGTATAGACATTGTTATCTCTAAGAACAAAATAAAAGAAGACATTCTAAGAAAAGATCCTAATAACAACATCTTTGGCCAGTGGCCAGTGGCCACTGAAGGGAGAAAAAAATCCTAAAATGACCCTGAGCACAACATGTTTCCTGATGTAGCTATTAGTGGTTCTAATACAAACCAAATGGAGCAGGCTGCCCCGGTCTTAATAACAATATATTGTAACTTATATCTCTTCTCTTCTTCTCTTTTCTCTTCCATGTGTAGGCAATGGGATTTGTACCGTACAGCTTACAATCTTGCCGCCTGCTTTTTGAGGCCGTTCTGCCGCCCTCCGCTACCTACTGATCTCGTTTACCGGAACGGAAAATTACTTACCGAGCCGAAGCTAACAAGTTCCACACAATACTTTCCTCTTCATTTGAGCTACCTATAAGAACCCCCTTCTGAACCTATTTGCGGCCTTCTTCCTTCCCTATCTAAAAGTTGGTGCAGTGTCAAGCGAAAGACATTCTCATGTGAATGTTAAACTTAGCGCCTCACAAAACACAAAGGAATATTTGCGGCTGTCTAATCCCTGATTGACTGACTACATTATGGATCAATTTTGGTCTGCACCCCCTGTCATTAGGTATGTCCCAATTGAAACTGTGCTTTATTCTTGCCTGGATAGGGACTAATAGTGCGACCAGGACTCTTTCTGCACTTACCTTTGCACAGTCTGCTTTGATATATGGTGGATTATGGAATGGCTATTATTGCCTGTTCGATTCCCGCCTTGTATTCAAATTTGTCCCAGAGATTTGGAGACTCTTCACCCCATTTATGGTCACGCGACCACGCCTTTCCCTATTCCTGGATGTTTACTTCAGTACGGTGCCATCTCGGATTGGACTCAAAGGCGTACTAATGTGCCGGTAGTGTACACTTACGGCAGCTCCTTGGAAACTGGATCGCCTAGGTTGTCCGGTCCAGGTGACTTCTTCGTGTATACGATCTTTGTAGCCTTGGTCATAATGGTAAGTCAAGGGCGTCAGTTGTTTTTGTCAACATGGCTTGTCCACTCGTTGCCCACTGGATTTTCTGGACCTTCCAAACCACTCTGCCCTATCCCAATCTTCACCCCTCACAAAACAAAACCAAACCTCGCATATCTGCCCGCCCAGCGCATTCTAGCTGAAGCGGTTCCTGGAAACGAGGAAGATCACTCCTGCATCCGTATAGTGCCTACCTCATCGATCCTTTCAGGGCTATATTTGTTGCAGGTATAGTGGGACGACCAGTGAGATAGCTAGCGTGATGCAATGGTTTACGCTGGTGGTTATGGTGCCCTACATTCCGCAATATACCTTATTCAATTTTGTCTACCAGATTTCATTCCTTCGTTCCGCTTCATGTAGCCTCCCCAATTATCCTCTTGTACTAACAAGCCCTAGCTCACTGCAGGCTGTTTGTTGGGAAGTGTAACTTTTACCTCTGGTGAGCCCGTTGTAGCACCGAGCATGCGTGTATCTACTGATCATACTTCTAGCTCTGATCATGGCCTTCGTCTATACCTTTTCCCAGGAAAATCATGGCAGAAAGGCGACATTCTTTGTGGTCCAGATACCTGTGGAATTTCTGCCTTGGTCGATGCTTGCATTCACCTTGGTCACTATTGGATGGCCAGCCGTTCTAAGCGATGGTATGGGCATAGTCGCTGCGCATCTGTATGATTTCCTTACGCGTATTTATCCGGAACTCGGAGGTGGACAAAATTACCTTGTCACACCGGCACTCATCAGAGAATTCTTTTCCGATCTCACGCCCCGTGGCGATAACCGTGCCTATGGTACTGCCTTTCGGTCAGCGGATCAGACCCAAGCCGCCGCTTCTGGAAGCTGGACTTCCGCGTTCCGGGGGCCATGGAATCGAAGAGGTCCGGGCAGACGACTTGGAGGTGACTGAGACGAGGTCATACCTACGTTGGTGCAAGGAGGAGCACAGAAGGGAATATGCAGCAACGGTATGCTAGCAGCAGGATTTAAGTGCAGCCTCAAATACAAGCCGCCGTTCACAAAGGCTTCGCAGTTACTGCGGCTGGGAGTCCTGAAGAGAGAAAAACGCGCTCTTCAAGCAGGTTTGACGGCCAAGTGACAAATGATCGCTAGCATTTTATTATTCTTTAGTGTGAGGATTAGCAGTAGGGAGCGTACTGTACAGGGATAAGATTATCTTCTGAACGTAACAAGGTTAATATTAATTTTCAACATCAAAGAAATTCTACCTACGGTCTTCATATTGTATCATGAAGAAAAGTCTAGGTCACGGGACATCGAGCCGGAGGGCGAAATTTTTGCGCTAACGGTATTGGTCGCTCCAGCTTTTGCCGCACTTCTAAAATTTCCCAGACTTTCTTCCTCGCTAGTGCCAGAGCAAAACCTTAGCTCGGGAAGTGCAATTTTTCCTGCGCCATCTTCTCAACGCGCGCACTTACTTGGCTATCTCAACACCCTTCAGGCCAGACTGTTCACAATGGCGGTTACAGTGGCTAAGGACGAGATGGACTACACGATTAAGCCAGAGGCTAGTGCCTCCAACATCGATACCTCGGAGTGGCCGCTTCTACTGAAGAATTATGACAAGCGTACGTTCACTTCAATCTTGTGAATATCCAGTCCTATGTAGCCCGTGCTGATTTTGCCATGTCAGTTCTTGTCAGAACCGGTCACTTCACCCCGATTCCCGCGGGCTGCTCTCCTCTCAAGCGTGACCTAAAGTCGTACATCAATTCCGGTGTCATCAACCTCGACAAGCCTTCCAATCCTTCTAGTCACGAGGTTGTTGCTTGGATGAAGCGGATCTTAAGGTATTACTACTCGCGTTGCATGACTAGCCGATTCCAAGATACTGAGACTTTCTTATAACAAAGAGCGGAGAAAACTGGCCACAGCGGAACTCTCGATCCTAAGGTCACCGGTTGCTTGATCGTCTGTATTGACCGTGCCACTCGCTTGGTTAAGTCCCAGCAAGGTGCAGGAAAGGAATATGTCTGTGTAATTCGTCTTCACGATAAAATCCCTGGTGGCGAGGCCCAGTTCAAGAGGGCACTGGAGACGTTGACTGGCGCACTTTTCCAGCGCCCGCCTTTGATCTCTGCTGTCAAGCGTCAACTCCGCATTCGAACAATCCATGAGAGCAAGCTTTATGAGTTCGACAACGATAGACACCTCGGTGTCTTTTGGGTCAGCTGTGAGGCTGGAACATACATCCGGACCCTCTGTGTCCACCTCGGTCTCCTTCTTGGAGTTGGGGCACACATGCAGGAGCTACGACGTGTGCGCAGTGGTGCCATGGATGAGAACAGCGGTATGGTGACTTTGCACGATGTCCTGGATGCGCAGTGGATGTATGACAACCAGCGCGATGAGTCTTATCTGCGCAGGGTTATCAGACCTCTAGAGACTCTTCTCACGACATACAAGCGTATCGTTGTCAAAGACAGTGCCGTCAATGCTGTCTGCTATGGCGCCAAGCTCATGATTCCTGGTCTTCTTCGCTTTGGTAAGTGGAGCCTAACGCAACCACGAGTGAAGTAGTGGCTAATGTCCGCAAAGAGGCCGGCATCGATGTCAACGAAGAGGTGGTACTCATGACCACCAAGGGTGAGGCCATCGCTATCGGTATTGCTCAGATGTCTACTGTTGAGTTGTCTACCTGCGATCACGGTGTCGTGGCCAAGGTCAAGCGGTGCATCATGGAGCGGGATCTTTACCCTCGCAGATGGGGTCTGGGACCTGTGGCTCTGGAAAAGAAGAAGCTCAAGTCAGCTGGAAAGCTGGACGTAAGTCTACGAACCCCAATTCACTAATTTCTTGACTGTTCTGACTTGGCATATAGAAATACGGCCGTACCAACGAGGCTACCCCCGCCAAGTGGAAGAGCGACTATAAAGACTATAGTGCCCCCGAGGAAACCGACACTCAGCCTGCCACCGAGTCCGCTACAAACGAGAATGCGGCTCCTACCGAAGAGCCATCATCACCTCAGACAAAGATGGAGGTTGATGAAGACAATGACGAAGAGAAGAAGCGCAAACGGCATGAGGGTGAGACTGCTGAGGAACGCGCCGAACGTAAGCGTAAGAAGAAGGAGAAGAAGGAGAAGAAGGAGCGGAGAAAGTCCAAGTCGAAGGAAGAGAGTGATGACAGTGACTAGTAACCTCCGGGAATTACATGGGCCTGACTTGGGAGCAAAAGTGTTCCGGATGAGAATTCCCTTCTGTTTGGAGCCTTGCCTGGGCAGGAATCCTGTAACATACTTGTTTCTTTGTATCGGAGTCCTGGGTTTGAAAAGGTTATCAATCATCAAATATATGTTTATTTGTCTTAGTCATAAGTTCTGGGATTTCTTTCAGTTATAGCATTACATTGAAGAACTTCGTCTTAGTTATGCCGACTTGGTTTTGCGTAAGGGTATCGTGACTTGGGCGGTGCCACCTCTCCGCCTTTCCCCACGGCCGCCCCTCCCATACCACTTTGAGGACTTTCTCTATCACTCACTCCTAATGTCTTCGACCCCCTTTGATTACCTACTCCTCCTCCTTCCCCCTTCTTCTTCTTCTTGTTCTTCTTCTTCTTCTTCTTCTTCTTCTTCTTCCTCCTCCTCTTCTTCCCGGGGACCAAAAACTAGCCAGGTTCTATCACACGAGTCTGAAGTAGCAAAAACTTCCTCTGTCTTTGGTGCGACCTCTGCGACGTCATGGCGGCGGAGCTTACCTCAACCCGACTCAATGCGGAGAATCATTTGCTCTTGGTAACTAACAGTCGTCTACAATTCGCCGGCGCCGTCTTGGTTTTAACATTCTTACTATTCCACAGGATCAATCGCTCCTTCGTCTTCCCCATGAACTTGCACGTCGGAACTTCAAGTCTTTTCAACGGCTCGTTGAACGGGAGAGGGAACTTGCTCTTCCCGGACTCAAAGAGACTGCTAATGCCTCCATGTCGAATTCCCGAGCGCCCGACCAAGCCATCGCTGCCCTCGATGCTATGATAACCCGGATGCAAGGAATGAAGCGTAAAATGGAGATTCTGCACCAAGAAGAGAAAAACATCCATGAACAGTCCAGGAAACGCATCCAGCACCTTGAAAGTCTTCAGCAAATCCCAAGTTTGGCAGACGTCAAGTACGACCAGTGGTCACGAGTCAGGTTAAATAGGCTCATTGTCGATCATATGCTGCGCTCTGGATATTTAGAAAGTGCACGTCAGCTAGCTCATGAGAAGGGAATTGAGGATCTAGTGGATCTTAACGTGTTTGTGCAGTGTCAACGTATTGCTGATAGCCTGCGTCATGGTGAGACAAAAGACGCTCTCCAATGGTGTGGTGAAAACAAGGCGGCATTGAAGAAGAGCCAGGTTTGTGGAAATGTCTCAGTTACACTCTTGCGCTCGTATGGCTCGAATGGTTAACATCAAATCACAGTACAATCTCGAATTTGAACTCCGATTGCAACAATACATTGAATTGATCAGGAGTGGGAACAGGAAAAAATATGTTGATGCAATGATGCACGCTAAGAAGTATCTCGCCCCGTATATAGAGACACAATCCGCCGACATACACAGGGCCGCAGGACTACTTGCTTTCCCACAAGATACTAAAGCTGAACCTTATAAGGTGAAGAAAGAGCTCGTTATCAGCGAAACACGGTCGCTCAACTAACAAACGTGAAGTCTTTATACTCTCTTGAGAGATGGAACCGTCTCTCCGAGCTATTCATTCGCACTCATCATGAGCTATTGTCATTATCATCCCGCCCTCTACTTCATATCGCACTATCAGCAGGGTTATCAGCTTTAAAGACGCCCTCGTGTCACTCAGCCTACACCTCTTCAAGTTCCAATTCTCTCTCTACCACAACATCCGTCTGCCCCATTTGCTCTACCGAGCTCAACGAACTTGCCCGCAATATGCCTTATGCTCACCATACGAAGAGCTACGTCGAAAGCGATCCGATAGTTCTACCCAACGGCAGAATTTATGGCCAGCAGCGGCTGATAGAGTTGAGCAAGAATGTCGGTTGTGTTGACTCCGGAAAGGTCAAAGATCCAACCACCGGCGAAATTTATGATGAAAGTGAAATGAAGAAAGTATACATCATGTGAAGACATCGATGCTCGATGCTGGGTTCTTCAGATGATCGAAGCTCTTCCTGACATTTCCGTGTGGTCTCCTCGACTCAATTTATTCATATACATATCTAGGTTTAGTAATAGGATTTAGTTGTGTTCTTAATCACTGTCACTATCAGAAGCTTCTCTCGTTCGTTTCTTCCTCGTGCCATGATTAGCTTTGGTCGATAGTGCATTCTTCCCAGGCACTGGTTGGTCATCTCGCCTAAGCTCGAATACATATGTCCTTGCATCCCTATCCTCACCTCGCCATCCGCCTCTGCCTCCACATTTCCCCTCGATCTCGCCCAGTGTCCGTGCATGCGAATAGTCTTGATAGCAAGCCCACGGAAATTTGAAGCTCGTGACCACTCGCAGGCCAGCATGCCGCGCAAGATCCTTGATGTTCCAGAGGGTATAGGGTTCCCCCTCGAATATGGTCACCAGAATTCGACCCGGACCAGACGTATGCTGGCCTTCAGCCTGGCCGGCGGCCGTTATTGAACGTAATGGCTTATCGTTTTCGGCGACATCGTCGTCATCATCCTGGCTGGTCTCCGAATCTGAAGGTTCATAGTCCTCCCACTCATAACTTTCATCGTCCTCCGCCGGCCCTTGACTGAGCGATAACAATGGGATGCAGGCCTTGAAGAAAGCTACCAAGAGTTCTTGGTTGGCACGAACCTGTCGATTTACATCGGTGGAGAGACCGCCGACATGGGGAAAATTGAAGGAGATGATATCCCATTGCCCACCATCCGGGGCGGAAGCGAGAGCTACATTTCTCGCTTGTTGCCATGCCGGACGCCGCCGCTCTCTTCTAGACCAGCCGATGCGAACGTCCTTGCCGCCACCCGCAGGAAGACCCAGTTTCCGAGCATCGACGGAGAACAGAACCTTGGGAAGCTGACGTTTTGGACCTAGCGATGGGTTCTTGTCTTCACTTGAGCTTGCTTTTGAGCTTGCTGAACTGCTGAATGTCGCCAGAATGTCACGGATGTTGAGCTCCACCTGGGGGTATTTGCGCTGAAGAGTCTCCTTGGAGTCATAGCAAGTAGCCAGGACATTCTTGCAGCGATACTGACGGATCAGGGAGCGGGCAAAGGAAAAGTCACCTTCCCCGACCAACAATATGCGATCTTTCTTCCCAAAAGGCACGATGGGTCGCCGATGCTGTTTTGGCGGTTGCGAGGTGACCGCTCCTGTTTTAGTCTTTGAATCCTTCCCTTCATGCTTAATGGCTGCGGGGGGACCGAGAGTCGTGGTGGTGGTGGTGGTGGTGGATAGTCGAGAAAACATGTGCATTTTCCGGTGCTTTTTGTGCAGATGGGCTGCTGCCCCCGCAGCAACACCGGGGCCTTTCTGAGGGCGGCCCTTCTTGGCTTTGCCCATTGATGATCCAAACCACTAGAAAAGAGAGAGAAAAAAAAAGAAAGAAAAACGAAAGGGAAGTCGATGGGGGCAGAGAGAAAGAGAGAGCTAGCCACTGAATGTAAAGCAGAGCAATAGGTGAAGTCGGGAGGTGGTTGACTATGAGGAAATTGGGTATTTTATGGCCTGTTTCTGTTTGTTTCTTTGTTCTCTCACTCTCTGGGAAATGTTAAGCCGCACTGGTACAACGGGTATGCAATCGTGTATTTTCGGTATAGCTACCACCGCGTAAGTTTGACTGAGAAGTAACTAACTCAAGCAGAGAAGAGCATGACATGCAAGACTCAGACTGCCTTTTTCCTCAAAAGATACATTCTACATCAAGTACAAAACAGACGAAACAGAAAATTTACCAGTATCTATGACTTTATTAAAATGTGATATCCGAATTCCATATATACAGACTCAAGACACTAAGACACATTGGCTCATTCATCTTTCCTTACCCCTCCATGCTGCCTTCGCTCCCATGTTGACTTCGGCATTAACCAGTCTTAAATCAGAAGACACGCTTTCAGCCATGCCCCACACGAATGGAGGAAGAAACGGAGACACCGCACACTATTAAAAATGATATCGCACCTCCTACGCATCCTTTAGGTGAAAATGTAAATGCTGGCGATGCTGACCAAAGTCGAAGAAACTTATGCAGCATAGAAATGAGCTCGAAGTGACTGAGCCAAGACGAAAAGGTGCCTTGAAGATGTAAAACGCAAAAACGAGCATTGAGGGCCTCTTGCAGCTGTTGAATTAGCACGATTTCCTTGTTTCACTCGGTCTAGTGGTTTGTGCACGCTGCACCGTTGAAGTATTACACAAGCAGAGCACCGATCTCGGTAATCAGCTTGGCAATTCCATCCTAGAGCAGACCGTTTGTGCTAAGAAGCGTAACTCTATTTAGGACCGCAATGAATCTCTCATGCTCTGACTGCTGGCGCTCACGGGAGGATTAGCGGTGGGCAAAACGCCCGTTTTGGGCTTGGCATTTTGCTTGATTTTGGCAATGGCATAGACAATACCACTGACGAAACCCACGACAATAGCTGAAACACTGGGAAAGGTAACTGGTGCATCGAAGAAGATCAATCCAGAAACCGCAATGGGCAGCTTGTTGAGAGCGCCGACCATGGAGTACGTCGTGGAGGAGGTCACACGAACGCACCATGCGGATGTGTATGAAATGAAGACCGAAGACAAGCCCGAGAGGATCATAGCGAAGATGATACTGTTACGGTCGACAGGGGGAAAATTGCGGTTGACGTTCGTAGATGACCAATCCTCTAGCAAGCCGGAAAGTACGATCAAGACAGGAATGGAGAGAAGGTTGTTATAGAACATGGCTGGAAAGGTACGTCAGAAACAGGGCGGATGCGCAACCATGATCGGAGGGGAAACAACTCACTATCGAAGTCTTTGAAGTTCGTGAGCTTGATCCGTTTGCGCATGCCCAGTACGTAGGAGGAAGTGCAGAGGCAGTTGAACAGCATCCAGATGTAGCCGGCATTCAATGTCGAAACCTTAGCGGTCGCGTCGGAGCTGCTTTCGACAGCGTGTTTGATGTCTGCCCACGCAGCAATGATGGAGCTCAGAACCATCAGACCGAAAGAAAACAGCGTAAGCCCGGTGACAGAGCCACCGAACCATAGTACTTCACCATAGGCGATAAGGATGATAGTCAAATTCTTGAAAATGGTGTATACTGGGATTGAAAGGAACTGGAGCGCCTTAGAGCCCGTGTAGATCATGCCAATCAACAATAGGGTAATTGGGAACCCTAGGTATGATCGAGATCCAGTCAGCATCTGTTTCAGCGAGTAGGGCTGCCTTTGGAACTACATACACTTTCTGGCCTCGTCCGCGCTGAAGTCACGGTAAGTGATTATACCACAGGCTTTACACGTCTGAATTGCGACGATACAAACGACGGACTGGAGACATAGAAATGCAACTGCGGTCAGCATCTTCTTCGTACACGCCGCTACGCGCGATTTTGAGTCTCGGGTGCTCAATGCTGCATCGACATACCTGAATACAGAGGAGGAAGAAATTGAGATTGAAGTCCGTGCCGGAGAGGACGTATTTATTCATCACTGTCATCAGGATGGACGATCCACAGTAAGCTAATACTGGCAGGATTGGATTATTTTGCAGAGAGCTGGATGGGGCGCCCCTTGGCTGAGGCGGCGGCGGCGGCGCCTCGAAACCATTGTTGCCTTGATCCAATTTGTCCATCTCAATCGTATAGTCGTCTGTCCTCTTTCCTTCGGCCATTTTCTTGACTTGAGACGATGGGTATTGGCGAGAGCGCAATTAGAAAGAGGATGCTCAGGTGGGATTCAGATAGTCGCAGTTGGCGGAGTGAGCGACAACGTGTCGAGAGGAGTTGTTTCAAGGAACAAAAAGTCCTTATAACAACCTTGAGACCAGAGATAGAGGCAAGTCCCTCAGGGAAATGGTTCTAAACGGGGGAGTAAGAGCAGGCGCAAAAGTAATGATAAGAAAGAGAAGGGAAAGGGGTGGAGGGGGGGGGGAATAAGAGTGGTAATTAGTGGTAGGAAGATGGAAGGAATTTGATAAAGGCTGCAGGGTGAAGGAGGAAGAATCGGGGAGTGTTGTTCCAGCAGAACTCTTGGCTGGCTGGCTGCAGGTGGCAGAGGCCGATCTCTGGTTCCGGATGCGGCAATCTTAATTGGTAGTGACTGTAATACAACAAGCATACAATACGATTATACTTCAAATACAAATACAGTACAGTACTCCACACGGACAATACACAGACAAACACAGACAAACACCGACAAACACCGACAATCTTCCCTTCTTCAATTCGCTTCCTCTCTTCGCTGAACACCTCCACGGCATTCCAGTTACCTTTCGCCTTTCCCTTTTATTCCGACTTCCACAAAGGATACCAATTACATACGCAGATTCGCCAACCTTCCTCCAAAACGCTCATCTCCATGGCTCAAGATCTTACCAGGGACCGGGATGAATCCGATGACGAAGCCCTTCTTGAAGCTTTGGAGAACGAAGACGATTCATCGTACCGCGCGCATCGAATCGAACAGCTCAACGCTGAGTTTACCGCCGCCCAGAACGATGCGGCCCGCCGCACCGCTGCTCCTATTGGAACAATCGGAACAATCGTTGAGGATAGCCTCTATCCCATCCTAAGAACCGATCAAATACTTCTGGATTTCACAACACAAACCCACCGATGTGTTATTCACTTCGCACACCCAGATTTCGCGCGTTGCACCACCATGGACGAGCACATCCGGGCGTTGGCTTCTCAGCACCACGAAGTACGCTTTGCGCGGGTTGACGTGCGGGACACCACATTTGTGGTAGAAAAGCTCAAGATTCGTGTCCTTCCCTGTGTCATCGGTTTCAAAGATGGGGTCGCGGTCGAACGTGTGGTGGGATTCGAGGGCCTTGGATCAGGTGGGCGCGATGGGACAGACGCGTTCAGCACGGCAACGCTAGAGAAACGGCTTCTTTGGAAAGGAATTCTCACCCAAGAGAAAATAAAGGCCACGGATGACACATCAGACCAGTCTGATGAAGACAGCGACAACGGCAACAGTCGGCGAGGGTATGGAAGGCAACGGCCCATCCGGAGCGGTAACGTACATCAACGCCGCCTTGCTGGCGGCGAGGATGATGATGATGATTGGGATTAGCATTGAATTCGCTACAAATATAGGGCCTGGGCGTAATGATCAACGCATGATGACCATGAGTTGAACGAAACGAAGCCTTTCCGACCCCAGGAAGCATCATGATGGAAGTAATGGGCCCTTGCATGGTTACCGGATTTGAGTATACCGAACCATGCACTGTGGTGCTGGGACGCCTGTGACTCTGAGTATATGGTGAACAGTCGCAAGTTTCTGCGTCACGCACTAAGCCATAGGGCCTTCTATTTTCGCATGATCAATCAAATGATGGTCAAGCTCGTCTATGGTTGTCGCCGCTATAAGCAAAAGTGCTTTCACTTGGTGGCTCGAAACGTTGAATCAAATGAGCCACGTGTGATTGGTGCAAAGCTCATGTCGACAAAGATTTTAGCCACCTACCTTAGAGATTTTGCGCAAGCTTCATCACGATGGGACGGATGGTCCCTGCAGGCGAAACCAAATCTTGGCAGGTTTACCATTGAACACCTCCTTGAGTCTTATAGCCGGGAACCGAGGGACTGACCAAAAAATTGACTGCATGTGACTCGCCGGAAGTGGTCGAATACCGCATCATTGTCAAGTAAAATTACATACAAGCATCGTGAAGGCATAAGACAGAGATTGAGGGCGATGGAAAAATCCACAGACAACCTCCTAAGCAAGGACGATCGACAGAAATGCTAAGACAGTAAATGAGGTAGAATGAGAAACAGAAGTAAAAGCCATTGGAGCCATGGAGGACGAAGTGAGAAGTTTATACAATGGACTCAGATAATAAGTTGATATCCCCATCGCTGACCAATGAGCTGAGGAGAAAATGGCATGCTCGACAATCTAACAAAAGATCAACCTTCATTAATACTGCGAAAGTATAGAATGTTCATAGTCAGAGCGAAGGCATGATAGAGGAAACGGATGGCGGAAATACAGAAAACAAAACAGCGCTGCAAAAACAGTGTCTAGATAGTTACATTTTTCATCTCGCCTAAAACCTCAGGGTTCAACCCGGTAGCGGGAGGTTGGTCTGACAGCCCCTTGTCGGTTTCTGACGGTCCATGCTCTGGCTCAGCTCCCAGTGCTTCGTCATTCTCTTTCCCAGAAATCTGGGGAGTAGCGATTTCCATCAGATCCTCGGTCTGTTCATCCTTGAATGCAAGTTCTGATTTACTAGCATCCGCTGTGGTGTGAACAGGACTTGTGGCCTCCTCCGTGACGCGAGCCAGGGGACTTGAGATGCCGAACTGAGTCTTTGGGCTTTGAGTAGAACCGCGATTTGAGAAGCGGTGCGGCGACCTGCCTCGTTCTTCACTCGGTGTGGGGCTGCCATATGGGGATGCTTGGCCAGATTTGCCTCCTGTAGTCAGTCCCAAGCCGCTGGGAGTCTTGCGGCGAGGTGGTTTTCGACCATACTTTTGATCAGTTCTCCAGCGTAAAATCTCGAGATAAGGGGGTTCGACATTCTGCGCCTTGAATTCGAGAAGCTTGAGCTCATTGGTTTCTTCGTCCACGTGAACCTTGCCGCTGCAAATATCATCGGCAAACGTGGCCAGAAATGCAGCCCAAGACCGAGCGACCACATATTTGCAGTCATAGTCGCGACCAAAGAGGATGACCTGTCCCCACTTCCCAGCAGGCCCCGGGGCCAGATCAATTGCAATGTGATTGCCGCCCCAGTCGCGAGCCAGAGGTATCCACGCAGGATGAGCATATGCCTTTTGAACAGCATTCGGGGGCTGCGAGTCCTGACGCTCGAGAAGATCCTGTCTCCACATGGGATTTGACGCTTGCGTGGGTGGAACGGCCGAGGACGAGCTGGCGACTGCTTTTGGGACCGCATTCATCATCGAGCTGCTCAAGAATTCTTCATTGACTGTCCTCCAGTTCTTCCATTCCTGAACGATCTCCTCACAGTCAAGGAGCATACATCCGAAGATGATGCCAGTAGGCAAACCCGGGCGCTCCTGCCCATCGTGCATCATCAACGACTCCCGAACCTCTAGTGGCAAGCTACAATCTAGCTCGTGCTCCAATTCATTGATATCATTCTGTGTACAGCCCTCACACAAGTTATCGAATAGCTCCTCGTAATTGTGCTCCAGCCATCTGTCAATCTTTCTCCACGAGTGACCAACCGGGGGCGGGGGCGGGGCGCCGTCATGGAAGCTTTGCATCTGGATCTCCGGGAGTCCTTCCACACCGGGATCGGTTGACTGCCGCTTTTGTGATGACAATGAACGCATACCAGGCGAATAAGGACGATTCGGGGACCCCGTACCCGTAGGAGATCCAGACCAGCCGTTCGAGCCTTTTTGCTGGTCGTCATCGTAAGGGGCAGTTAAATCCGGGCGCGATTCTATAGCACTTGTCGCAATGGACGTGAGTGGCTCGTGTCGACTTTGACTGAGAGGTACATGTTTGCCTGATCGATAAGGTGAGTCGTGGGATGCATGGCGATCATAGGAAGTCATTGTATGCCAAAAGGAACGCCATGCTGAACCGATACTATCTAAGCGGTTAGTGTGGTTGGACAGCAGTAGAGTCAATCAAGATATGGTTTCAAATGTTTCTGTCAACCACAAAGAATATAGAACACTTACGCATTAGCCATTGTGAGAGGCGGGTGGGGAAGGGA
The DNA here is from genome assembly GCF_003184745.1 of Aspergillus uvarum CBS 121591. Taxonomy (NCBI): domain Eukaryota; kingdom Fungi; phylum Ascomycota; class Eurotiomycetes; order Eurotiales; family Aspergillaceae; genus Aspergillus; species Aspergillus uvarum. Next base: position 763,043 of record NW_020291300.1, on the reverse strand, counting down.
GGAAGATGTAACAAGAAGCCGAGTTGCGTGTCCGAACAGATGTTTCTTCGTTGCCTAGGTCAGGAACAGCGGAGGGTGACCATTGGCTCTGTGCCTGGGGTCGATGCAGAAAACCGATGTCTGTCGTATTGGCCAAGGACTGGGGTTGCAAGATATGTTCAGATTGTGGATGTGAATGCCGAAATAAAATGATTGATGGATGAGAAAAAATCGCGTGTTGTAATGGACAGCTCTTTTTTGGGGCCAGGGGATGAAAAGGGATGTGGAAGGGGGGGAGGTGGGGAGGTGGGGAAGAGGAAGAGGAATTGTGAGGGTAAGTGCGAGTGAGTGTGAGTGAGTGTGAGAACAATCAAGATGAGGAGAGAGAGAGAGGGAGAGAGGGAGAGGGAGAGGGAGGGAGGAAGGGAGGGAAGAAAGAGAAGAGAAGTGGACGGAGTGGGAGGGGAAGGCGGCAAGGAAGGGGGAAGAGGGGCGGAGAGAGGGAGGGTGAGGTAGAGGGAGAGTGTAGAAGTAGAATTACAGAAGAAAAGAAAGAAGAAAAGATCTCAAAAGAACAAATTAATCATGGAAAATGGACCTGAAGGTAAGAAGTAAGAGATCGGAGAATTGGAAGGGGAACCAAACCAATAATAATAACAATAAAAAGAATTCAAGAGCCTATTCCTGTGAGCAATGCTTAGGATCAGTATTTGGAAAAAAGCAACTGAATCCGTGGATAAGTACGGAGTAAACTGGGGATGGATGAAGAAAGAGGGAGGGAAGGAGGCAAGAAGAGGAAAGTAAATGGTAAGTAAGGTAATCAATTCACTAGATAGAGCAGTTACTCGGTATAATCTGAGATCTGATTTATATATCACTCCTGTATTCTGTAGTTAGTGACGACTTTGGTCATTAGTACCCGTTTTACTCATCTTTTTCACCAGGGACTATTGTGAGATGGTTAGTGTGCTTACTGCAGTAGTTAAGTTACAAGTCGTTGTATACTAGATGACTACTTTGTTTGTAGTGAGGGAAGAATAAGTAGTCTAACCAACAACCATATGGGAGATTGCCCCCTGGATTTGGGGCATCTGCAACTAGGGAAGGAAGGAGAGACCATGCTCAGCTCCAGGAAGCTGGCTGGCTGGATTTCCCGCCTTTACTGTATGAATGTCGGGGGCTATCCTTAATCTGTACTATATTGTACCGGACTGTATTGTACGGAATCCTGCCATAGCTCTCTCTCTCTCTCTCTCTTTCTTCATCGAACTGCCTAGAAATTCTCCTGAATGCACGTTCTGCGCGAGGGAAGCTCAGGTCCTAGAGAGCGCCACTGCATTCCTGCGCTCTTGGACAAATATTAAAGCTAAGTTCGGATACCAGGAAGTTGTTGTATGTAAACTCTGTACTCATAACTAACTAGTAGTCACGGAGTGCTTATACCTGGTACACAAGGTACCTCCTAGGAGTTGATTATCATCAAACCCCCCTAATATGGATACTTGACCAGCAGTCTTTCCCATACAACCGGTACTGGTATTAGAAATACTTATCTTTTTGTTAGAATACTTCCTATATTAGGAACTACTAGGACTCTTCGAGGCCGAAGGTATTGCTATCGGGGTTCTATGTCAGGGGACCTTTTTTTATTCTTTTTATTAGGGCTCTAGGAGTCTATACCGATATATGTATAATAGTATAAAGGGGAAGAAGCTTAGAAAGCTCTACCGCTTACTTAGACGCGTTCAACACCCAACGTATTAGAAATACAGCCGGTGTCAATATCAATTTTCCCTAAAGCGGCGATCGAACTCAAGTTGCTCCCTATAGTTATACATTGAGGTACAGTATGTTACGGTACATATATAAATAAATACAAACAGTCCCAACAGACTCACTACTTTGTTACGTCCTAATCAAAATAGTAGTGAAACATAGATTAACCTACAAAACTCCATCTTCTTCTTCATCAACTCTTTTCTCTCTGGCCACGTAATTTTTCAGTGCAAAGTGGAGCAGAAGCCGAGTGGGTCATCGGGAACTATTTCGTACCATTTCGCCGTTAGGCTTGGCTTCGTTGTCGTGGCGGCTTCTGTCCACGTTCTGGGCTCCGAGTCTTCCAGTCAAGTTACCTTAATTAGATGGATGACGACCTTTAGGTTATTGGGTGTAATCACGCTGATGTACAGATTCTCTGATAGCTACCTAGTGCCTAGCTATCATGAGTCTATCGCTACTCCTTAACCTTGCCCTTTTCACATTCTCCGTCAGGCAGAAGTAGAGTCTTTATATGTTCATATATGTTCATATATAATATATGTCCATGTTTCCTAAATTCCTTCCTCATGGGAAGTTATCTCCCTCGCTAAGCAGCCAGTTTCAGTGACTATTATCGTCTGTTCTGATCCTTCTTGGCAAGCTCGCCTGCTGCCCATGCAACAAGCAGCAAGGGGGGTGGGGGTGGCTCCCCCCTCAGAGCTGACCCATAGTTATCAGCATCATCATTCATGTGTCCCAAAAAACAGAGTGCTCATCATCACTCATGTGTCCCAACAAACAGAGTGCTCAAAAAAGACCGTGATAAACCGCCGGTACATGATTATGTGCAGACAGAACCACATCAAAAAAATGAATGGCCGACGGTAATGAATGTAGATACAGATTAGTAAGTGTTGAGAAATATAGAAGCATAGGAATGATAGAGATGGAGGTTATGCGGAATCGTGTGTACCACCAACACCTGCTGCAAGATTGCCCTTGATGGAGATTCCTTCAGCTTCATGATGAGTAACCTAGCCAGAAAGTATTGTGCCACGCAATCCTGACATGATATAGGGTGGCCAGAGAATGCGACCATCAGGACAACACAGGAATAGAAGGATAGCCCCCACAAAAAGATGTGGTAAAAGAAACACGACCAGGGGAAGTACTACAATAACAATAATGAAGCATACCACGCGGTCATCAAGCCTTGCCGGTTCAACACCCTGAGAAAAATACTGAAAAGGCAACCAGACTCCAGGTTCGATGCAAATGGGGTATAATTGATCCCAGTGAGAGTCATGATCCCAGCCATCCACAACATAAAGTTACCAACATGAACTGCGGTGAATACCAACAAGGGAGGGCGGACAGGAGGGGATGGAACCAAAACGAAACCCATTTAGGAACAAGAAACAAGGCAAGTAGGGTAAAATAGCTACTGAGCCAGACAGAAAATCGGAATATTTGAAGACATATCAATCAAGTCTGAAAGAAAGACATGCAATGGTGCGAATACGACGATTAGTATCGCCCGGGATGCGCTCAGAAGCGTGGGTTGAGCTCAAATCAGTCATTGAACAGATAGTACTCAAGTTCCGAAGCATCAAGAAGAGAATTGATCGGGAACAAGTATGAGCACAAAAGTCAAGGCTAGCATTTCGTGACGTAGAGATGCAGTCAGGCGAATGAGCTTTGAATGCCACCAGCTGAAACACTGGAGGGCGCATCAAGTTTCAATATACGTCGCAAATCATCCTCCATCTTCTTAGTATCGACAGATTGCGCAGCTGGACTGACCGAGATGGCACGTGACACAGGAGAGTGCTGAGGTGGGGGATAATACATTGGGTACTGTACATACTTAGGCGGAGACCTTGGCTGCCCGTATGTATGTGGGGGAGGGTAGTGCGCTTCTCCAGGAACAGTCGGTCTGTTCCCAACTTTCGTTGAGAGAACCTCCTTTCGAAGAGGCGAGTATGGAGGCTGGGCTTGATGAAAAGCGTGGTGCTGCGTGTATATTGATGGCGAATACGAACCGGTGCCAGGAATGGATTGTTGGTGCTCGGTGGACATGCCATGCGAGTAAGAAGCAGGTGGCCCAGAAGTTGCTCTTAGGGGAGTCGCAAAGTGAGGCACATTGTGATTGGCAGAGGGATGCCCACTGAAGCTTCCATGTTGTTTCTGGGCTGTAACCGAAGCTGAGGACGGTCTCTGAGGACGAGGGTTGAGCAGCAAGCTCTTCAAAGCCTCCGTCTTGACCTGTCGTTCATTTTCATCCAGGTGGCCTGTTGACGGAGAGGGTGAACTGGCTGATCGCAGAGCGTTCATGCGATCCTTGTAGGATGCAGCGAATGAGGCCCCGATAAGCGATTGACCGCTTTCGGGACTATCCACATCGGCTGTGTAGAGTCCATCGCTAGCGCCAGCGCCGATGGTACTGCGGTTATAAAGGGCTTTCGAATCAGTTTGTGGGGATGATCTTCTCAGGATCGACTCCGGACTATGCGGCTGCTGAGCAGTTCGAGCTTCAACTGCAGCTTTGAAGAGGAAATCGAGTGGTGTGGGTTGGCGTCCTTCGTCCTCATAGACCGGACGCACTCTGGATTTGGAGGGCGTACTTTCTGAATCTGGACAGATATCGAGATTGTCGTTGTCGGCTTCTAGTCCTGATGAAATGTCCGACTCAGGCAACGACTTAGAAAAAAAACTTGGTATTGGAAGAGCCGAGGGCGCTGGCGATGCATGAAAAGTAGGACCTGCATAATGCGAGCTGTCCTTTGCTTGGGGAGTGGAAAGATTGTGTGAGTGCGAGGAGGTATGCCGGTGCCCGTTGCTAGAAACAGGAGAGGCCCTTGATGCATCGCGAGGTTTTCTGTTGGTTCGTGCGGGTTTCTTCTTAGACGCACTAGGGTTATAGTTGAAAGAAGAGTCAGTGGCAGTTCCGCCAGGACTCTGATTCCGCGGCGGCGACGAGGGCGGGGTTGCCAGTAAGGCGACCTTCTGAGACAGCGGCGTAGTATTTCTTTTTGAATTCCGACGATTATTTCGAGGACCCTTTGGCGTTGGAGGAGTGGGTGATTGGGTTGACATTGTGAAATGGCTTCGAGGATAGACACGGCTTCGGAAGCGGAAATGAGAAAACAAGCGTGATGACAAGTAGAGCCAAGTCAAAATAATTAGGCGAGGATTTCGCTGTATTAAGCAGTGTGCCCAGCAGCCTGTACTGGATAAACTGACACTAGAATCTCAAGAGACGACGAAGTGACAATTGTGCAGTGTGATGGTGAGGTGTAGCCCAACCAGTTGGCCTTGGATCGGAGGGTGTGAACGAGGAAGATATGTAAAGCTTCTGTGTACAAGTTCAAGTGTGGAATGAGTACGAGAACGGTAAGAAGTATAAGCCAGAGATCCTATACATGCTCACATTTAGACGAGCGATGGAAGACAGAGTAGAGAAAGCAGGCGGGGAAACATTGTAGGAAGTCGCTGAAGCTGGGTTGGGTTCAAAGTGGTTGTTGGACCATGGGAAGGGCGGGAAGAAGAAAGGCTGGGGGGAGGAGCGGGGGTGAACAGTGATGACTCAGCATCCGCCGCCCACCTTGGCTCACTACGTACGGTAAAGTCAATCGAGGATCAGGTAGCAAGCAATTGTTTTCAGTAAGTTACACCTCTTCGAGACATAATCTGGTAATCACGAACTATAAGAAGTTTTGGCAGTTCTCGCAGAAGCCTTGTGTCAGAAGTGTGTCTCCTTGCGTACGTCCTAGTAATCAAGGCGTCTCGCGCTGAATGCCCTGCCTACACTGTACGTACACCGCAACAGGTTATTATCTAAACTGACCCGGGACAGGACCTAGTTTAATTAATCGAGGTACCGCCTGCTCTACCAACCGAACCCTACGTAATCCTTCAAGCTGCGCGCCCCTCTTCCGAGTCCCCCGCAACTAGAGAAGATATCCTCTGGTCTTCACCTACAAACCCGCGCTCACTGAACATATAAGGAACGACCCCGACACAAGTGAAAATGGCGGATGTGGAAATGAAAGAGGCGACCACTTCTGGCGCCTCTAAGGCGAAGGAGATGTCCAAGGCCACAGATACCTCCACTGATGGCAAGAAAAAGTTCGAGGTCAAGAAGGTATAGCCACGTGAAGTCATTCTCCTATCTGCACATGGAAATAACACAAGTATCGCCCTAGTGGAACGCGGTGGCCCTGTGGGCTTGGGACATTGTTGTCGACAACTGTGCGATTTGCCGCAACCATATCATGGATTTATGTACGGTTGTCATCTTCCCTTAACCTGATGCCTGACGTGTCTGACATGTTATTTTTCAGGCATCGAATGCCAGGCAAATCAAGGTTCGTCTACGACGGAAGAGTGTACAGTAGCTTGGGGCATCTGTAATGTGAGTTTATCCTCTCCCTGCTTTTTGGGTACAGAGCACTGATCGGTATTACTCCTGCCAAGCACGCCTTCCACTTCCACTGTATCTCACGATGGCTGAAAACTCGCCAAGTCTGTCCCTTAGACAACAGAGACTGGGAGTTTCAAAAGTATGGTCGGTAGACTATGTCTGCTGCGATTGGGTCTAGACAGCAGGCTGGCCATGGCCTCACTCGTACATTTCCTAACTGAGTATGATCGGATTGGGAGGGATTGGGTGGCGTTGAGCGGGTTTCTTTTGCATTCCTAGCAGTGACTTTTGAATTATTCATACAGATCTGGGCTGTTCCTGAGGGATGCGAAGAGCCGTGATCGAATAAGGCTCAGAATGAATTGTAAAGTCCACAGCTAAATCTCATGCAACCTTTACACCATCTACCATGACCCCTGCAACTCCCATATCCGCCGACGTCGGTGCCAGCCAATTTTCGGGCCTCTTGTTGTACATCGGCCAAGGAGGGATCACCACCAAGCCAGTTGCTGCGGTACCCGCGAGTCCAACCCAGAGGGTTAGATGAATGTCTTGCTGAATGTATCCCACAAGGAAAGCAATAGCCTTTCAAAAATACCTGTAAGCGCGACAGAAATAGCGAGGAACAGAAACACGACATGGGCGAATCCAGCATGTTTGTACTCACACCTGAAATGATGAGAAGGACTGTAGAAAGAAGTTCTGCCATGTGCTGGCCTTGGTAGTCCTGTCAAGGTAGAAAGGACTGGGTTAGTGCCTTGGATGTGTTCGACCAACGAGGTGCACTCCACTTACTATTTGGCCTTCCAAAGCATCTTGGATAGTTGATATCAGATTGTCCATGGCGACTTCTGTGGGTGTGCACTTTGATGAGAATAATTAACGCTCACAGCCGGCTTTGACTCTTCGTGGTCAGACACAGCCCCTTCTACGTAATAACGGCAGCACGAGTTGAAGTCGTGGCATTATCTCCACCGCCTTTGACTTATCGGGGCTCCGATACAGATAAGCCGCCGTGTGCAGCGACTTCTATTGTTCACCAGCTAAACAAACCAAGCAAAAATATAGTCAACACCATCAAGGAGTGTTGGTTGAGTAGCTATATAGTCGACTGTATGGGGGCTAAGCCTAGATCCATGCAAGTAATTCTAAAGGCTCAAAAGATAACGGGCTATTTCCCATTGTAACTTATAGGTCGTTGAGTAGCAAGTCCGCTTTATGATCCTAGCGCCCATTTCCTGTATGCATGCTTTGCTCCGGTAAGTTATTAGTAATTCGCAGACTGGCACGCTATCAAGATCATAGATTCTTGCTCCAGATCTGTAGCCCTATGTGAAATCTCGTAGAAAGCGGCATGGAATTGTGGCAAATTGGCAAGTTCTTTAGTACTGGATAGTGGCACCGGCTTGGGCAGGCTCGAGCAGCTTCCACTGACAAGTGATATTATTGGAAGCAAAGCGAGCAATGATACGATCTGCGATCTCCTCGAAATTATTGGTTGCTAGAGCCAAAATAGTTGGACCCGCACCAGAAAGGCATATTCCCAAGAGACCAGGCTGGGTACGTGGATTCATCGACTGGAGAATCTCCGTCAGACCCGGAATAAGAGTCTGGCGATAAGGCTGATGAACCTTGTCTTGCATAGCCAGATAGATCATGTCCGGGTCCGGTGGGGAACTGCCCAGGGCGGCAGGGAGCAAAGCAGCGCGTTGGAGGTTGTAAACCTGATTGACGTGGTCAGTTAATGCTGTGATACATCTCTTTGATAACCCCCGTTTACCAGTGCGAATCGTGGGCTCAGAAAAACTTACCACATCCGCTCGCGAGTAGGAAGTCGGCAAGACGCTTCTTGCGTTGGCGGTTGGCACCACGAAGTCGGGAATGATAGCGATGGCCTTGATTTCCTTGGCCCACTGAAACTTCCTATAGTGGCCGATTCCAATAGGAGGCTCAGGGGGCCTCTTCCCGGTATCAACGCCACCGGCGGGGGCGGGAAGGACCTCACTAAGGGGGATTTCCTTGCGCGCTACGTCCTCAGGCTTGAGTTCATTGAGGTAGGTTCCGACGAAACCCCCAAAGAGCGAGGCAGCAACGTTGTCAGGGTGTCGCTCTGTAGACATAGTCAGCACCGTCCCGCTGCCCTGTTAGAGTCATGGCTACTCGGCACCTCACTTGTGGGATAACTCACCTATCATTAAGCAATAATCTAGCATCCGCTCCTTGCTCAGACCTAGACGGCCTACTTCATTTCCCAGCATTACACCGGCCACGACTGCAGTGCCTGATGAGCCGAGACCCCGGCCCAGTGGAATTGGGTTTACAATGTGCACATGGGTCTCAGCGGGGAATGCCCTCTGGTCATGGCATCTAAGTACATATAGAGCTACACGGGTGATCAGATTCACTTCCGGGTCCAGGTCGATCTTCTCGACGCTGTTGCTCCGGTCCTCGTAAGTGATCACACAGTTGAGTGGTTGTTGAGAAGAGCTCTTAGAGGTATCAATGGTGACTTGAATTTCGAGATGAAGGGACAATGCCAGGCCGATCACATCAAAACCAGGTCCGATGTTGGCGGAGGAGCAGGGAATCTTTAAAGAAAACGAGGTGGGAGAAGCCATTGTTTTCAAAAAGGTAGGCTAGAACAGAGGCCTTGAGCAAGAGAACGGATTTCAGAAAAAGATAGAGGTCAAGGGGACGGCCTGGAAAAATGATAATGGGATCCAAAGTACGTAGTACTTTTGATAGAAGTCGACTCGATTCCAAGTTGCTCGTCTCGGTGACTCTTCATGTCTTGGCGCGCGCGCAGCCGAAAATTCAACTTCTGGGAAGAAGGGGACCGACCGATGATCGGCCGAGGTCGGACCCAGAGAAGCTAAACCATGCAGAGTCGAGCTCACGACTTCTACAAACCAGAATATACCTACCTACTTACTCTCTGACGATCGCATGTACGTAATCAGGGTATTGGCTACTTCAACAGCCTTGCAACATAAATCGGGTCTCTCACATCCAGCGAACGAACCGAAACCATTCCTGTGACCACGAGGGATCAGACAGGGAAACCCTTAATGTTAATTTCTTTGCAACCAAAATACAGTACCTCCCCTGTAGTAACTTAGTAAGTAGGTAATAGGCGGTGATACGAGTACAATCTCTGGAGGAAGATTCCATGATTACCGACATCACATGCGACCAATCAACTAATCTACCGGCTAGAACGTGGACTTCCGTGCTCGGGACGGAGGAAATACTGGAGCTAAATATAAAATTGGTGCCTGATGCGCTCCAGAATGAGAATCTTTGAAGAGGAGGTGGAGGTGGGCCTCGGGAGAAGACTTACAGTAGTACACTTGGAGGTCGAGGACATCTATGGAAACCTCCACTGGGTTTCCATACTCATACTATAAATTCAGTTAACAGTACCACAACCAATCATAATTATATGTGAAAACATACCAATAGATACCTAGTACTGTACAAAACATCCGAAATCACCTCATGATGCGGAGTACCTATAGTTTCTCTTGAAAGCATGGGTTGCTGTTGCTGACTATCCGCGACCCCCGCTAGAGTAGATATTGAAACAGTAAAAGGCATGGTAATTTGTAGTGGCGGTTGGTGCCTGGACTAAAGCTGTCAAGTACTGTAAGTAAAGTACAATACGGTAATCTCACTTTACTCACTCGCTCCGTACCAATCTTCGTGATCTTGTGCTCTCTTGTCTGTAAGATGTACATATACTGGCCAAGTCAACATTCTATAAGTAGAAGCTAAAGAAGCTAACCTTTAAGAGTCCACGGTGGAATCATTCACACCCCCTATTCACTCAGACCCGAATAAAAAACAGAGACAGAGAAGAAAAACAAAATATACAAGCTATGGTTATGCAATTACACAGGGCAGTCTGGCCTTCGAGCGGAAATCTCTGCCCGCCTACTTGAGCCGTTGTATGTGGGTAAAATAAATCATTGAGCAACTCCGGTTTTGTGCCTCCCTCTTCCCTCATTCCCCCCTCTCCCTTCCATTCCCCTCTTCGTCTCTGGGCTTAAAGACGGAATCACCTTTTCTAGGTGAACAGTTAAGATTTACCACAACTCACCCCATTTTTTGTTGATTCCTCAGAAGGTCTGTTTTGTGTTTCGAAAGGATTTTTGAATAGTGGTGACTAACTGTGTGTGAAGTTCTCTTCCCGAGTGCACTGTGTCCAACCTAATTCCTGAGCAAAGTCTGGCTTTGCGGCCTCACACCAGTCATTTTAACCGACTTTGCAACAACCAAACCTCTAATAACACGATCATCCCTTCCTAGTGTTGGTGCCGAACTTGGGATCACCCCTTCCCAGCATCGAAAATCAACCTGAATTTCTGGCACGCACTCTTGTTCTTGTAGTGTCAAAATCGGCCATCTAACGTCATTGCTCGAATCTCGAGGCAGGCCTCGAAAACACTGGTCAAAGGACTTTCCTTTGTCCATCCACCTCCGTTGCAACCCCCTGGAGCGAAAACGCTCCTATTCACTTGATCCAGTCAAGTTGGCGGGCCTTCGCTACAACCAGTCCTCCCTCCCTCACCCTCTTTTGGGCCCTAAGTTCAGGGTCTTCTGCGGGGGCGACACTAGACCCCCCTAATACGATTTCCCAGCGATACTGAAGCTGGCACACGGACGCGCATCGGTAATGCCAGGCCCTACCGACGGGTCTGGCTAATGGATGGAGGAGCAAATACTCCTGGGAATTCGCCCATCATCCTGTGTGCAATATCGCGTTCTTGAGCCCAGCGGAACACGCCGAGAATCAAGTAGCCAGGGCGCTCAGTACCAGCCACTTGCAACGCTCATCCTATACAAAATCTGATCGACTAGTACCAAAACACAGCGACTACAAAGAAATCGATTCCAGCACAATGTCTGAGTCACCGAAGTCCGAGAAATACATGTTCCTCACTAGATACAGCACTCCTGTTCCCGAACTCGATGACCACCGATTTCAGCTGGATCCGCCTCGAATGGACGCCGCACCCGATGTGCCGCTTAGCCGGCAAAATACCGCGCCGCAGGGCTTGCACCCAGAGACCCCCCAACGCCCAGACTTGCTCATTATACAGGACGCCCTGCGAGAGGCCGGGTCCTTTTCGCGCGACTTTGAGCAAGCAATTGTCGACGACGATCGATCTATTCAAGATCTCACGGCACTGGGACGTCGTTTCTCTGTTGATCCCACCGGCAATGTCCGGCATGGTCGCGCTTACAGCCGCACACATCAGGATTATGCCAACTTATCGCGCGAGTCATCTGTATCAGCTAGATCGACCTCCCCGCCTAACTCAGTCGAGGCGTTCGCAGATCCACGTCGCCGGGAACGGGCGAATACCCTGGAGAGCCACGGAGCTCCTGATCTCGAGGCCATTCTTCAACGTACTGTTTCTGGCGGTACGCACCATCGCCGTCCAACGTTCAGCAATGCCAGTGTGATACGGCCACAGGCTGGGGACGCACAACTGGAGCCCACTGATGATGGCTGTGTGCCAACATTCGAGCAGCCTGGCAGAATCCCAGTCATTGATTACGAAGAGCTGGAAGAATTTGTCGCGCTCAGCCAGCAAGCGAAGCCCACAACAAGCAGACGTAAGCATAGTCTGAGCTCACAGAGCAAGAAACCGCGTATTTTCTACGACCTTCGTGCGGGCGTCCATAATTCCGACAGTAATGGCACGAAACGATCTTCAAGCACAGAGGATTCATCTGATGATATACTGGATTCGATTTCCGCGAAGAATGAAAAGCTATTTGCGGAAGTTTCGAATGAGAAGGAGTTACTTGAGCACATGAAGAATGAGAATGAGCCCACCCGGTTTGGCTTTTTCTCTTCCGAATCTCAAAGTACTGTGCATGCTGCAGAGTTGGGTGACCTGGTCTTGCCCGGGGACACTTTCCGTGATCTCTTCCAGCTTGGCCCGGAAGGTGGCGTCTGGTGGCTTGACGTGTTGAATCCTACAGAAGACGAAGTGGGTGCTTTATCCAGAGCTTTCTCCATCCACCCTTTGACAACGGAGGACATCCTAACTCAGGAAGCTCGCGAGAAGGTCGAGCTTTTCAAGCAGTATTATTTTGTCTGCTTCAGGACCTTTTACCAGATGGATAAAACCAGCGAGCAATTCATGGAGCCCGTGAATTTTTATATGGTTGTCTTCCGCGATGGAGTGCTTTCGTTCTCATTCACTGAGAATCCACATGCAGCTAATGTTCGGAAGCGAATCGGAAAGCTTCGCGATTATGTTTCACTCAGCAGCGACTGGATCTGTTATGCGATGATGTAAGTTTGAGTCAAATTTGTGGGCTGTCATGCTCTTGTGAACTAACGTGTGATGGACTAGCGACGATATCGTGGATAGTTTTGGGCCCGTGATTCGTGAAATAGAGGTCGAGTCGGAGGCTATTGAAGACCTTGTGTTCATCGCGCGTATGGATGATTTCGAGTCCTTTCTACCACGCATTGGTGGCCTTCGCAAAAAGGTCATGAGTTTAATGCGACTCTTGGGTGGTAAGGCCGATGTTATTCGGGGCTTTTCGAAACGCTGCAATGAACAGTACTCAGTGACGCCTCGCGGTGACATTGGTCTATATCTAGGCGACATCCAGGATCACGTTGTAACCATGATGTCTAATCTGGCCCATTTTGAAAAAATGCTTAGCCGCTCGCACACCAACTATCTTGCGCAGCTTAATGTGACCAACCTGATGCTGGGCAATCATGTCAACAAAGTTCTCAGCAAGGTGACACTCATTGCCACCATGCTCGTGCCCATGAACCTCATTTGCGGTCTCTTTGGAATGAATGTGGAGGTCCCTGGACAACACACCGAGAGCCTTGCGTGGTTCTTCGGGATCATCGGCGTCATTGGTGCTATTATCATCATTAGCGGAGTGGCCGCACGTCGCTACAAGCTTGTGTAAGGCAGGTATACTCGATTTCGATTACATGGTCTTTGATTGACTTGATTTGATTTTGGAATCATGCTTGTTTGACATCGAACTTTTGCATATCATGGTTTGGCTCTAATCCCTTTGTGTTCTGTGCTGTTTGTGCTGTTCTCTGTTGAATTTGGAAAAGTGTATTGAAGAAGCTGGGCGGGCTCCAGATAGTGTGTATATACTATAGAGAGATATATGTGTATCTTATGTGGTCCTAAATGCATCTCCATAATCTCTTTTATCGAAATCAAGCTCATATGTAATCTACAAGCATTCAAAGGGAGGGGGCGTGACGTTATTCTCCTGTTTGCACGTTGATATCTGTGGCGCAGTAGGCCGAGGCATCGAATGCTCCCGACAGATGTGTACCGTACCGTACCGTACCGTACTGTACAACCATCAGAACGCTTTCTTCATTCCTCGACAGAGTAGATTGAACCTGTTGTTCCATCTACTCGTTAACTCTCTCACGACTCGGCTGGCCTCAGCCGTGAGAGGAAGCACATCCCTTTTGGATAACCAAATGATTACATCAATTGTGCTCAGGAGGGACGTGACCACATCTATCCATAATGGCTTTGTCGCACAGGCTTGCGATCGCCGATGCGGTTATTTTCTTGATCGCTTTCGCAGTGGCTCTTTGCGCTGGTCCCGTCTCTGCTCACGATGCTGAAGAAGAATCCTCGACGCAGCTGGCCATTACTAGCCACGGGACCATATACCTCGGCGATGTCGACGCACGGTTTGGGTTCCCACTGGACTCATATAATGGGCTGGAGTTCGAAGAGACTCGAGGACGAGAACTAGACTTGGTCCGTCGAGCCCCGACTGGGGTGTCATCCCTGGGAAACAACCAGTACCAGGAAGGCACGCTAAGATTGGGTGAGACTCAGCACTGGTATTTCCCTACAGATTCGATCGCTGGCGACAGCGCCAACGACACTACTTCGAAACGGAGCAAAGATATCGCAAAACGATCGACGACCATATATCTGTCCCTGACAGCCTGCTCGAAACCGACTCTTAACAAGTCGGAAGATGCGACCGGTTCCTCGTCCACTGTGTCACAACTGCAGGTCTTCGTTTCGCTGTCCGACACACTTGAGAAGCCAGGCCCCGACAAAGACAGTGCGGAACAACAGGTGTTTGTCGCGGAGGAGGGCTACATGGGCACGACTCTGGAAGCGGACGGGAATGTGTATATCGGGGTCACCGCTCTCAATAACACTCAGTATTCGGGGTCGTACACGTACCAAATTGCAGTATCCACCGATGCCTTTTTTCACGATGTAAATACTGAGGATCAGCTTCTATACCTGGTGGACTCGGACACAAAAGCCGCACTCTTCACGACGAAAAATCTCACTGAGACAGATATCAACGCCCAGGACATCAGCATATGGATGAACAAGACACCCCCGTACACAATGTTTGCCAATAACTTGAACAGTACTGCGGTCTCGGGCCTGGAGCGATCCTTTTGTGCCCTTGATCGGCTTGCGCAGATCGGTATGAACCACGTGGAGTCCAGTATGACTACACGCGGTGATAAGCTCCGGCCTAAGGAGCAACTCTATGCTACTGGCCTGAATAAAAGCTCTACTTACCTTGGGATCTTGGCCCGATATGGCAATTCTACCAGTGCAGGTAACGGGATAATAGGTGGCGGTGGGAAGGTCTGGAAGCCGATGAACTTCACTACGAAGACAGGTGAGCTCTATAGTCGGACACTGTTGCCTCATACGCAGAGCCTTTGCTGATAGAAGGACAGAGGACAACTGTGCGCTGGTGTACGACCTCTCATTCTGTTCAGAAGTCGCCTATGCCGTGCCATCGAACTCGTCCGCTCAAACCTCGACCTTACGCACATTCTATGACGACAATGCCGAATCTCTCTACCAAAATTTCAATTACTCTCTTCAACAGGTCCAGTGCAATGCTTCCAGCGAAACCATGTTCTCCCTCGCTGTCTCCTGCGACAGCTGCGCCGAGGCCTACAAGCAGTGGCTTTGCGCTGTAACGATTCCCCGGTGCCAAGACTTCTCGAGCACCGACTCCTTTCTTCAAGTCCGCAATGCGGGCCAGGCATTTTTAAACGGCACCTCCATCGCCAACAGTAGTCTATTGACTAACCCTGCCACAAACCGATCACGGAACTCGTTGATCGACACTGACATCAAGCCGGGTCCCTATAAGGAGATCCTCCCCTGCCAGGACGTC
This sequence comes from Aspergillus uvarum CBS 121591, assembly GCF_003184745.1. Lineage (NCBI taxonomy): Eukaryota > Fungi > Ascomycota > Eurotiomycetes > Eurotiales > Aspergillaceae > Aspergillus > Aspergillus uvarum. The sequence continues at coordinate 747,694 of NW_020291300.1, read as the reverse complement.
TGCCACAGTCTCGTCCGAAATTGCCCGTCCGCTTTAGGCTTCAGCTGTCCCGTGGGGCAGTGGTTAAATTCTTCCTACGGGGTCCGGGACTCAAATGGCGATATCACCTGCAGCTATTTGGGAGCTGCGTACTATCTGAATATGGCGGCGGGTCTCCGTCACAATGTATGGAACGCTTTTTTTGTCCTGACCGCCCTATGGACCGCGCTGTGGGCACTTTAATAGACTCTAGACACCTTCCCTCCCCTCTTCAGGTGCTGTCCCACGCTGGCCGGCTCGGTCTACTTTCCCCTTTCTTCTTTTGGGGGTTGGGAGTATATGCGTGAATCAGGTCCTGGGACTCGTTGACCCCGACACCGTGAGAGTTGAGACTTATGTGTTTCTGGACATATATGAAAATAGATACCCTTCTCGGGTTGACCTATGATGTTACTAAATGTGTATTATTTATTGATGTTGACTTAAGTGCGCTGAATTACCTGAAGACCATTTACTTCGCGCATGATATGAGTATCCTTGGCCAGGAGGCTCGGTTCAATCGAGATGGCCTCTATGTTCCCCTCGACTTCAGGTATCTCAATTTTGATACAAGCGGTGGGAACAAATTCCGAGTCGCCAATGCAGCCTCAAATACCCTAGCTGGTGGTAATTAAGAGCTTCTAGTGATTGAATGCATAGAAAGACGTACAAGCACTAGTTGCCTGCATCCCTGTATTGCTGAGGAAAGAAAGAACTAATTTGAGAAGCTGACACTCGAAGTCAGCAATGTATCCTACCGCTGATTATAATGGCAACTGACAAACCTCGATGCAGAACGCCGTTGTTTGTGTGATGGTATCTAGTCATGCGAGAGAGAAACGCTCATAAAAAAGGAATTGGAAGACAAGAAAGATGATAAGGGAATTGAAACGGCAAAAAAAAGAGCACCATCATTTGCACCTCCTAGGAGTCGGTGTCCACATATTTCTCAAATTAGACGACGAACCGGTAAACGAACCACCTGGGCGGGGAGTGCTTCCCACTTGATGGAGCAGCTTCTGCCCTGCAGGTGTCAGCATCTTGCCTGCTCTGGTCCCTGGAGTAGCTGCACCTAGTGCCTGCTGCCCAAAGTCGAGTTGCGGACTGCTGGCGAATTTAGGGGTCATTGCCACAGGAGTTTTAGTCTCGCGGGTGAGTTTTTGCGCACGTCTCGTCCGTGCCACGCGGTCGACCATACGATGGTGAAGATCTTCACGTTTGCGATTTTCTGTTATCTGGAACGGATTCGGGGCCGCATCACCGCTTCCGAGCAAGTAGAAATCGTCCGTTATGGAGCCATCGCCCCTGGGTGAGGGACGGTCATACTCGGGCTCATCTTCATCCACAAACGCATATCCATTCACTCGGGGTGTTTCCCCGCCATTGTACCCTGGCTCGGAATCAGTCGGGCGAGGACGTCCGGCGATAGCATCCTTGATAGCCGATATCGATGGCGAAGGTGGAGGCATAGTCCCAGAAGTGTGCTGGTGAGCCTCGTTGTGAAGGCGAGTGTTCTGGTATACCACGCATTTCGGCGCTGCTCGAGATGCAGCTTCCGCTTTCTGCTGAGTCGTGTCATGAATGTCTTCGACGGATGAAGGCGCAAACATGAGTGAATTCTCCGGATGCGTCTTCCAAGTGTCGGGCTGAGCGGGTCGAGCGTCCAGGTCGGTCTTGATTAATGCCTGGTTGTTCTGGTCTGGGTTACCTCCCTGGGCCGCGATCCGCTTGGCCTCCTGTCGATGATGAATGATCTGTCGCGCGGTCGGGATCTTGTTCCCGTTCCAAAGCCAGGCATATTTCTCCCGATGCTTGGAATTTCGCTTGTCTAACAACTTATTGAAGGATTCATTGTCCTCGCTAGTGTACTTGGCTTGGAACTCCAGCAACCCCAGCCGACTCACATCTGGGGCTTGGCGCTGGGTTTCGGTGACTGGTGTATGGTTTCCTGATGAGAAAGCAGAAGTCGTCGACAAAGGGGTACCACCGCCCCAGGTCATCGGAGTATCCCCTGGTTTTCCAGTTCCAGTGAACCGTGGTGTCATGGCAGAGCCAATGCGAGTTCGAACTCTTCCAGGAGTTTGCACTAAATCAGATAGTTTCTTCTTTGAACTAGCAATCCACTCTTGATTATGCGAGTCTAATGCATTTAAATAGTCCTGCTTTACCTGAGCCTCCAGTAGGCCTGGGAAATAATCGCGTGCAATGATTTCAGAGAGAGCGTCGGTGTAGACATCTTCATCAAGCACGGTGGCCGGTCGTTTGATGCGCTTCGGTGGAGGCGGAGGAGGCATCAAGCTGTTGTTGCTTTGACGCTTGATTAAGGCTTGCGAAGACTCAGACATGATTTGAAATTGATGAGTATGCAGAGATTCTTATCTATGGGGAAGATGCGGAGTGCGAGAAATAGATATGAGATGCATGCTAACACGAAAGATAAGAAGTGGGTGGATGTATAGATTGTCAGAGTGAAAGAAAAGAGGCGGCAATGCTTAGAGATAACCCGGCAGAATGTTATACCGCCGGGAAGCGGTGAGGATCGTCGTCATGGCATCTCCCTTCCAGCTTGCATCTCGGTAGATGGAATACGTCAGTACTGTACTGTGCTCATAGGTGTGTGAACATATTCCGTACAGTAAAGTCTAGCAATACACTGACTCTTTTGTTTTTTCTTGGGCGATAACCCGTGATGATCAATCTTCCTTCTAGAACCGAATCCCTATATCCTTCTCTTCTCAATTAATTGAATTGCAACTAGAACCAAGCGACCATCGATGCCGGAGAACACAAGCAACAGGCAAGAGTAATATTGAGCATACATGCAAGCTGATCTAGTCACGACCATGGATCCAAAGGGACAGTTATACATTGAAACGCAGCCTACACCCAGCGGGTGTTGTCGACATGAACCCCACGCATAACCAAACCCAGATCCCTATACCCAAGAAAAGTGACAAACACCCGGTTTCTTTTTCTTTCCGACAGAACCAATCGCTGAGAAATGCAAGAGAGGCGCAGATGGACAATGAAAACAAAAAGAGCATAGCGTGCAGTGTTGGTATGCAAATGTACAAGGCAGAATGTCGTCGCAGAGGCCGGGAGAGTAAAGGAACTGAAATCAAGTGTCCGCTAAAACAAGGGGTTGAAATCATAAATTCGTGGAAGATGTTCTATTGCAGAACGAATCGAAAAGACAGCCAACACACATACAATCTTTCAAAATGGAAAGGCCGGGAAGCTGGTGATAGGATGTGTCGGTCTGCCAGTGTTGACCGAACAACAACTCAGTTCGCAGCCGCAGGAAACAGGGAATAAGACGCCCTCCCTTTACGACGAGGCGCGATTCTAGAAGCAGCCGCGACAGCTAAGGGTGCCGCTTCAACTTCGCTCGTGGATTTGGCTCGGTCGTGGATGGAAGGAATGATGGCAGAGCCCGGTCCCATAGGCTCGAAGCTTGCCTCCGGTTCCGCACGATAAATCATCTGTGCTTCAAGTTCCCGTGCAAGGCTCTTGGTTTGTCTATGGTGAGAGGAGTCTGGTCTCCCAACCGCAGTACATTCGCCTGAAAGGATCTGTTCAGTTGGAATCGGCTCGCGGCTGATTGCCAGACTGTGTACTAGGTCTGGGACGCTAGCGGTCGACACGGACGATCGATGTTTGCGCACAATCGACGCCGCGCGGGATAAGATCAAACTCTCCTGGGAATTGCACTTGCTGATCGGGGAGAAGCTGCTGCGAGGGGAGATGGAATGCTCGATAGGCTGAATTACACCTTGCTGCGAACAGAACGAAAAGTGACGATCCGATTCCGCATCTGCTGTCAAGTAGTCCTCATACAAGGACTCTGGATTCATTGACTTGCTCAGGGCAGGCCCGAACCTGACAGGACGGAAGTAATCACTGTCTCTCTGGGAAACGGCCATCCCGGCGTCATACTCAGCAGTAGAAGGAGTAACAGCCACGTGAGAGCTGACTTCCGAGAATGAAGGAATGGAGTCCCGGTCCGTAGCGGATACGGCGGTGGCGCTCAGACGATTGAACGAAAATGTGGTTTTGTCTCCATCTGCCGCAGTGTCGGCCTCAACCGTCATCACATCCGCTCGTGGCTCGTCGACGGAATTGCGAGTCCAGTCGAAGTTCGAATTCGATTCGGCTGCATGCTCATAGCAATAGTCGATATCAGCATCCCACGAGTCATAGATGGTCTCAGGGACAGTTCGCATGGCGACCGAGGATCGCCTCCTGGCATTTTCCGAAATTGTCCGTTCAGTCATCGGTGCTTCTGTAGTGGGTCGGGTTTGGGGGAGGGTCGGAGAGCCAAGTGCCTCAGACAATTTCCTTGCTAAATCCTGAGTCACGTATACAGACAGCTCAGGAGCAGTTGCGGAAGCTGATTGGATCTTGGCCAATGGAAGTGAGCTGAAAACCGTGGTTGCCTGAGAGGGATCGTCGGCAGTGGGAAACTCCGGCTCGACCTCATGCTTTAAGCTTGCAACTGCTTCATCATCACCTTCCTCTTCCTCTGGGACACCTTCCAAATCATAGGACAGGTTGGTCAGAGACATGGACGAGGTCCTCACATCAAGCCCCTCGTGGCCAGCATCCGTGGTAACCGCATGGGTGGCGGGAATTGGAAACATATCCTGCACGTGTAGCTGGGACCATGAAGCATTTCCATATACATCATCAACATCGAGATCGTCACCATCCTGCGAATATACATGCTCAGGGTATGTTGGTTGGCTGGACAAGCCCAAAATCTCATCAATAGCTCGAGGGGCTGGCTCAGGCAACTCAGGAGAAGACGCCAGCCTAGGTGAAGGAGCCCTCGGCGGAGAACTCGCTTCCCCTGGCCCTTTGGAAAACCTGGGAACAGGTCGTGAGAAGTTTTCAAAGGCGCGCGACTCTGGTCGTCTCCGAATGTCGTGCTGCTTAGGACTAATAGAGGAGGAGCCACCCGGCGACGCCGGCGGGCTTACTGGTAATGTGTCAGTAGCGGCATCGTTGTCAGCAATAGCTGCCCCGAAATGATTGAGATCTTCCGAAGAGAAATCATGAAAATGCAGATCTTGAGCTTGGATGCCCTTGAGATTGGTGACAGGTCTTTGTGAGGCACGTATGGCAGAAAATTCCGTGACCAAGTCAGTCTCGCGAGCCTTTTCGAGGGACTGGAACTGAGATGGGCTTGTGTGGGTCAGGTGGTGAAAGTCGAACGGGTCTGAGATCAAGCTCTTCAGCTGATCATCTGCGCAGGTCATCAGCATGAGCATGCCATGCGACTTTAGATAAGGTTCCCCGCGTGAAACAACGGCCATGAACGAGGATGAAAGGTAGGCTCTGAAAAGGACTTACGTGCGTCACTCTGTCGTGGCTTATGATGCCGGCTGAAGAGGTCGGAAACTTCAAACCGGGGCTTTTCGCGGTCCACCTCATCTTCCTCGTCCAGCGTTGAGACTATGTGAAACTTGCTTCCCCGGCGACGCAGAATGCGACTTCCGCGTGATAAAAGCGATTTCGTTACGCTCTCTGAACGGTCATAGCGAAAGCCAGCCGACGAACCGGCCCGGTCCCCCCGGTCCTCGTAGGGGGGCAACGAGGGAGCCTCGACCGAGGTCGTTGAGGAACCCGGTGAACGACGGGAAGAGGTGGAAGTTGTGGTATTGCTGCGAGAGCGGCCGCCCAGGACAGACAGCCGCTTTGGACTTTGCGCATGCGCGGTAGATCTAGAACGGGTGTGAACCGGGTACTGTTCAGGGGAGCCATTGCTGGGCGGTCGGCCATAGGCACGGTCCAGATCCTGCTGAGACATGGTGCGGGTCGGAACAGAGGGACGAGTCGGTGGAAGGAGGTATCAACTCGACTGTGGAGGAAGGATATCTAGAAGGTTATTGAGAGAGGACAAGGTGCGAGCCAAGCATGTGAATGTGGTGAGGTGCTGAGCAAGTGTTAAGCCACCAATTGCGAAGAATTGATTTGGCTTTGGACCATGATAAGAGTACACAATGTCTCACGTGCAGCAAAGGGGACAATGTGATGGATTGAAGCGGAGTCGCAGAGGACGAAGAACGATTGGGGGAGGAGGCCAGGGTTTATAGAAGGAGCGGATGAGCGACACGGGGAGAGAGGGGGGGGTTTGGGGGGATGATGGCGGATGAAGATGGCTAGGCCGTATCGTGCGGCGGAAAGTTTCTGGAGTTGTTTTAGATCGAGGGTTGAAACGGATGTGAGAAACACGTCCAAAATTTCGGAACAGGAGAGCAGAATTGGGAAGCAGCAGGACCGTTGAAGCACCAGCCCAATGTTGGTCAAATGACACAAGAACCGGGAGTAGGAGATAGATATGTTGATCTATGTAGGGAAGAAGTTCGAGTGGGCAAAACCGATTTTAAGACACCACTATTCGTGTTGATACGTAAAGTACGAGAAGAACACTGCAATTGAAAACGAAGGACGACTGGTATCGGATCAGATGAAAGAATGATTCAACGTTGATAGAAGGAAAGAGGAAGAAGGAGGGGGAGGGGGGGGGAGAGGAAGAGAGGAAGAAGAAGTGAGGCTAACGTTATATGGAGAGAAAGGATGAAGGGGCAGGAAAAGAAGTGGTGGTGGTGGTGGTGGTGGAGGAGGTGGTGAAGGAGAAAGATGAAGATAAACAATGATTTTAAAAGGAGGAAAAATGAATTCATTACTACCACTACGCACTCACTAACTACTAACTACGGAGTAGGTACAGTACTACTCGACTTCCACAACCATGACTAGTCAAGTCGACTAACATTTACTAACTTATACTTCATTCAATGCTGGGGAAGTGGGAAAATTACAGGTATCGTGGGTCTGAGTTTGTTGTCAGGTATTGTTACTTCTTGAGAACTAACCCATCAGTACAGTACAGTACACTACACTACACAGTATTCAAAGATGCCGTTAATGAACAGGGGGGCGGGCGACCTGTTTAAGCCTCCCCTATCGGGTCGATTTGTCCGCCGTATTTAGAATTAACCACCAAAAACTAACGTACTACGGCCTGAGTTATTTATAATCTGCGCCATCGTTGAGTGCTACAAGCATAGAGAAAGGTATTAAGTAGTAAATTTGATTTGGAGCAGATACCTACTGAACAATAAGTTATCATGAACTACAATACTACAGTACCAGTCTTAGTTCTAGAATCCACCCAAGTTCTATGTTATTCTAAGCCTACCGAAACGCCTCTTTCCTAGCACCAATATCAGCATCTCCCATCCCAGTTATGGGCTAATGGAACTTTATAACCTACGCGGCGCTTTCAGCAATACACTATCTAGTATATAGCTACAATGGTACACGATTGGTATGTAAAACCAGGTTCATTGGGGATAAGAGAGTGTGCCTCCCAAACGAACTCACCTGCTGAATCCTACTCATAAGTTCGGGAAAGTTATAAGTGACAGCTTCCAAGAAATTGGTCTAAGTATCCGGGGAACCGACGAAGCATTGCCCTTCAATCATAAACTATATCCTGTGCGTATGTAAGTACAGTACGCTGGCTTTTGATAATCCCTCAACTGTTGCCCACTCTGACCCACGGAACCCGCCTTCTGCTGGCTCGATCGGCATTCGGCATTCTCAAGACTAGGTGCTGTCCATTTCTACTCGTAGGTCAATTGAGATATATACATAGGACGTATAAGTCATGGGTCAATTGCAGAGCCTGCCAAAGACTCTCCCATTTCCTTCTACGTATTCATTATGGTCAGTATATACACTAGTCCGGACATCTAGATTAGGTTTTAGGGTCCTCCCTCTTCCTCCTCTATGCTACGGGCAGGGATAGAATAACATGATAGACGTTGTGTTGTGTGTAGCCGCAATGGAAACTAAATGATGACAATCCCTCCAGCCCTGGATTGCAGGCGATGATCCCGCGCAGAGAAATCATCGTTGGGTAAGTATCGGCGGTGGACTTTGCAGTAAATTATTTTTTTCGGGGAAGGGGCGGGGAGTTGCCCTGCACTGCAACAAGAGTGGGATGGATACACGAGCTGAGATGGAAACTGTCCGAACCCCAAAGAGGACCTAGGTGCGTACTGTACCGACGGCCAGTACAGTTGAAGTCCCAGAATCCTGCCCCCATGCAGTGTTTGAAGACATCAAGTTGAACGAGACGTTAGTTCGATGTGGCCTTCCATTGATCGTTGGCTCCAATGCACAATGAGGGACTCGCATGCATGTATCCACCATGGTGTGCATTTCCAGCACATCTGTATGAGATTTGTAGGTACTGTACATACATCCGGGAATGTAAGGTATCTTACATAGTACAGAATGTGCATATCATGCAACAATGGCTGGGCTGGAAGAGTAGTCCATCCACCAACTCCACTAGTCATATCTACTTATGCGTAGATATTGAGTATAATATAGATGCTCGCCTCTGCTCCATTGACGCCATCCGACGCGAGAGGGACAAGATAAGTTACTCATAACGCTGGATGACAAGCAAGCTACGCAGTAGAGAGATCGAGGACTCCATTCAGCCCCAGTTCCGACCATACGAGACGTCAATTCAGGCACCACCGGATCTTCATTCGCTTATACTGGCCGTCGGCCCCGTTCCAACGTCCTCTCCACCACTCACCAGAGATATTCATGCTAGCCCTAGATTCTAGGTGCTTGACTGGACGCCTGACGGGAGCTTCTCGGCCTGGCTGAACTTTGTCAATGCCTAGCGGTGGGTCTAGGACGTCGAATCGAGCTGAGTGGGATCGCATTGGAGCAGCAGCAGCAGCAGGCATAGCGGATTCTATCGGATGTCCTTCCTAAGGGAACGAAATGTCAATAAAGGACTCATTTCACAGACGCGGGAGGAGTAGCTCTCTGACCCATGGTTCTAGGAACCTGGATAGAAGCGGGCGCCATCAAGACCACGACGGGACGTCGGTAATCTCCATCGGGCTGACAGTTTCCATCACATTCTGCGGCTTGCTGCTTGCAGCAGCTGCAGCACCTACGGAAGGAGAGACCAAATACCGTAGTTTTGCCTAGGCTAAAAAGCGGGCGGGGGGATAATGTTATCCACTTAACGTGGTGGGATCAGACTCATCGAGTCATCGTTTTATTATTATATGATTATCGAATCGACACGCGATCATCCTGGTCGGACCCATCCATAGATTCATACCATGACCAAGGAAACCGGGGTTCACTCAAAATGGGATTGTACGAATAATCGGGACGGAAGTAAAGTACAGTACTCGAAACCGAGAACTGGAATCGGGGACTGTCGTTCTTGTTCCCGTTCTTTGTTACTAAGGGAGTACTATTCTCCTCCGGCCTCGGACCCGAATCAAAGCCCCGAGTGTCTCACTGTTCTGTCCCAAGGTAACTTCGGCAATGAACTGGAAGTACCAGCCAATAGGATTCAATAGGCTGAAAGAAGCAATGGAGGCGGAAAACCTACTGGAAGGTACTGGGGTAAACCAAGAAAAACCCCCCCAAGAACGAAAAAGAACGAGGAACCCTCCTTTTGGGTGACACCAGAGAGGCCCGCATCATGTCAGGAACAGGAAGGACGCACACCGCTCGGGGTACAAGATACGAGTAGTACCTGCAGAAGCTGCTCGTGCAGCTCAGGCACGTTTCAGTTCCGATTCTTATTTTCTTTCTTATTTTCTTTTTTCTCTTAGGTTTTTAGCTGGACATAGCTACTGACTTTCATACAATACTCGGTATATGAGGCGGCCATCGGCCAGCTCCTACAAAAATCGTGACTAACTGCATAGCATACCAAATATACGGGCGTGTAAGTTCGATTGTATATTAGATTTACATTGTTATTTATCAATTGACAAGTTGAGCCATCAAACAGTGCTAACATAAACGAGTCAGCTCTTTCCTTATGTTACATCATGAGAGAGGATCTGTATGGATACAAACAAATTACAGGAACAGAGAAAGGGTATTTCAGATACATTACATGATACACCGAGTGTTATTTCTGTACGTATTGTGTCTGGCTCTCATCACCCAACCTCCATTATCATCATCATCAGTATCATCAACATTATTATTCATCCACTGTATCCATCCATCTAGCAGTCGGGCCAAATCTGCCACACCACTGTCTCAGATCTTTCAAACTTCAGCCCCCCCCCCCTTTCCTGATCTTCTTCATTTCCCTACCTTTTATGAACTCTATCCATCTCCCTAGCGTTTTGCACCATCCCATCTTTTGACTCCCAACCTTGTTGGCTCGCTCCATGGTTCGGACTCCTGACGATCTCTGAGGCTAGACCGGCCCGGCACCAGAGCTTGCCATTTTTAGCCGTGTCCTCCTCCACATTGCGCATTACACATTGCACGAGAGGGCATCTCTGCTTGGGGCAGCTTATTCATTCTTTATTGATTATTATGATTATTATGTTTATTATGATTATTATGATTATTCAAGTATAATTGACAGCCACGGCGAATTAATTCAAGCATGGCTTCATCGTTACCCTGCCTTGCCCTGCCCTGCTCTTATTTAGTTTCGGGGCTGCAACCAGCCACTCACTAACTTTCACATCCACAAAAAAGGGTGATCAATCGGCTTCAGCGTCCATATACCAACCACTTACTAACGATTTGTAAGTACGAAGATACTCCTAGGGTGCTCTATAGACCAGCTATGATAGAACTAACTTATAATCTGATCCTTTCCGACCCAACCCTCCATCTGCTGAAATGAATGCCTAGAAATGTCTGTCTGCTTGTGTGTATACTGACTCCTTTGTGTGCATCAACAACTACAGTCCAACAAATGAAATTGTGAACAGTAGGCCTTTCTACACAACAACTTCACTAGATATAGTCGCTACAGCTAGTTAAGACAAACAAGAAAACACTCAACCAATAGGCAGAGTAAAGAATTGATGTTACAAAATGCAAATGCCCTAATCCTACAATTGATTTGTTTCTTGCAATCCCTTGCCCCCTCACCTCATTCCCAACTCAATCCAACACGATTACAGACCTCATTGATCATCCTGCATCGCGGTATCCTCTTCGTCATTTTCACTGAACAAACCGTCATCTCCTTCATATCCTTGATCCTCATCGCCCCCAACAGTAGCTCCTCCGTCTTCGCCCCCAGCACCTGTGCCTTCTTCAGGCTCAGCCCCAGATCCTGCGCCCCTTCCAGCCACGGGAGCGCCAACCTCTGCATTCGCATCCTCATCCTCATCCTCATCCTCGTCATCATCATCATCATCAGCCACGCGCCGCGTGACCTTGGCTCGGCGCCGCTGTACCACATCTTCCTCCTCTTCTTCATCATCACCCGCCTCCGTACCACGCATCGCTTGATCCTCGTCCGCCGGAGCCACCGCCTCGTCGTCCTCGTCATCCGAGTCTACCACCATCTCGCTACTCTTGAATTTGCTCTGGACCTTGCCTCCAGCCCGACGCTCTAGGCGCCGACGCTTTTTCGGTGCCGTCTCACCCTCACTCTCACTACCGCTGCTTCTCGCTGGACGGGGTGAATCCCCACCATCGTTGATGAAGTCGTCCTCAGTACCCTTCTTCTTCCGCTTCGAGGTGGTCCGCTTCTTGCGCTTTACCTTGGCCCCCGTCTCCGACTCGGTCGTCAGCTCCGCTTCTTCGCGGGCGCGTTCTTCCTCGGCGCGCTGCTCGGCCAATCGTTGTGCCTCCTCAACCATGCGCTGGCGCTCCTCGGCAACTCGCTGTTTGCGCTCTCGCTCGGCCTCCTGCGCTTTGCGCACCTCCTCCTCGCGGCGCCGAATATCCGCCTCGCGCGCCTCGCGCGCCTGCTGGAGCTTGGCCGCATTCTTCTCCTCGTAGTCCTTCTGGCTCTGTAGGGCACGCTCAAGCTGCTTGATGATCGTGCGACCCATGTTCGCGCGTTGCTCCAAGGCACTCGCTGGATAAGGTGGGTTCTTGGCCTGCGCGATCCGCCCGAATGTTTCCACTGCTTTGTGGAGCCCATCCGCTGCGTCCTGCACGTCCTGGACCGTCTTCTGCGTCTCCGGAAGACCGTACGTCAAGGAGGCGATCTGATTCTGCACGAAGGCGATGTTGAACTCAAGGTGAACCTGGCCTGGCGCAACGGCATGCGCGCGTTGGGCGTAGTCAAGCGCGGTCTTCATGGCCTGTAGATTCATCTCCTGTTTACCCTTCAGTAACCAGACACGACCCAGGCAGGCCAGGATCTGCGCGTCACGAGCCCGGTCGCGGGACAGCGCAGCCTCATAATGCTCGATCGATCGCGTGAACTGCCGGAGCTCTGCGTAAACGTGGCCGAGATTCAGGTAGACACTAGCATCGCGCAGTGTATCCCGGACCTTGGAGAAGATGTGGACCGCCGAAGCGTGGTCCTTCTTGTCGTCGACAAGCGCAATCGCGATACCCTGCGCTGCGTAGGCGTTCCGCGGATCCAGCTGCAGAGCCTTGTCGAAGAACTCGACCGCACGCTCGTACATCTTCCGCCGCTTTTCCTTGTCTTGGTCGGTGTCCCGTCGCATGTCCCGCGCTGCCGAAAGATGAATGTTGCCCATCCCCGTGAGCGAGTACCGGTCATGCTTATCGTAATATTGCAAGGTGTGTTTGTAGTGGCGCTGCTCGTGGTCTTCCGCCAGATTGGCCGCGCGTTTCTTTGACTTGCTCAGATACCAGCCGAACAGGGCCCGAACCTCGAGGTTCGTCGCGTCGGCCTCGTACAGTTTGGCCATCTTCTTGGGTCCCTCTTCCGTTGGGCTCTGGCGCAGAGCGATGTATGTCAATCGCGCGTTGGCTTCTGTGTAGTCGGCGTGACGCTCCAGTAAGCCTCCATATACCTTCTTGGCGTCGTCTGGCATGTCGGCCGCCTCATAAGTGCGACCCAGATTGTAGCTGATGGTGGTCACCAGGGCGTCGACGTCGAGCTCGCCTTCCTTCTCCTGGGACTTGACGCAGGCGTCCAGCGCTGATTGAAACATGGTCCGAGCCAACTCGATCTTCTCGGCTTGATACAAAAAGCAGCCCATATTGTTGAGTAGTTGCGGAGGTAGCTGTTTGCGAAGCGCAACCTTGATCTGCTCCGCGTCCTCAACCCCTTCAGGGCGTTCCTCTTCAGGGATCTCCGCGAGTTGCATTTCCTCCAGCTGGGTGAGGCATTGCATGCTCTTTTCGGGGGCGGTCTGTTCATAGAGGCGGGACAGATACACCAAAACTGACTCATCAGGCAGTATCTTCTTATTCTCGTCCTTCCAGAGCGCGCGAACAGACTCCAGAAGCCCGATGGCTTTCTTCGCTTCGGCAGACTTATCGTCTTTGCTATTGGCTGCGAACACTTCCTCCGCGTAGAGGGCGCCGAGCAAAATCATACTCTCGGGGTTCTTGGTCTGTTGAATGATCTTCTCCAGCCGGAACTTGGCTCCATCGAGATCTTTGCTGCTTGAAACCTGCATTTGTATACTACCTAGTTTGGCAGGAAGGTAGCCGTTTTCGCCGCCGCGGGCCTGATCCGCTCGATTGTAATACTCCGCTGCGTGACCGAGGTCGCCTTCATAGTGTGCTTTCCGACCGAGCAAATACCAACCATCACTGGCAATCGGCATCACGTCCGTCTGTTGAATGGCTTTGCGGGCCAGGCTCTCAACGGTGCTATATGACTTGCGTAGGAGGAAGTAGCTGCCAAACAGAGCGCATGTCATCGGATACTCTTTGTCCAGTTTGAATGCTTTCTGCGTGTACTGTGTCATGGCGACTTTGTACAAGGAACCAAAGGCAGGGTCTGTGGTGGAGTGCCGGGAACTGTCGTATAAGTAGTAGACTGCAAGAAGGATGTTGGCGACTTTTGAATCGGGGTTCTAGAACGATGTATACGAGTTAGGACTGATATTCTTCTCACCTACCATACGATGGAGTTCACTCACCAGTGCAAGCGCCCGCTCCCAGGCAGCTTTCGCCTGCTCTTTGAATCCCAATTGCCACAGAGAACAGCCGATACCAATGCGGGGATCAGGATCCCTCAGCCCAGGCATTTTCACCAATACTTTCTGATACCCTTCCAATGCCTCTGCATAGCGACCCAACATATACTGTGCACGTGCATGGCCAAGAATCGCCATTGCATTGCGACCACCAAAAGCTTTGGACGACTCATCAAAGCACTTGAGTGCCTGGCGTAACGACTCGGCCCGTTCAGAGGTATCGATACCCCCAGTGCGCGTAGGTCGCAGAGGCTGCATGGACGCGCGCAAGAGAGACAGAACACCGCGCGCCAGAAACAGCGGGGGGAAAGCTGGATTCAGTCGCGAGGCCTCATTCAGTGTAGATGTCGCTTGTTGTAGATAGTAGTCCTTGGTCTTAGAATCTGTGTATATTTCGGAGTCGTTCAAGACACGAGGCGCTTGCCGACACTTTAGCATCAACAGCCAGCAGACCCAGCTCAAGAGCCCGAGCTTCTCCTTGATCGCCCCATGACCGACGGAGGCCAGCCCTTTGTTGAGGATGTCGATCGCATGGTCGAGTTGGTTTTGTTTGGCGTACGCGAGCGCGATAGTCACCCAGAAGTTTTTGGCGGCTTTCTCATTCTCCAAGAGAGTGCACAGCTCGGTAGGATCGTCGGGAAGAACTTCAAGGCTGACTTCCACTTCACTGTCAAGTGTCGACGCGGGAATATCGATCGCAGAAGGAATGTCGGAAAAGCGAAGATTGGCTAGCGATTTCGCATTCGGTAGGGAGTCGCCGTTGGTACCATTGGCGTGGCCATTCTGGGAAGACGCCATGGCTTTGTGATAAGCAATGCCTTGGTAGGCAGGGTGTGCTTGAGAAAGAGCAAAGAAGGCGAAAGGTGCTTGACTTCAGAGAGACAGCTCAGCTCATGTCATGTTCGGAGTCAACTCGGTAGCTTGAACGGGCAGCGCGGAGGAGGTTCTTCTGGCTGAACAGACAAGCGAAGAAGATAGCACTTTCCTGTCGCGATAGCAATGGAGACGCTGGACACGTGAGTAGTTGGTCGCTCGCGTATCGAAGGTTTGGTCAAGTTGAGGATTAACACTTGATCAGGGTTGGATGGAATAGAGTTGGAGACAGACGGGAACTGAGGCTGGAAAAGTAGCACCGCCACACGGATGTGGCTGGGGTCGGCCTGGCATAGTCAAGTTACTCGCAAGTCGCAACTCAGGCCTGGTGGAGTGCCACGATGCGCCACACCAGTCACTGGTTGGTCTCTAACTTTACTCTCAGTTTGGTCATATTGATGCATCAGTGCCTGTCAAGGCTTGAGTTGATAACTAGCACTACATGATGCCGGGTCTAGTACACTAATAATGCTCATCATGTCGTCAACTAAGTATAAAAGTAGGAAAGAAGTCATGGCTCTTAGTGCATCGCTTCATATCATGATAATGTTCAAATTTCCGACCGAGTTAGTAGCTCCTTTCACTGCAATGATTCATTCAACGGCCTCAAAACAGACCGAATAGCCTGGGTAACTTGCATAGTAAGGCAGTGCCCACCAATACCATGAAGATTCTGCCTAATTCAGTCCAGTGCCCTAGTCGAACATGGGTCTCAGCATATCCGGTAGCCGCCGCAGATTTCTGCGCTGGGGTACCAGTGCCAACAACAATAGAGCCTCCCAATTCAGTCGGGAATCGGCCGGTTTCAAACCATTCTTCCAAAAGTTGGTCCTTCTCGGCCCAGCGAGCTCGGATCCAGGCATCAAACTCGCTCTGATTGTCAAGTGGAATGTCCGCCACCGCAAAGCGTCTCCAATGCATGTTAACAGAGGTTGGTGGTCGGCCCTGCAAATACGTTGACCGAAGCGTGAAGTACTTGTCGGGTAGGCTGCCTTTTCTGCGCGAATGAACAGAGTTGGTTAGAGCTTGTGAAGAAGTATGGAATAACCAATTCACTTACGGAGGTCCTTCGTAGGCTACAGTGCAGTCGTAAACCCATTCAACAGTGCCCCGCAGTTGCTGCAGGCAGAAGAAGAGGCCAGTCGACCGGGGAATAATTTGATATTGCAGAGTTGGAAGCCCTTGTTTCGCCGCGTATTCTGCGCTCCGCCGTTTGGTATTGATTGACAGATTCGTTCCCTCGGGGAAGATCAGCAGCCACATGGGATCATACTGTGGCGAACTCGACTGAGATCCCGAGTGCTGCGTCTTCAACTTCTCCAGACGATGTTGGAGCCGCGGCTTGTCCGAGAGCCACTTCCGGGCCATAAAGATGAAGCCATAGAAAGTCATACCTTGCCCGATAATAGGGATGTATTTGAGGGATTCTTTCAAAATGATGAAGATGCGGCCGTGCATCTGGTTCGTATATGCGACCCACCACAAATAAATCCAGTCCGTATAAACCTGATGGTTAGCGATCATCACAAGTCGCTCTGGAAAGTCCGTTCGTAACCGTCCATCCTCCGCCAGGTGAATCTGATTCCGCACGCTCTTGTCTCCGCTAACGCGCACGACTGTTGGACAACCCCACTGTGTAAGAGCCGTGATCACTAGTCCAAATGATTGCTTGGTGTACGCCATGTACGCATAGTAGTAATCCTTGTTGATCAGATAGAGTGGGGAGCCAATGACTTGTGTTGCTAAGATGGCGACGCAACAGCAGTTGAACCATGTTGCGAGCAAGAGGGAGCGGAATATTTGCATGGCGAGGCCATGCTTCAAGCGCGGCTCAGCATCAGTATAAGCATGAGACTCGTTGCTCACAGAAGAAGCTGTCGGATTCACATGCTTCCGCTGACGAAGATTGTGTTCCATGATGGCACAAAGCTGGGGATGGACAACCAGAGATCTTGCCTGGACAGTAGGACTTTTATGGTCGGGACAACCTGAAGTTTATAATTCCAGGTCAGCATTCCCTCAACATGGTCACGCGGGCTGAGCTGTACAACAAATAGCTATGATGAGGGAAGAAAAGCGGTGTCAACCCAAACTCACTAAGAGCACCAGGCCCGCTCAGGGCTAGAAATAAGTCCAAGGACGAAGCCCAGGATGCCTCCAAGGTTCAAAATCTCGATATAGTGGCATGTACGAGTTCGACCAGAAAATGATAAAGTACAGATTAGAATAGCCTGGGTCAAACCATGCTCAAACCAGCAAAAAGAGGCGGTGGTTCCTCGTCTCTGGGGTTGTAAGGTTATTTATACGGGAGCCTCAGCGGTTCCGTGAATCACCGGAAGGGGAAAGCTGAGGGATGACATAACCCAAACTGTATTTAACTTAGTCGAGTTTAGTTAATTAACTTAACTACATAAGTAACTTAGTCAAGTTAAGTTACTCTACCGTATCCGTACTTGAGCTATTGACATATTGTCAATACGTCAGACCCTCCGACTGCGGGCGGTCTACCCAAACGCCGAGTCCGGGGGCGCTGCAACTCAATGCTCTTTTTTTCCCCCTCATTCCCCTGATCTATGATTCCTTTCCTCATTGTCTCCTGCAGCCATTCGAGGAGTTGGTGTCCTTTCCAATCCGAATATTCTGAGAAGATATAGCCGACCTACAACGGAGAATGTATCATCTATGAAGACCTGGTCCTTTAGCAATTGTACAGTGCATTGTTTCCGTAGATGCTGCCTCGGAGCAATGAATCTATCTATTTAAAGTGATTGTGCCTTTCTCTTTCTACTCACTCTGATGCTAATCGAAACATCGCTTCCCAGGATGCTCTTGGTCTTCTCAAGACATACTTCTCTCTAATATGCATTCCACGATTTTCCGAGCCCCGTCCCTCCGGGCCAGATTCACTGGTCAGCTCTCATGGATGCGAAGCTTCTCCTTGTCTTCGCAGCGATACGAGATCAAGGAGCTTGACACACTACCCCAGCGAGTTATACCAGGATACCAAGGTGTGCGTCATTATAGTACGGTGTGCGTGCATGATCACTGATTCGGGGTACTCGAATAGAATCGCAAGTAGGCGATCTCCTGTCCCTGCAATGGCCGGCGCCGCCACGCAACATTCTTGTCGTGAAAAAAGACTGTGTCCCGGCAGTAACTGAATCTCTTATTGAATTTGCAAAGTACGATATGCGCTCTTCGGCCATTTGTCGTGCAATTGATAGGGAAACCGATCCATACTGACCTCCGTGCGTTCTAGTCATGCGACATCTACGTATCCTTCAATATCGATCATCCTTGAACCCAAAGTTGCCGAAGAAGTTCATGCATCGCTGCACGTCCCGGCTTACACGACATCTCTGGATCGCCTTCGACCGGCACTCCACAATAAAGTGGATCTCACCGTTACCCTGGGAGGAGATGGAACTATCTTACATGCTTCATCGCTTTTCGCGACGTGCTACAATGTACCCCCAATGTTATCCTTCAGCATGGGCACGCTTGGGTTTCTCAGTGAATGGAAATTTCCCGAGTATAAGCGCGCATTTCGCGAGGCGTACATGTCTGGGGCGGGGGTGGGAGATCGCGCAACTGTGCTAGGCGAAGTGCGGCCGACTACGCATGATGAGCCACTAGACCTAGACGTGGGCCCAACGGGCTGGTCATCGGTACGGGGCAAGTCGATGGGTTTGACGCGCGGAGCTCGAATTCTGATGCGCAACCGACTGAAGGTAGGGCTTTTCACGGCCGATGGACAGCCAATTCGACAAGAAGCATCAGCGACATCTGTGCCAGGCATCTGGGATCGTCGGGGACTGTATGTCATGAACGAAGTACTGCTGCATCGCGGTAAAGAGCCGCACCTGGCAGTGGTAGATGTGTATGTTGGTGGTCGCTTCTTGACGGAAGCTGTAGCCGACGGGATCATCATCTCGACGCCAACAGGAAGCACAGCGTACAGCCTGAGTAGTGGTGGTAGTATCGTGCACCCTCTTGTCCCTGCTGTACTCCTAACCCCGATCTGCGCCCGAAGCTTGAGCTTCCGGCCGTTGGTGCTGCCGTCGAGTACACCGATCACGCTACGTCTGAGCGAGAAGAACCGCGGCCGCGAGTTAGAGGTGAGCATTGATGGGGTAAACATGGGTCAAGGGATGACGGCGGGGATGGAAGCGCGGGTGTGGAATGAGGAGATGCGGCACGGCAAGAATGAATGGCAAGGCGGAGTGCCATGTGTAATGCGGAGGATCACAGGTGGAGAGGCGCATGATGGCTGGGTGGGTGGTCTAAACGGATTGCTGAAGTTCAATCATCCATTCGGTGAGGATCGCTAAGGACTTTGCTCGATCATTCCGAGTCGATGGACAGACACATTATGAACAGATGTATGGACATAATACAATCATATATGCTTGCTGTCCGAAAATCATGGCCTTGAGAGAAGTGGGCTCGAAAAGGCGTCCGGAAGTGCATCCCCGACGCGAACTCTCCTCACATGTAGTCAACAAGAGCGTGGGCTAACGTATTCATACTGACCGAGAATGTGCCGTGGGAAGCAGGGCGGGATTTACCCTACTATATGTGGGCCGGCTAATGCAGAAGATTGGGTTGATATTCTTGTTGATGTACGTACATACCTCTCTCTAGATAAGTGATTACTGACTCAACTGGAATTTGAATACATAATATGGGCAGATTTGGTTGTTGTACTGATATTGTTGTCGAATTGATCATCGTTTGCGACCCATTAATTTTAGGTTTCTTTGTTCTAGACCTGATCTTCGCAGATTTTTTTTTCCCCTAGGCAGATGGGAAGGAAGATAAAAGGTCAGGCAGGGTCTGATCAGGGTCTGATTATGGATGCGATTTCTCTTTGCTTGTAGCTTGTATAAGGTCTAAGTGGTTACCAGTCACCTATTCTCACTCTTCATGTACACATACTGTACACATGTGTGGAGGCTCCATCCACTTCGCCACTTGTGTCGCCCGAGATGGGTTCGGTGTTTTATTTGTTGTTAGTCTGGTAATGGGCACATACTATATTACTATATGAGGAGCAAATCGGTTCGATTTAGGTTTGAGGTGAAACCACCAGCAATCAAGGTTATTGAGTCAACATTGTCTTGCATGCAAGCAAGCCTTGCCTCTGGATGATAATCCATCTTCTCTTGTACAGTATTCGTACATGTACATTCAATTTGGCTACAATTGCTGACAAGCAGGGAGACTGCCATTTAGAGAGCAAAGCTAGCCAAAATCAGAAGCAAAGAGTGGGAGTTTGAGGAGTTTAGATCATACCAGAGTAGGTTAATACCATGATGATGTGATGTCTAATGATAGACTGAAACAGTGGTATAGAGGAGGAAGAAGAAGAAGAAGAAGAAGAGGAGGAGAAGAAGAACAACTTGGAAGGAGAAGCAGAAGAAGAGGCTTCCTCAATAATAATAAGAGGTAAGTTAATAGTGAAACGACGACTGATAATTCTTTCTCCCCTTCTCCCTTAATGAACTAAAGTCATTCTTAGTTCAGTTATTACTAGTTATTCTAACTACGTACATGCTCCTACCTGCCTACCCTTGTACTGTACAGACAGTAAGTACTTACTGTACGTCGTACTTGCTCTCTCTCCGCTTCTCTCCCCTTTCCTCCCCTCCCCCTCTGTCGCACCCTTTCTCCTTGTTCTTCTCTTCCCTCCTTCCCTTCCCCTCCTCCTCCCCTTCATCCTCCGCCTCTCTTTATACCTGGTCATTTCTTACCTTCGCCTGTGTCATTATACGTGTCTTTCTCTCTCCCCCTCTCCCTTCCCCTTCATCCATCCATCCATTGTCATACAGCTGTGTCTTGCCTGCATCGTGTCCATCGCCGGTGCTCACCCCGCCTGGACTTCGGGGTAGCGACCTCGCGACGTGCCCTTCACGCTCGGTGAGGTTTTCTCAAGGACTTCTTTAAGAGAACAGGTAAGCCAGCATATTCTCATCCTTCGACCAGTGCCGTCACCCTCCATTGTTCCTTTGTTTCCTCCCATGTATTGGCTTTCGGCGTCTTCTCCAATCTCCTTGCCCCCTTTTCACATCTTTCACTCCGCCTCCGACATGCCTGCCCCACGATGTGCTGTACCCGCGGGTATTGATGCTATGCGCATGCATTTTCACCTTCTTTCCTCATTTCCTCCGCCACTCTCAATGCCCCTGCATTTGCGATTATCGGATCGGTTGGTGTTATGCGAGCTTCCTGAGAAATCCTGCAGGGAATCGCATCGCAGCCCCCATCTGGGTTGGTCGGACTGCTTCTTACCCCCTGCGCAATTCGCGTGAAGCCCACCATACACCCCTGACGCCTTCGTCCCCCCTCCGCCCCCCCCTCCCCCCGCCAAATCCGGAGGCTTTCCTCTGGAAAGTAAGCAAGTCTCCGTTTTCTCACCGTCTGCTACCATCTTGGCCCCCAGCCCCATCTCATCCCAATACCATCAGTGCACACTGTCCTTTGAGGGCTATGCTGACTCGGCCGCAGAATGTACTCCCCCGACCAATTCATGAACCCGGGGCCTGCCCCCCGCCCTCCCGCTGATCGGCCAAACCTCAATTTGCCAACAAACCCGACTGTAGCCACCTCGTTCAGCCAAATGAGTCTCAACTCTCCCAGCACTCCCGGGCCCGCCAATCTATCTTTGTTCCCCAACACAAGCACACCCACCCTCACACGTACCAAGACCGAACAGTCCGGTCAGGGAGGTGTCGCTGTAATCAAAGAAGGCTATGTTCGGTGCAAGGAGGACAAGTTTCTGGCAAGTTGGAACCAGCGGTATCTCATCTTACGTGAATTTCGTCTCGATTTCCTGAAGAATGAGACAGGCAAGGTTGTGCTGTCGATTCCGCTGGCCGCTGTCACCGGCGTCTCACGCTCCGAAGATACACGCATGGCGTTTGAGATTCTGCGGCTCGCCAATGCGAAAGATGCTAACTCCAAAGCGGCCTTAATTACTCGCGATGTGCCTACCAAGAGCATCACTTGTGAAGTCAAGAGCGACGACGAGATTTACGATTGGATTGACAAAATTTATGAGCGCTGCCCAGGGATGGGCGGTGTGAGCAATCCGACCAACTTCAGCCATCGTGTTCATGTCGGCTTCGATCCGCGCACCGGCGCGTTTGTGGGTTTACCCCCGGAGTGGGAGAAGCTCTTGACTGCATCGGCCATTACCAAGGAAGACTATAAGAATAACCCCCAGGCCGTCATCGAGGTCCTTGAGTTTTACTCCGACATCAAGATGCGCGAGCAAAATCCTCAATATTACGCCGGTTTGGCCTCGCCTCCGACCCAGCAGGCCAAACCACAGAGCAATAACTCCGTGGGCAATTCCATCGCGCCGCCTCGTCCACCACCCCCCGCTCCCGCGCAACGCCTGGATACCAGTCAATCGTACTCCACTAGTCGCTCGGCAGCCTCGTCTCCCGCTCAGTCTGATCGTACGGCGGAACAGCAACAGCAATTGGAGCGAATGAATGAGCTAGCAGACCAGGAACGGCGGCGCGTAGAGGAAGAGGCTCGCAGGGCACGTCAGCGAGAAGAGGAGCAAAGTAGATACGAGCAGGATGCGTATAATGCCTCACTGCCTAAGACTCGCGTACCCCTAGCGAAGCAGGAACTGGGAGGGTATGGGTCGCCGGATGATCGCTACAAGCCCAGTCGCCCTGCTCCGCAGGCTCCGGGCTCGACTCGTCCTGATCCCTCGCGTCAATTGACTGCCCAGCGCCCAGCACCTTCCCCGCCTACGGCTGGACAGCGACCTGGGGATCATGCTAATGGACGCACAGAGCAGGCCTCGCCTAGCTCAAGATACCCCGCTCAATCCCAAGCTGCACGAACTCCGAACAGTGGTCCCAAAACGCAGCAGGCTCAGGGCCCGCCTCCCAGCAAGCTCCCGGCGCCAGTGCAGCCAGTGAAACCATTGAACATTGCGAACAAGCAGGCGACAGGCAAAACGAATGTGCCAGACGGAGTCCGTCAAGCCGAAGCGGCTTTGACCAAGAAGGCTGAGCCCCGGCAGAGGGAGGTTCGTATGTCGGCTATGAGCGAAAACGAGGTTATGGATCGGTTGCGGTCCGTCGTTTCGAAGGATAATCCGAACGAGTCCTACAGTAAGCAGCGCAAGATCGGACAAGGTGCCTCTGGCTCTGTGTATGTGGCTCGGGTCAAGGAGCATGCCACATCTCCTGTTGCCCGTGAGCTGTACCGTCAATATGGGCCGCGAACTCAAGTGGCTATCAAGCAAATGGATCTGCGTAGCCAGCCACGCAAGGAGCTGATTGTCAACGAGATTATCGTCATGAAGGACAGCCAGCATTCTAACATTGTCAACTTCCTCGACTCGTTCTTGCAAGAGCAGAGCAACGAGTTGTGGGTCGTCATGGAATTCATGGAAGGAGGTGCTTTGACCGATGTGATCGATAACAACCAGGTGATCCAGGAAGATCAGATTGCGACCATCTGTCTAGAGGTACGTTGCAAGGATTCTCCACGCATGTAACAGACACTAACTTGAACTTTCACTAGACCTGCAAAGGCTTGGCTCATCTGCATAGCCAGAACATCATTCACCGTGATATCAAGAGTGACAACGTGCTCTTGGACCGAGCTGGCCACGTTAAGATCAGTGAGTAGTGATCATCTCGGAACACTATTGAAACTGTTCTCCCATAACTGACTCCATTGTTTTCTTTTATCACAGCCGATTTCGGGTTCTGTGCTAAACTCACAGAGTCTAAGAGCAAACGGGCTACCATGGTTGGTACGCCGTATTGGATGGCCCCCGAGGTTGTGAAACAGAAAGAATACGGACCCAAGGTCGACTGTTGGTCGTTGGGCATCATGGCCATCGAGATGATCGAGTCCGAGCCTCCGTACCTGAATGAGGAGCCCCTTAAGGCGTTGTATCTTATCGCCACCAACGGCACTCCTCGTCTGAAGAAGCCCGAAAAGCTCAGCAAAGAGCTCAAATCCTTCCTCAGTGTCTGCCTCTGCGTGGACGTCCGTAGCCGTGCTACGGCGGATGAGTTGTTGGCACACGAGTTCCTTAAGATGGGATGCAGTCTGGCTAGCCTTGCAGAGCTGCTGCGCTGGAAGAAAAACAGCGGACAGTAAGCGAAAAGGGGAGAGATCCCAGCGCGGGTCGTTACATGCTGCAGTGCTCATTCGGTACCCTTTGATGATTTAAACCAGATCTTGTTTCCTCCCACACATATGGGTCACATTTATGCACCACCGGTTGATTTTGTTAACCCCTTTAACGACCCGCCATTGCACCCGAATTCTTATCGTGATATCCAAACTTTGTTACGCACGGACTTGGCATGGATGCTTCGGCGTTTTTGATACTGATTTTTTCCGGCCTACCATGGCCCTCCCTCGCCTTTTTCCCTATACATTTTACATTTGTGCATAATTCTTATTTGCTGCCCGCCTACTTCCCGCTGCGTGATGCTGTGGGAATGGTCTCTGCTGAATTATCTCTGCCCACGGGAGTGCAGCGACATTGAAACAGCAAGATGCGTGAGGCGCTGGATGATTTGACCTGCTTTGTCAGTCGAGAAGCTATTTTACCGAACATGCGCGGACGTTCTGATACTAGAGAAATGCACAGTCGACGAAAAAGACGGAAGGGTGGACGATAGACAGTCCAAATGATGCCGCCGTTTCCTTGTGTTCATTTTCATTTCCCACCCATTTATGTCGGTCAACGAATCTGTGATACGATAGCTTGATCACTGTTCGCTGGCATGCAAAGGAAGCGCAGTCGACCTCATGAGGAACGAAGACCGGCGCAATAGAGCCATTATGTGGTTGTTTTTCCATGCGACTCTCAAAAGTAGGGGACGGACATAGAACCAAAACAATAGAAATATCCTCTCTTTGTGTCTTTGTTGTAATTTTTAAACGAGTTCATATTCATACTCCCATAGCATATATTGACACCCTTACCACACAGTAAGGTAAGTAGACATACATGTAGAAACCACAAGAAGGCTGAGCCCAGCCACCAGATGAGGATGGGTATGGTTCAGAAGAGCATGTTCAGGCGGACCGCTGCGGTACTGTATAGTTCAAGACTGCGGCAACAATCAAGCGAGTATGCAAACATATCACTCGACCAGCCGACCCTTTTTTATCGTCGAGTCATGTTCATTGATCAAGCCTGGCAATGCAGGGCAGGCAGCATCATTTCGTTATATCTTGATCTCCCAGCTAAGCGCTCGACTTTGATGAACTCGGCATCACAAGAATAGTACATGAAATACGAGAAGGGCCGAAACAACCTCCAGGAAGGAGGAGCCAAACCATCAAGGCAGGTCTTCGAAAGGTTTGGTAGGACACAGATCCCCGAAGAACACACCGGTCGGAACGGAGTCGTCATCCGACGCGGACTCGGACTCGGACTCCAGATCCGACTCGGAAACCGGACCGTAGCATGCTTCTGTAAGCCCCTGAATCCACCGAGCGCGGTCGGTCTCTTGGACGTCTCGCCAACGGCGGTAGGATGAAAGGGCATCTGCTGGGGTGGATTCTACGAGTAGACGATTCGTAGCTGAGTCGCAGGTGATGAACGACGGTTTGCCCGATGTGAGGACAGGGATGGGGGAGGGGGTCAATGATGCACATGAGATGGGGCGGTTGTTGGAGGCTCTGACTACCGTACCCGATTCCGGGGATGAGGTTGAGAGGTCAGCGGGAGGGAGTGGGGAGGGAGGAAGTGGGGAAGAAGGAGGAGGAGGAGGGTAATATGGTCGAGCTACAGCGTCGCGGATATGCGGGGGTAGCCATTCGGTAGCGCCGAGGTAGGGAGGCATTGCTCCCCGAATCTCGGTGAACGCCTGCAGGACGAAGCAGACGATGAGGATGGAGAGGAGGGCGGCAAACCCGCTGGAGAAATGGGTCCAGATCTCCGATTCCCCGGGCATAGACAAGACGTAGCGAGGATTGCGGCTAGCGGGGGGGCAGGGGGACAGTGGGAGAGTATGGACGACGACTGTATTGCCCATACTGACCGAGGCCAATCGAACGTATTGCGGAGGAGTCGCGGCCGAGACAGGGTGCTGGGGTGAATGGAAGGGAGCAAAGCAAAGCTTGGTCATGGAAAAAGGGTGCACGTCGGGGAGAGTAGTATAGTGACGGAGAGGGCCGTAGCCGCCCCGGCCGTTGAGCGGATTGAATTCGAGGGTCAGAAGCTCGATGGACTGGTCACTGCCAGAGACTGCGATGATGGCCTGCTGCTGCTGTTTAACGAGATCATCGCTCCCAGAGCCTAGAAGGCAGATATCCAAACCAAGACCGATTTTGATGGTCTTGCGAAGCTTTTTACGCCGGATGATGCTTGCTTTCCCAGTGGTCATCTGCTGCTGCTGTTGCGGTTTCTTCTCCCCTAAATTGGGAACCAAAGCACCTCGGAGGTCGAGGATCATCAGCTCACAGCCCTTACGATCGGGAGAGTTCTGCAGAAGGAGTAGACCGGTTGGCGAGAGGAAGCGCAACGCCCGGAACTTCGGCCTAGTCCGCGGCCCCTTCTCCGGGACCGGTGTCGTATAAATACACTGCACGTCCGGCGCAGCATTTGAGCGAGTGTCAGCAGTAACTTGGCCTACGAAAACATCGACACCATTGCTGTAGGCAAAGCGGAAGGTGCCCGTCTCGTCGTCCAGTTCAATGATATCGATGTCCTCAGCCTCCTCATCGCTGCCTAGCCGAATTCGACCGATAACCTCCGATTGCCCAGGGGTAGTGGTCGCGCTAAAGAAGACGATCTCGCCAGTCGCCGCCAGACCGGTTGCGATGGCAGCTACTCGAGGGGATTGCGCACCGGACTTCCACGGGGAGAGGCGCAGAAGGCGTTGATAGGTGTCGGATGATTTTGAGTCCTTGGCTGTGCGGAAGAGCGACGCGCGGGACAAGGGAGTAGTTTTCCCAAGAGTCGGTGTCGCAGACGAGCCGTCTTCTGACGACTCAACGACCTGATCGGCTCTAGAGTAGGCTTTGCGTGGAGGATAATCGATGCGGAAGGACCGTAGATGTTGGTTGTTGTCTCGCTTCTGTTCTTCAACGGAACTGTTGATGCCAGCCAAGGCAATGACCGAGTCCTCCGTTGGCAGCGCGGCTGCCAGCGAGGTTACCGAATCTTCATCGCGCGACAAGTCTATATCCACGACCGGAGTGAGCGTTTGGCGTTTGGAGGAATCGAGAAGGACCTGTTTACAGCACAGGATAATCGTTAGCAGGTACATTCATAGGACTGGACCGAGGCGGCGACGAGGCAGACGTGCGATTTTGTTTCCCACCCCACTGCGACCCTCCCCTCCTCCACCGGCAACGAGCAAAAACCCAGGGTTGCGCGGGTCGAAATCAGCGGCGAAGAGAGGACAAGAAAGAGTCAGCTTAGCGGAGGGGATGGAGGGCGCCATGTTTGGCGAGCACAAAAGTCAAACAGTCCGCAGAAAGGGAGAACAAAGAAGGAAAAAGTCCGGTAGGTAAGAATGATTGAAGGAGCAGAGGGGGACGAAAAGATGAAAAGGGAGTGAGGGAGGGAGGTGATCAGAGTAAGAGAGACCGAGGGAGAGCGACAAAGTAGACGGAAGAAGACGCAAGGTTAATTGAAGAGCATGCTTGGATCATGGATGGGGAGCCGCCAACTGGCCATGACGTTGATCCAGGCCGCGGGAGGCTGGCTTGCTCTTGGCGCCCGAAATAATTTACTACATACGCTCTATCTAAACTAGAAAGGAAGTGATATTGAATGAAAATAATTCTCTATTAACAAAGAGACACGGGATGTCAAAGGCCGTCATCAACAGCCATTGATGGTCTAAACTCGCTTGAATTGGGCTGTCTAATCAACCTCCTGGCCAGTGAACTCAGGCAGACGCTTGCGGACGTCCTCCCAAGTCTCCTCACCATCGACGAGAGCCTTGAGAGCCTGCAAGATCTCCGCCTCACTGGCACGGACTTGCTTCGTCGAGTCGCGGTCACGAAGGGTGAACGTTTCGTCCTTGACCGACTGGAAATCGACAGTGATGCCGAAGGGGGTTCCCAGCTCATCATTGCGCGCGTACCGCTTACCAATGCTAGCGGATGAATCGTCCACCCGGTTGGAAATACCCATTCGGCGCAGAGACATCATCAGCCGTTGGCTAAGGGGCGCGAAGGAGGCGTGCGTCGACAGAGGGACAATCAATACCTTGGTCGGAGCAATCGCTGGGGGGAAGGACAGAACCTGCATAGCGGATTTAGTTAGTTCGGTGTGTTTGGCAAATGCGGTGGTTTGAGCAAGAAAGGAAGATAAACTTACACCACGAGCTTCATCACCCTCACGAGACCAGTAGACGTGCTCCATCATGCTGTACAAGATACGACCAATACCGAAGGACGGTTCAATCACGTTAGGGGTGTACTCGCGCACGTTCTCCACCCGAGTGCGTTTCTCAATCTTGATCAGCTCACTGTCCAGCTCGACCGAGCCGGCACTGACACCCTCGACAGGCACCTCAATCTTGCCGTTCTGTGTCAGGTCCAGAGAGAGCTTCTCCCGCATATCCTGAGAGAGGGCCTCAATAGCGGCCTCAACCGTCTTACCATCCTTCTTGAAACGGGGACCGAATTTCTTCTTGTCCAGATCAATCTGCCACTCCTCAATCTTCAAGGGCTCAGCGCGAGGCTCGCGCACAACCAGGGGCGCACCAGTCTTGTTCTTGTGCACCGTCAGATCGTAAGCGCTGCGGTCGGCGCAGCCGACACACTCGATCCAGCCGTAGCTGGTTTGGAGTTCAGCATCCCAGCAGTCCGCAGCATAGTGGGCCATTTCGTTGGCCATGTGCTGGCGGAAACGAAGCTTGCTAGGGTCCACACCAAGCTTGAGCAGGAAAAGCTGGATACGAGCCAAGAAATAACCCAGGGTTTCGTTGTCCACCAGTCCGGACTCCACGGCCTTGCCAATGGTCATCTTCTCGGTTTGAGTGCGCCCGGACAGCTGCACGTCACGGTTGAGCAAGGTCAATTCAACGTCCTTAACTTCAGCGAAGCGGGCGTGCTTCTTGCCGCCCTCGGGGTCAACGAAATGTTCGATTTCGGCCATCAGAAACTCACGCACGCGCAGCAGACCAGCGCGGGGGGAGATCTCGTTACGGAAAGACTTGCCGATCGAGGCAGAGGCGAACGGCATGGATTGCTGGTTGAAGTCCAACAGCTTGTGGAAGTTGAGGAACTGACCCTGGGCGGTTTCAGGGCGCAGGAAACCAGGCATGTTGCTGCTAGGCCCAATGGAGGTCTGGAACATCAGGTTGAAGGCCACTGGAGGAAGGAGGTTGCCATCGGTGGTCGGGTTGCGGATATCGTACTTGGCGATAATCTTCTCAAGAGCAGGACCGTCGAAGTTGTCAATTTGAGCCAGGACTTCTTCGTACTCCTTGACGACAGCATCTTCAAGCTTGACAGCCTTGGTTTGCTTGGACTTGCGCTTCTTCTTAGCTTCCTTCTCTTCGTCCACCTCAACCTTCTGTCCACGGGCCTCCTTGTCGCCCTTCAGGCGGCTCTCAAGCACTTCCTCGACCAGGTGGTCAGCGCGGAAGATCTCACCGGTCTTGGGATCCTTGCACATCCAATCGGCGAATTTCTCGACGTGACCACTGGTTTTGAGAATATCATGCGGGGTCAGCATTGTGCAGTCGACCTCGAGCATATCCTCCTCCAGCACGAAGTGCTTGCGCCACAGGTCGACAATGTTGTTCAGGACGGCACAACCGGGCGGGCCATAATCGTAGAGACCGGAGACACCGCCGTAAATCTCGAAGGAGGGGGTGTAGAAGAGGCGGCGGCGCAGCATAGAGTCCAAAACGCTGCGGTCAACGACCTGACCGGTCCGGGTGTTGATCGTAGCCATTTTCTTCTTTTTCTTCTGGCTTGGACTAGATTGAGCGATACGACTCTTAAAAAGGAGGGGCGACGTAGAGAAAAGTCTGGAGGAGGAGGGGGAGGGGGAGGAGAAGGGAGACGAGACGACAGTCGCGGGGATTGAAGCAAGAAAAAGAGGGGCAGCGGAATAAAGTGAAGAAAGAGTAAGTGGGCAGCGGCGGCGGGGAAGAAAAGACGGCGGCGGCGGCGGCGGTGGCCGAACCAGGAGAGGAGAAGTGATGAAACGAGGGAGAGCAGAAAGACGAGAGCAATGCTGCGAGTGAGTCATCCGCCACGTCTCTACAAACTACCAATCAATCACCACGTCAGACCAGCCAATTCGCTGATTCGAAATGATGAAGATGATAAATTGAAATTGAACAGTTCTCTTCTAAGCTAAATTGGCTTGGTTGGAACTGGAGAATGATTGCTGGCTTCCATGCAAAATGAACGGGCATAAAAACTTCCACATTTCCTGATTGGGTATGGTTGTTGTTCCCGCTTCGTGATGTCAGCAAACCGGGTTCTCACCGCCGGAAGTGGTTGTTCCAGTCCCGATATCATTCCGCCCGTCTCAATTCTTTTTTTTCCCCTCCAGTAGTCTTTTTTGCCTAGCGTCACACAAGCACAAGTCAATTGTGAGAAATACCTTGACAGATTCGCTAGGATGGGTTCAGGAAAGGCCCTCGCTCGGCCGCCGCCTGATGCGAGTATGGAACTCAAACCGCGCAACAAACTTCGCCGTCAGATGCTTCATATCAAGAGAAAGCGCGCCAAGGATTCCGCTCGCCGCACCGAACGATACGCCTTCAAGAAGGAAGAGGCCAAGAACCCCCGCTTGAAGGAGGAACGGCTGAAGCGCAATATTCCACTTACGATTGATCGGAAGCGAGTATGGGATGATGCCGGCAGTGACGTCGAAGATAGGTTGGGATTGAGTGTTGATGTGGAGCGCATCAAGAGACGCAAGCAGGAAGAGGAGGATGAATTGAATCGACCCTTGGAGAATTCCGAAAAGTCGGGGGATGAAGAGTCGCAGGATGATGATGATGAAGATGACGATGTGGACAGTATGCTTGCTAGCAGCGATGACGAGGAGGAAGACGATGAAAATGATCGAGAGGGCGATGAAGATGAAAAAGCGGACGACTCTCGTGGACGGCGCAAATCAGCTCTTCCTTCCGCTACCGAGCGAGCGACCAGCCCGTCGCGAGCGACCAAGAGCACTAACCTCAGTCTTGTCCCGGATGCGCTGGCCGCCAAATTCCCCTCGTTGTTCAACCTTGAAAATCCCTCACCCAAGATCCTCATCACCACCTCGCTCAACTCAACCCTGCATCACGAGGCCGAGCTACTCACGGACCTCTTCCCCAACTCGCACTATGTCCGCCGCACCCGCCATCGGTTCGCTCATCAGTTCTCCATCCGCGAGATCGCCAAATTTGCCTCGAATCGGAACTACACTGCACTGGTTATCTTACGTGAAGATCAGAAAAAACCCACCGGCCTGGATATCGTCCACCTGCCGACTGGTCCCATGTTCCACTTCTCCATGTCGAATTGGGTTGAAGGCAAACGCATTCCTGGGCACGGAAACGCCACCGATCATTTCCCCGAGCTCATCCTGAACAACTTCCGCACTCCTCTGGGTCTATTGACAGCCCATCTATTCCGCACTTTGTTCCCCGCCCAGCCGGAAGTTCAAGGCCGACAAGTCGTCACCGTCCTGAATAGTCGCGATTATCTTTTCTTTCGTCGTCACCGCTACGTCTTCCGCGAGAAGCGCGAGACTGAAAAGGCAGTTGTAGGTGCGGATGGTAAGGAGATGAAGGGTGCCGAGGGCATTCGAGCTGGTATGCAGGAACTGGGGCCCCGCTTCACACTGAAGCTGCGCCGGATCGATAAGGGTATACAACGAGCTAGTGGCCAGGAGTGGGAATGGAAGGGTGGTATGGAGAAGACCCGCACCAAGTTCCAGCTGTGATGCATTTTCTCCCATTGTTTATCTCGAAGATATCCAGCCATGTTTGTTTGCATTGGGGTTTGGATGGGCGTTTTGTTGGTTGCTTTACCCGAAGCCCTGTTTTCATTGGGGAGGGGTTTCTTTGCTTGTTCATATTACATCGGGATATCATCCTAGGACTATCTTATTCCGTCATGCATGACGCTTCAAGGCTCTTTTTTTCCATATAGTCTTTATAGACGCTCTCGATGTTGCTTGGAAAAGGGTTTCGAGACCACCTGGTCGCGAAGATCCAGCGCTTTTCTAATTATGCAGCCGTATGTCGCAGTAAATGGCCGCAGACTGGACACTTGCGGTTCCTTCTTGCCCAGAATGAGGGCTTTCTCCCTTTTCATCAGGTCATGAATCTGAGGTATAGATGGACATGACATCAATCAACCAAACTCGTTGCAGGAAGAAAGGGCCCGAGCGATGCTGGTAAGTCTCGAGGAGCGCGTAGGGTAGTGGAATGGAGTCGGAGGTAAGAGAAGGACAATGAGAGAAGTAAGCCACCAGGGCGGGCTGGCTGGCTGGGTGGAAGAAAGCCCTGATTGTACTTGTAGATCAAGGGCCAGTCGGAGGGGTTTAAAAAAAAGTAGAGAAAATAAAAAGAGAAAAAAAAAAAGGGAAAGAACGACAATGCCTTCTCCAACACTACTTTGAACAACAATACTACTACCTACAACACCAACAATCACCTTCCACATTGTACTTTACCATACACCATACACACACACTCCCCTGTGTGCACCAGACTCCTCCTCCTCCTCCTCCCCCTCCTCCAACCAATGTCCATATCTCCCACCTCTCCCGCAGCCGCAGCCGGGCCGATACTCAAAGTCCCGCACCGCTTCCTATTCATCGCCTCGATCGGGAACCGATTCCCCCAGCATTACCGCCAAACCCGGCACAGCGCGGGGCACATCCTGCTGGATGCGCTTCTGCCGCTCCTGCGCGCGCGGGTGCCCCATACAGGCCGCGGGGGGGACGGGGGCGGGGGCGGGCGGCCCTACTTCTACGAGACCTTCGAGTCGCCGGCCATGATGAACGTCTCCGGCGGGAAAGTTGTGCCGGCGCTGAACACGTGGATGAAGAAATTCCCCAGCGCCGGGGTCAATCACCAGCAGCTCGCCGAGCGCGGGGAGCTGACGATCCCGGACGCGAGCCTGCCCGACCCAGGGCGGCAGCTGCCCGAGTGGGAGCGCCGGGGCACCGATCCGCGCAACGTGCGCGACTTCAAACCGACCCTGGTCATCCTGCACGATGAGCTGGAGGCGCCGCTGGGGAAGGTCAAGGTCCGCCGCGGGGGTCCGAATGAGGCCAGCCTGCGCGGCCACAACGGCCTCCAGAACATCTTCGACGTCCTGCGCTCCAAGAAACACTACCCGGCCAAGTCGGCGACAAGCCCGAGGGTGATGCGCGTCGGCGTGGGCATCGGTCGCCCCAAGGAGAGAACGTCCGAGGCCGTCTCGAAATATGTCCTGGGCAAGATGTCCCAGACGGAGTTGGATGCCATTGCCGCCGCAGCGGGTCGCGTCATGGATCTCCTGGCCGACGAGTTCTACCGGTCGGACGATGAGCTCAAGTAAAGGAATTCATCATAAACGGAAGGATGGAAACAATGGATTGAGCAAGCAGCGGACAAGCAGATAGATTTTCATGCTGGGGGAGTCATGGCCCAGCCGTATATTATACAGATACCCATGAAATGCAATTCATTCCCTTATATGAAGAGGAACGCGAATCCAGAGTCTAATTAGATCATACACAAATGCTCCGTGTCTAGCTAAGGAGCTGGAAGATAGAGAGCCACTCCTCCCTCCTCCCTCCCAAACATCCTTTGCTCGACGCACGAGCAAATCAAGGATTAGAGGCAGCCCATCGAGGAAGAAATGGGGTAGTAATAGCGACAGCGCAAATCCGAGAAAGAATAGCAAATAATGGGAACGCCTCCCTCCCTTCTCTGGAAAAATGAACCTGATCGACAACCGAAGCCTCACACAGTGCCCGCTATGCTTAGGTCCCGGATTTCCTGCAACACTTCTTCCACCCGATTGTCCAAATCTCCCCGAGCATACTGATCCCGCGTCTCCGCATCCAGATACTGCTGTACTTGAGCCATTCGCGAGTACGCCTCGGCACAGAAGCGCAGCTGGATCTTGACCAGGGCTTCGAAGCTCGGGTCCAAATACGGGACCCGGAGATCAATCAGTTGCGGTAGCTCCGTGAAAAGTTGCTCGTTCAGTTGCTCATACGCCTGTTTGGCGATCTCCATCTCGCGCTCGGTCCGGGGCAGTTTCGTGGCGTCCTTGTCAGGCTTCTCGACCAACTTCTTCACCTTAGCCCGCATCGAGTCGTAATCCAGGAGTTTGTGGTTGCGTTTCTTGATGCACTCGTTGATATCCGGGAAGTAGGCGCAGAATCGCGAGATCGGTTCCAGCACGGTCGACCTGTAGCAGCCTGGTCAGCATTGACCAGCAAGAGCATCGACGGCAATCGCCAAGGAGGAGTATTTACCGATAGGGTCCATCCAAGGCTTTGATCGTCTCGGCGTCTAGATCTTCCACCGCCTGCTTATAACTCCGACTGACGCCATCGCGTGTACCCGCATCGCCGTAAAAAGCATCGATCGTCTCGGCGATGCGCATCTGGGAGGCGGTCATCGCTGATAGAATTGTCTGCGCATTAGCAACCTGTCCCCGGGGACCTCCCAATGGCTCGCAAGCGGCTTCAGAGAGAAAACACACCTCGCAGCGAATCCAAATATCCCTTGGCCTCCTTTTGTAGCCGGTTGGCAGCAGCCTCCATGGTCCGATACCGCCTGAGTCGGAGCCTATCAGTGACCCGGACCAACCACTGATCACCAGTTCGTTTGTCGGAATGTGCCTTACCTTTCCTCAATCTCATAATCGCGATCGTTGGTCCGCTCCACGTGTCCTAGTCCGCAAGGAAGTATTTCGAGTCAGCCGCGGGTGGTCGTGATCGGTCGAGGGGGATGATGACAGAAGACAATCTCATCGCGGGGTACGCAGGCAGCCAAACATACCGGTCTTCATCATCACCTGCGTCGTTGCGCGGTTCACATTTTTCTTGAACCCTAAAGAGCCCAGAGATGTTAGAGAAGAGGTCTCAAGCGGACAGGCAGAGACTGCAAGAAGCAGGGATGGCGTTGCGCACCTGCCCAGGACATGATGACGATATGGGTCTTGCGAGTCGGGGGTGAAGTCTTCGAGATAGGGCGTTGGATGGCTGGATGTAGGAATCGATTGGGATATGCCGCCGCAAGAGATAGGCGCTCCGATAAGGATTTCACACGTGTTTACCGAAACAAATGGCGAGTTCGTTGTTGTTCGAGTTCCAAGTCCGAGGGAGTGAAACGTAATGGTGGAAAGGGTGCCTCTTTTCCGAAAGCAGATGGAGATGCCCGATGAATGCGGGACAAGGCAGGCTGCCATCACTGTGGCGCGGACCCAATTATGAATGATGTGGCGGTGCTCTGTCTTGTAATGTTCTCTGCATTACAGCCCTACTGTATGAAATATTACGTACACATGTATTGTAATCTGTAAGTATAGCCCGGGATCCGCGGACGGATGACCTCTGTATTGTAGTGTAATGTAGCAGCACGGGCTGTGCCTCTGTAAGTCACAGTAACTACTGCATACAGTACTGTACACTGTGTGTATCACTGTATCTGCTAGGCCCCTTCTACGTCATGTATTGCCAGTATCAACAAACGTTGCAGCCTGCCTCCTGCCTTCTGCTATGTAACTTCCTTTAGTTAACATAGGAAATTGGGAGTGATGTCAGTATGTCACTCAGTTGATCAGTCAACCACTGCAAATATACATTGTTGTGTACGGACTGTACATTACAACATGTCAAGGCTATCTATCTATCCTCCGACTTTCTCTGGCGCGCAATTCTTTTCCT
Organism: Aspergillus uvarum CBS 121591; assembly: GCF_003184745.1. Taxonomy (NCBI): domain Eukaryota; kingdom Fungi; phylum Ascomycota; class Eurotiomycetes; order Eurotiales; family Aspergillaceae; genus Aspergillus; species Aspergillus uvarum. The sequence continues at coordinate 711,988 of NW_020291300.1, read as the reverse complement.
CACCAAGTCATTGCAGCGCATCGTCGGCCGAACCAGGCTCCAGACCCTGAACATTCTGTTGCTCCGCACCCCGGATTTTGAGGAGCCCTCGGTGCAAGCAAAGTGATGATCCTCGAGTATGAGACCTACAATATCATGTGTTGGTCCAATGAAGGATCGACAGGCACAGCATGGCATAGTCACTGTGTACATACATACCCGTATGAAATGTAATCCCCCCTCGGGGCCTCGGAAAAGAAGATCCTCGTGCCCAAAAACAAAATGGACCCTGAACCTTACAGTAAATTCCTTCAAGTATGGATGCACTCTTGGTAGATACCCCGTACTTACATGGTAGCGCACGTTTTCGAAAGTATACTCGAGTATGTCCTAAAGAGAAGCAGTCAATTGGTCTGCCAAGATCCACCCGATATCGGACGCTTGGCCATCAGCCCTGCAGCGGTTGGCGGGTTCTCGACTTCTCCATCGAACCAGAAGGAGGCAATGCAGCGCAGTGACTGACTGTTAGGTAAGAGGTTCAGAAGCTCGCCTCTTCGCCAAGAGAGAAGAAAATGGTGCTGCCTACCCTGAGCGGAAGATCATCCGGAACTCCTCGTCTTGGTCCTTCTCCATCAGCATAGGGCTGGCTGCAGTGCCAAGCTTGACATTTTCCCAACGGAATCAAACAGCAACAACACGAGCACTCAGACTCAAGAGGGTGGAAGGGTAGCAGCCTGAAAACTCTCGGTACAGAGTAGAGGGCCTCTAGATCCCGAAGCGGAGGGTTAACTCCATAGACAGTGAATAGTGAATGACCCTGAACTACCAGATAGACAGACGGTGAGCCCGGCATCAATAACAAACAACCCATCCCATGTCAAGAAAACATGCTGGGTGAGCTGTCAATCTCCACTCCTCAAACTCCTCAATGACAGTCAGTCAGTCAATCAGTCATTTGCACGGCCCGCTGAGGAAACTAACTAATTCCATTGACTAAAAGCTCGAGTTCGTCTTCGGACTGCAGGATGCGCCAAGCGAGCTTGATCTGGCTTGTTGCCCGGCGCATTCTTTCCTGCATACGTACGTACAGTATATATACTTATACATACAATAATACAGAGTACATTATTATGACAATATGGGAGTGTGCATGGCCTGCGTCGTGTATCCTGGGCTGGACCGGTCGAACAAGACATAACCACCAAATTCAATGCGGAATCACAATCCGCTGTAGTCTGTGCATGCAGCGCAAAGTGCCAGTCATGTGTTTGGGGTTACCTGGCAGTTACAGGTCTTGTTCGTGGTGGTAGCGGTGGAGCAGCTGCCAGTTATCGGGAATCCGACCGTGGGATTTTGATCGCGACCGAGGCTGAAACCGTTGCCTTACACATTGTACGCATTTTGGGCGGCTCTTAGTTGGTACAGTAACTAAGGTGACTAGATGCGCCGGAACTCGAACTCATTTTTGACGTTCATTGATCGCTGGCCTATAAATGCAGCATGCAGCAGACTGAGTAACTTGAAAGAGGTCGTCCCTAGTCAGTTGCTTGATCACATAGACAGAAACCAGACAAAAAACCTCGTGCTCTTACGTACTGGAAACAAGACCAGGTCAATTTCTCTATCTTAAAACATTCCATAATTTGGTACGGTACATAGGAGCCATTATTTGTTGAGTCGCGGCCAGGATTGAGTACAACAAACGCCGCTGTGCAGTATAGCCAGCATTCAGATGACTAGATGACGAGCAAGAATATTCAGCCAAGGAACGAGAAATGAGAAGAATGGCATAGATGATCAAATCGGAGAATATGCCGCCAGAGGGTATCCTAGAAACACGCATGCCCGATCCCCGGTCCCATAATAGTTTTGATGGTACAATAATTCCAGGACTTTGACACCAAGAACGACCGGAAAGTGAAGAAGACGCAAGCGAACGATAAAGACGCTAATGGTTAGGACAGATCCCAGCTGAGCCAACTCATGATATCCTCCCAAGGAGAGACTGATCGTCCAGCCGATCTCGAGAAGAGAGGATCACCACGACAAAAGAAATCCCAAGAAAGGAATAGAGAAGAAAAGAGAAGAGGAAAGGCAAGAGGAACAACAAAAGAAGACAAAAGGGCGGTGCCCTTGAAGTGTGAGCGACGAGTAGTCAACCGGAATGGATGTATGTTGCATCAAACATGTTAAAGTAGGAGAAGGTGGCTCATAGATCATGACTGTTCGTTGCATTGACATGGAAACATGAAGACCAAACTAAACCCATAAGCTAGTAGGCAGGAGTATAAAGTAGTGGTAGAGACAGAAAAACATGCGCCGGTATGATAGCTTCGAAATCAAAAGGGCCCCCTTCTATGGTATCAGTCGCAAGACAGACCGAGAAAGAAGCAGGCGGAAGGAAAAGAAGATTCGCCTGTAGAACGGCAGACACATGAACCACCCGGGTCTATGGTTTTGTTTTTGGCACACACACACACACAGACACACCAAGCAAGAGATAGACTTCTTAATAAGGGATGCACAGCCCCGAATAACGCAAGATTGAGCCAGCTGAGACCATGGGGCCCCTTCTAAAGTGACCATCCCCGGTGCGTTGAAAGGGAGCCCAACAGCGGGGATATGTTGCTTGTTGAGTTCTGTTTTAGAATCCTTCCTCACCGGCCTTACATAGCTTGATCTCACGGACCCACTCGGATTTGAGCACCTGCGAGGCATTGATTCGGCGAGAAGGATTGGGATCCAGAATAGAGTAGATGACGTTCCGGCAACGAGCCTGCATACCTACGTGTCAGTCTACATGTCTGCCAACACGAGGTCCACGGTGTACTTACCCGATGCAAAGTTTCGATGGGAGCATAGCCATCTTCATGTTTGCGACCCTCCAGATACCGCTGATAAAACTCATCTTCATCCTTGCGGGCGACTCTCCAAAGGTGTCGTCCAGTCCGCATAGCCATATAGATTACGCCAGTCGCCCACAGGTCGACCGCTCTTGGGTCGAATTCCCTCTCAATGTACTCCTCCGGGGCAATGTAAGGGGCCGAGCCACAGAGCCCAGCAGTCATGTGGGCCTCTTTCTCCCAAGCCATACGGAAACACTCGCCGTTTCCGAAATCCGTGATCTTGAGAGCTCCATGGGTGGTCAGCAGAAGGTTCTCGGGTTTGAGGTCGCGATGAGCGACACCCATTTCATGCATGTATTCAACACCCCGCATGAGCTGCTTGAAGAAGCAATCGGCCTCGGCAACTTCCAATTTGCCAGCGGCCAATACCAGTGTGTACAGATCACCGCCTGCACAATACTCCATGACTTCACAGTAGTCTCCTTTGGCATCCTGCAGGAGATCGAGGGTATGTATCACGTTGGGGTGGCGGAGAGATGAGGAAATGCAGAATTCCGATGTTAACCGCTTCTGATACTTCTTTGTAGTTTCTTGGGGCCGACGGCGAAATTCTTTGACGGCATAGAGCTGCTCGACTCTGGAGTCTTTGGGGTCCACCTTGTGAGATATGCGGACAATACCGAAAGCACCCCGACCAACGATCTCCTGACACTTGCCGTACTTGTCAACTAGCGAGGCCGTGGCATTGGGGCCGCCCTTCTTGTCTGCAGCAAGCTTGTCGCGTTCGGTCTTGAATTGGTCAATCCAAGTAGACATGAGAGACAGTTGCTGTTCCTCGACATGATCTTCCTTCTTTCTCCCGCCACCCAGCATATCGCGGAGCAAGTCGGTCAACTTCTCCTGTCTTCTGGCACTCTTGAGGTGATGTAGGTGAGTACCATCGCCGGGCACCTCAAAGCGTCGATGAGCGACTGGAGCTTCTTTTTGGTCCTTGCCGCTGCTGGATTTGATCTTGCGTTCGTTTGTGTCCTCTCTGGTAGACGTTTGACGGGATGGCGCTCTTGAGGAGGGTTTCGAGGTAGGGCGAGACGAGGGTTTCGAAGGTTTCGTACTACCATTGGAGGATGCTTTGATGCTATCCGAGCTGCTATCCGAGAAATCGCGATGTGGATCCAACTCCTTAGGGGTCGTCTTGCCCGTATTCGAGAACATACGAGAGATGCGGTTGGCCATGGTCGGTTTGGGAGCCTTCACTGGCCCAGGGGAGGAGGGAAGGGTATCCCCGTTCATTTCGGACAGATGTGTGCCCGCAAGAGCACGTGTTACCTGGGACTCTCCATCTCCAAAGTCGTTGAAAATTTGTGACGCTGCGGCTGAAGAGACTGCGGAAGGTACAGGTGAAATCGATTGTGGAGTCATGTGCGGTAGTATGAGATGGTATAGACGGAAAAGAAGAGGAGCGAGAATGCCCCCACGACGTAGGGAGAGAGCAAGAAAGCCTACAGCACGAAGCTGCTAAGGCCAAAGATAGCTTTGAAGGAGAATTGAATATAGAAAGAGAACTGGAGAGGAATGGTGAGAACTGGGGAGGGGGGGGGGGGGGGTGGGGGTGGGAAGGGTAAAAAAAAGTTGCGGTGGCCCCAGCCGGTGGTGATGAGTTGGTGGCCTGAGGCGACAGATTTTTGTCTTTAGGAGGGAGGAAAAGAGGAAGAAGAGGTGTGACGAAAGTGACGGACTGACGGCGGGTGCTGGGAAATTTGCAAAAGTTGCAGAGGTGATTTGTAAAATAAAATACCGAGAAGGAGCTGGAACCCTCAAAACCGGAATGAACTAAGCCGCAGGAGTAATCAAACTCAACGAAAAAATAACGAACAATATGGATAATAACACGGCAATAAGAACGATTCAAGGAACGAGAACCCAGTTGAATTCAAATACTGAGATGCACAACAGAGATTCGGCCGACTGTATCCTTGGGACTGAAGGTACGAAAGCAGAGTAGAGCAAAATTACCACCCGGAAGGTATTCGCACGCTTGATGAAAGGAGGACGAAGTACTGTAGATGAGGAGAGGGAAAGGGAGGAGGGGGAGAGGGAGAGGGAGAGTAGAAAGTGTAGTTACGGGGGAGCGCGGTTGAAATAGTGAGTATCCGATTATCATGAGGGAGGAGGGAATGGTAAATACTAGGTAGCAAGTAAGTAAGTAACCAGGCCAATCAGTAATACTTCGCAGTACGGAGTACGCAGTGGGCAGTGGGCAGTGGGCACTGCAGTGGACTGTGGAAAGTGATTGAGTGGGTTTACCTTTCTGTTCTCCTTCTTCTTTCTACAGTATTCTCTTTCGATTTTATTATTATTATTATTATGATTGAGATGATGATGATTATTAATTTTCGGTTCCCTTAAAATTGCTGTCCCTCTGTAGTAATAACTGTCGACTGAAGGATCAATTCTCCGTAACTACTTCACTAGATATTATCAAGTCGGTTGTCTATTTGAGTCGACCTTGGGTTCCTCGCACATTTGCATACTCTATATCGAAGGAGGGACTGCTTTTTGTAAAGTTACCTTACCAGGGTGCTGAGAGACTTTCCAGTCATATTTCATTGAGGAACAATAGCGAGAGATAGAGAAGAGAGAAGCGACAAGAGAGAGGAAGAGAGGGACACAAGAATCCCCGGAATTCTCCCATTCGACCTTACCATCTTGGGTACCCCCTATGAGTACAGTATCTAGTGAGTTTTCGCGTATATGTAGTTACCGTAGATAGCTTAAAGTGATAAAGTCCTAAGCTGACTCGGCTCCTCCGTTCGCAGGGCTTCCGGGGCCTCGGGTGAGTCGAGAGGAAAGGAGTGGGAGTGAGTCTTGCCCTCTGAGCTGGCCCGCCTGGTACTGTCACCGTATGGTTTTCACCGTCAATCGCAGCCACACCGTTTCTGTCAGAACCCTCGAGTGCAACCCATCTTTGAGCTTGCTAGGAGAGTCAGCAATGGATGATCGGTCTGCAAATTCGAACCATGAATGCATGAAGCAACAGAACTGTTTTTGTTTATAGCCCCGGTCTTATTTCCTCGCCCTTCTGCTGACCTGGCGCTCTTGCAGCAAGCAGGCAGGAACGAAGGAAAGAATCCATCCCATCCTAGATCCTGCATGTGTGTACATGGAGAAGCAAAAGGGCGGGTGCAGTCACTACTTGACTGAGGACTGTACGGTACGAGCTGCTTAGTATGTATGGTACAGTACATGGAATACTTTGTAAGTTACAGGTGAGCACAGCACAATTGAACAGATTGAACAAATACGAAACCAACCAGGGCATGCTGCCAACGGTACGAGTACAAAGAATGTAACAATAATCTAGAACAGAGTGGCGCGGGCGTTGGCCTCCCCTTGACCTTCTATTCTTGGTTTAGGGGGGGCTAAGTTAAGGCAGGCGTCCTGTGGGATTTCTGATCAAGACTCCATTAAGCCGTTCACATTCATCAGTTCTGGTTCCCCTGCTGCCACTTGTTGGCCCATTGACTCATTAATTCATCGTCATAAAGCGTAGTTCCCCCCTCCGAGAAGTCTGTGACGGTCTTTTTCGAATATTCTCCGCTGTCCCCTTTGCTCTAGTCGGATGACGTTCGCTGTCCGTGACCGGAAATACCGAGTATGTAAGAGGAAAGACCTACACGGTTGGATTCGCTTGGCCTCGCACAATTTGTAGATGACGTTAGCTCCCTCGCCGGCGGGAAATGGATTAGTCAACCCTCAGCTCAGCAGCTCTGGGTGATTACATATGAGTACCTGTTAGTTAACTTTACTTGTAAGTTACTAACTTAGCTAAGTTAATCTAAACTGAAGGAAGACTAGGTTTCGGATCGGAACTGCTGAAGACGCCCTGCATTCTGCACAGCCTCAATCCACCCCCATCATTATCACCACCACCACCATCATCATCATGGACTATCATCAAGTCAACTCGGTGACTCTAGCTTAAGTGAGTGGTCAGATTGAGACTCAGATCTCGATCCAAACCATAGTACTAGATATACAAATAGGTCGTAGTCTTCATGGCATATCGTATAGCTTTGCTGTGGCGCTTCTTTCGGAGTGCAGCGAGCTGGCCGGTGGTGGCGTGGCGTCTTGCTACCCCCCACTCTGATTTGCCCATAGTTCAATTGTGAAATCAGGCTACCCGCAAACTGAGGGGTAAGTTATGTGCAAGTCAGAATGGGGGTGGGAAACCCCTCTTTGCCTGAAATCACTTTTTGGAGACCCATTTGCGGTCTATCATAAGCTGTTTGCCTCTGCCTTTTTCTATTACCTGTGCTGGAGAGCCCCGCTATCAATGTTTTAAGCGCAAATGCATCCATCCTAGATGCTGAGTAGGTAGCTTACCCCTCCATCGGATCAAACTCGGCCCCATTTTCCAGACTGCCCTGCAGTGCACCCGAATGAGTTCTTCGATTGACGAGAGGCTGAAACCTACTGATCTACATGAGTACAGTACTATGTACTATCTGCCATGTGGGCGCGTCTTGGATGCTCGGGTACATGGAACAGTCGACCGCGGCGCTCTGGTCTACCTCTGTTTCTGCAACACAGCTTGTCAGTTGAAAGCCCTCATTGGCATGATTAACAACAGGTTTGATAAACCTGCTGCGAAGTATCGAATGAATTTCCTCTAAACAGAACTCGGAGCTGGACACACTGGTGGCTCGTGCGGAAAAAAAGCGTTGAAGGGAGGGGGTTCGCGCTGGAGGCTAGGGTTTACCTTGAGAGAGTCCTTGGCCTTCGTGTGCTATCTCCGAGAGAGTGCTCAGATCATCTTCCTATGAGTACATTGAGTACATCTCTGGCCTCTGATTTGACCAGAATCCATTGCTGCTCGACCGGAGTCAACTATCAGCCATACGCCAATGCTGGCTCCGCGAGGGTCAGCAGATGTGCGAAAAACAGGATAGAAGAAGGTTGTGAGCAATCTAAACTCGACCGCTAGGCATGATTGACAACGTCGGACACAATCGCGTTGTAACACCCCCTCTGGAGACAAGCAACGATAGGACGCAGGGTCAAGGGAACCCTTGGGCCGTCTGGCGGTCATTGCACCGCCGAGCATCGTCAAGAGTGGCATTTTCGTGGGTTGGAAATCACTATCTATGAGCAGCGGCACCCTAGTTTCTAGGTATAACGCACACATACTATACACACTTGGACCTCGACATTTCCTACTCAGGGCTGGGCGAAATGACGTGGGTTTCCTTGGCCAGCGATAACCCGCCTACATACTACCAGAGGACACAAGCAGTAGAGAAGGAACAGCCTCGGTGCCAGGTAAGGAGAGGTAACCCCAGGCATGATAGCTGGTATGCGATTGGCTATTGTTATTAAGGTAGGGATTACAGTGCCAACCATGCAGCAGTCAATTTACTCTTCCATGCGTTTATTTGCGGAGATCCGCTTGATGACCATGTTGCCATCAGTCATCTTTCCGCAGTAAGCTATAGACTAGCCAGCCCATTCATTCGTGATCCATCCATCCCTCACTGCATTTCACCTGATCCTCAGCTGGTCACCTCGCTCATCCATACTGAAAGTCTAACCCTAATTACAAAGGCTGCGAAAATGATGAAGATCAAATGGGAGGGGCAACCTTGCAACCGAGTCAAGACGACTTGTCATTGACAGCAATGATAGTCCGGCTAGGCATGAATGATCGCTCAGCCAAGCTCATTTTGACTGGCCGGAATGTAGCGCTTTGACCAGACGGGAGTCGGAAACTGATGGTTTCGAAGGTGACTTTAAGTAAGCTGATGGACAGATGATTACCTAGTAAATAGTTAGTTAACTACCTTAGTCCGTGACAAATTGATAATCAACTACCAGGTAAGTAGTGAATTGAGTGATTTGCCTACCCCAATTACGGGGAGTACTACGTACTGTAGTCAACTTAGTAGCTTAAGCTAACTGCTGAGATCCAGTTTGCACGAGGGATTTTTTGCAGCCAATGGAAATTCCAAGTTGAAAGAAATGTCCGACGTCGGCACTGCGACCGACAACAAGAGATAACCGAGGAGCCCATCATCCTTGTCAAGCCTCTGGTTTTCTGCTACAGAGTGCTTCTATGTCCACTCTCATTGATGCTAGCTCTATAGTCATGTAGAAACATGTATACGCGCGTGCGCACACACGCACATGAACAGACAGAACAACAGAAGTAGGCATGTCGCAGCAAGAGAACCAACAACTGCAGCCCCGCTAAATGTGGGGAACCATCTCCGATGGAATTCAGGTCTTCCTTTCTAGTCTCGGAATCTAAACCGTGCTGGGCGATAGGACATAAACAAGCTAACTCACCCTGGTTTTTGTGTATCGCGGGGGAAAGGATTGTTTACGCAGCCTGCTCTCTTTTGGTATCTGTAGTTTACAATTCTCTCTCTCTCTCTCTCTCTCTCTATCTCTCTATCTCTGTATTCAACGGATTGATTTTATACAGTAATAAGAGTCTTGTCTTAGCAATCGAAATGACTTCACATCTTAAAGATCCAGCTTCGGTCCTTCAAATTTCTCTTCTCCCTTTCCTTGATAGCTACGCAGATTAGGTAGTGGCTCGTGGATGTACATACTGGACATACCCTATAAGATCGGATCGGAGGTTCGACTGCAGATGCAATGCATGTTTGCTTTTGTTCCTTTTCCTTTTCTACTTATTTGCTTTTTCCTCTTTTTTTTTTTTCATCTCAGGTCTCTCCCCCTTCCTTCCCCTTTCCTCCCCGTCCGCTCGCTCGTAGCTGTGCATCTGGGGAATCCGGCCCGGGATGACGGATGCGAGGTGATTTCCTCCCGCACCTTAGCTCATGCCCAGCTGCTGCAGGAGTGGTCAACTGCCGTTCGGTCTGATCGCCCGGTTTGTCCAAGGAGGAGGAGAGTGAAGCAACGAAAAAGGGGGTCATTATCACATAGCACGGAGTAGTTTGTATCCCAAATGATATTCAGCTTTATGTCCTACGGCCTGACTGGCGACGGGCTACCCATAGTATTTGCAGAGAGTACAGCCGGCCGTATTGATTCGCTTCGGGAGGAGAACGAGCCGTACTCCGATACGGTCAAGGGAATCAACGGCTCAGTAACCCCCATGAATCACTTGAAACCAGTTAGCAAACAACTAAGCCATAACTCCTCCGTAGTACGTTAAGTTAACAACTACATGCTGATTTTGGAGTTGTTGACTACCAATCAAACGTGCCTCTGTTTGGTTACAAGAAGAGGGGATCGGATTTGGGTTACAGAGGAGAACGGCTTGACTGTTGTCATCTTGGACGGAGCTTTGCGAAATACTGTGTACGTACTTGTACTTCGGTTCTGAAAATAACCTACCTTAGATCTAAAGAGTGTCAAATACCTAAAGTGTACGTAATACTAAGAGTAGTAGTTATAGCTTCTTGACCGCTAGTCAGTCAGCCAGTCAGCCAGTTCAGCCAGACAGTCCAACACCCATCCACCAAGATGTTGTAGCGGTGGAATGATCGAATCGGGCCTCAGTGAACCGAGAAAAGCTGATGAGCTGCCTATGAACTAGGAAGTCCCGACAGGTACAGTACAGTATGGGCTGGGTGCATAGGGGTCGGAAGGGTCAATGGGTGCGCCTTTTATTTCAACCAGTCGGTCTCTTCCATTTGGGGACCTGGGACAGCAGCCAGCATGAAGACTACGATACGAGGAGCGTCGCAGCTGGTTGGTCCGTCGTCATCAAACCATGTGGTATGACATTGCGCTGGTACAGCTGTGTAAGTGCACTTCGCGCGGATCGAAACTAAGCAAGCAACCACCCCCCCTCTCCGACCCCAGGATTTTGACCACGGTGGCACAAATTCTGACGGAATCGTCAAAGCAAGCATCTCCGGGTCAAGGCCGTCCTGGCCAGTGGGGACAGAAGATATCGACTCCACGTAGCCGAGCCGTCGGGGCCCAGGACAAATAACAGGACGGATTAATGCCGGGCTCAAGCTTCCTCGCACTTGCGCATCCATTTTGGCTTTCCCGATGGAGATTAAGCTGCTTCTCAAGCCGCTTCAAGTGTGACGGCACGAAGGGCTGCGGCAGCCCGGACTGGATAGAGTTGACGCAGCCAACGATGATCATATCGTTAAAAGCGATCGACTACTCCGTATTGCTATGAGTAAGTGGCATGAGCGGGCACTGGTGGTGTTAATGGCATAGGCGGCGAGACCGGAGCATGGGCCGATATCAGATCAGATGATTGTCGAACGAAGGAAACTCGGTCTGACCTGGTCGGAACTGGTTTGATCAGGCGGATGATCCACGACTGCGGTTTTGCCAGGCCAGTGAATACATACAAATCACTCGTTCGTCCCGCAAACAGGCGATTCTATGCGTGAAGTTTGCCTTTGGGAAACGGTGCGGACGACAACAAATCGATGCCGGAGCGGGAGGCAAAGCGCTCGGAGCACTTCAGCCCATTCCGCGTCCTCCCTCTGCTCTTTTTCCTGTGTTGTCTCACGTACTGTTATTGAATCCAAGCCAGATGTCGAAAAGGTTTGTTTGACCGCCAGATTGTCAATCAATTCAATGGCCATGCTGTTCCCTAGCTAGTTGACCGGTCTCGATATTCTAAAGCGTCGCGCTCATGACCGCAACGGCCCTGCACTGTTCGATCGGTCGTATGTTGCAACCGACACCCAACCCCTTGGCAATGTTTATGTGCTGCGCAGTATCCGTCGTACTTTGACGAGCTCTTCCTCGGACAATTTTTGTCGCGTGGGAAAGAATAAAGGATTCACAACTGAATGAGACATCGTGCTCGAGGACAACGATACGAGTGCAATCAAACGGGGTTAGCGATTCTAGGGACCAGCGACAGCAGCAGCAAGCAGCAGCAGCTTAGGTAAGATTCCCAAGCATGTCGCCTGCTGGAATTTGCACGAATGATCGACCGCCAATCAACCTTCGATGGATCAACCATATATCTACGAGTTTACAAGTCTTTTAGTTGCTGTCTACCTTCGTTCTCTATCACACACGTTTTTCTATTACACACGTTTCACTGACTCGTATCTTGCTACATAGTACATCTTGGAGAGTAATAGTTGCGCCGAGGGCCGTGACTGTAGTAGGCCGACCAGCCCAGGCCGTGGCGAATTACCTCACCTTGAGTCAATTCGATGTCATTTTCCTACATCGCTATCAACCCGAACCACGATTCAGTTGACTCGTAACTTTGGTTCAGAGATTCGTTTCTCTCTATCTTGCATGTCCCTTCGGGAAATGATCGTTCTCTTGTTCCATGGCCCTTATCCCTTGCTACATCAATGACTTTACTACGAAGTGATAGGAGAGGACATTCATTGTGTCAAAAAAGCAGCAGCAGCAGCAAGCAGCAGACATGACCTCAGACGATGATTTCGTCTCGAAACAACGAACCAAGGCGGACTCTCTTTTCGGCTCTATGCTCGTCCTAACCGTTCGATATCCCTGACGTAGAAAACCAAGCATTCTAGAAGGTATCAATGCCACAGACGATTCGATTACTGGACACCAGTCCCTATCCCCCGATGACATCGTCAGAACCTAACCTGAACTCTATCTCAATGTGAATCTCTTTAATCGAAGCGACCGATTTCGTCAGACATTGCTTGACATCAACATTGCATCAGGGCCAATAGATAGAAGTCCCATGAATGAACTTATAAGGCCGCCCAGGGTTGCCGAACTCTGCGTTCAGACCATCCTATGCCCGTAAAACTACAAGTACTCCACACTAAGATCTCATACATAATTCATCAAATCCTCCATCAAGATGTCGAACCGCTACGAAAGAGAAGCCGAAGACCGCTACGAGGCTGACAATGACACCTCTCCGGTTTCGGGAACTGTCTACGACAATTCCTATGCCCATGAGACCCAGTCGGGTCTGAGGAATCAGATTCCAGTTCAGAAAGACGAGGATCGCTATGACGATCCCATGCAGCCTCCCTATTCCAACTCGGACCAACAGCTTGGTAGGTTCTGCACCACATTGGAGACGAATGATGAGCGGATGGCTAACAGCTGTTTTACAGCCCAAGATGAGGACGAGGCTATCGATCAGTCCAACGTCCTGCAGGGAAGCCGCCTGCGTCATGCGAAGCCATCGACAAGAAACGCCTACAACGAAGGTCCGGATGAGGACGACTTGCCTGAAGAAGTGCTCTACGGCAACTCCGGTGTGTCCAGCACTGGTGGCGTGCTTTGAAAACATCCATCACGATGGTGGATTGATGCGCAACGTGGAATGACTCGTACATGAGTTTATTATTGTTCAGTGACGAATTGCTATTATAGTGTTGATGTGTAATTATGTACTGTACACGAATTGAATGTGGACGACCTGCCTAGCCAATTCTGCGGCACGATACCGTTTTCATGAAGGCCTGAATATTTGTAACTTACCGGGTCACTTGATATTGATTAGATCAATTCCAGCCGTAGCCATGAAAGGTGAAAGTGCCCTGAGTCCGTCGAGGATCTCAAACGAGGCTTGACGTATCGCAGACGATGTATGCATGAATGGTGCCGTGTTCCACGTGGATGAGCACCAAAGTCTGGCCTCTGTCGTCAAAACTTCGCGCAGTGTGTGTTGCGGCTATCGAGCCATGGTGGAGGGTGGTATCTTGGAATGGTGAGAATCTCCTGCCGCGCAGTATTGACCCGCCGATGCAGCTGTTGGCAGACCGATTGTGTGAAGCCATTCTAGGTATCAACTCTGAATGACGTATGATTCCTAACGTGAAGGACATGGATGACCGATTCACGACAAGACTCGTGTCTACACAGTGATTAGAAGATACCTTGGCAATGGCATAGCCTCACACGTACCACAAATTGTTCTAGAGACTCTTCGAATAACTCATTGTTGACGCCCACGCCCCCCGGATGCTCGACAGGAGACAACGGATTCTTGACCACTATCGGACCAGGAATAGAAATTAGCTTGGCGCATTCGGACAAAATCATGAAAGGAGGGTGTCTCGATGTACCATATTCGACATAGAGATTGATGTAGATCTGCTGCAGTGCAACGCGCATACTTGGGCTCTTGATATCCGTGAGCATGACGAATTTGATGTTGGTTGGCGTCTCGTAGTAGTGCAGCTTATACTGGCTCGTCTTATACGTGACGAAGCTGGAGTTGGAAAGACCCGGGTCAGTTGAGATTAAACCGCCTGATGCATGAGCCAGCCACAGCCTTACTTGTCGTCCTCTCCTCCCAGTTTGCGCACCATGTTGCGGAGCGAAAACACAGTGCCGAAGATCAACTTCGCATCGTCATCGGTCGTTCGCGCGGATTGGCCGAGAAGCACAGGAGCGCTGGTAGCTGGCACAGAAGCTTCCGAGGTAGGTCGCGAAGATTTGCTGCCGGAAGTAGAGACTGGACGAGGAAGCCAACGTCGTTTGTATATGCATTCCGCTAAAAGCAGGGCGGGATGAGGTTAGCATGTGGAAATCCGGGGGCGTCAGGACAAGGGAGAAAAGGTACTGTACCGTGCCGGTCAAAGATATAGAAAGAATACACCACCATTGCGGTAGAACTGGCAAATCGATGATAGTTTGACAAGGAAAACAGAGGAGGGGATAAGCAGGAGAAAGTATGCGTGTGCAGAGAATATGAGCTCAAAGTAAGAGGAGGATTGTTTGTCGTGAGTCGTGAGTCGTGAGTCGGGATAAGATGCGGAGGTCGGAGGGATGGATAGCGGACAAGTGGACGAGGGAAGCTTGAGGGCGGTGAGCCACCGTGGTGTGTTTATCGATAAGCCCGTTGACTTGTACATACATAGGAGGGTACTGGTAACCCCCCCCAAAAAAATAGAAATAGAAAGGAGATCAAACGCTCAGTAGAGTACTATTGTTATCATTGATCTACTGACCTATTCAAAGATGGAATAGGTAATTCGTCTGTACTGTACACTGTATACTCGGATCTATTTCTGGAAGATGCAAATGAATTAAGTAAAATAGCCCAGCCAGGATTATTGTTCCGACCAAAGAACCAATTCATAAACCAGAGTCCATACAGTCCGGAGTACACACTGTGTATACAATACATACTATTTATACATACTGGCCATCAGCCCTACAGCCTACAGCCTACAGCCTACAGCCTACAACTGACGATCTCCACTGTAAATCAACTACCGAGTGTAGTCTAGGGAGGTTACCATGCATGAGTACTGTACATACGAGTAGTATGTACAGGAAATACTGTAGGGTGAAGGGGGAGGTTGAGTGAGTGTAGTATACAGTAAACTGTACCAATTGTACAGTAATCCCCCTCTCTCCCGTCGATCATTTATTCCCTTCTCTCTTTCCTCCACCCAATAAATTGCGACAATCCACTTCCTTCTGCTTCGTGTATATTTCACCCCGTCTCTATACCTAGAACCTAGGAACTTATCGACCAAGCTGACTATTTTGGCTGACTGGACCGTCTTCTTTTCTTCCGAGGCTGCTTTCTTTCTCTCCCTAACCAGGCACTTGTACTGACCTGTGTGCTGCTTATCTCTAACCCGCCATTCACCTCCGGTCCTTTCTTACCCCACACACATTCGCTCTCAAGGCAGCCGTCAATTTTTGATCCCCTTCCCATCACGGCAATCCAGCATAGTTTCAAAACTGAACAGCCTTTGTGCTGTCATTCCTCCACCCTGCTGCTTCCCATGGCCCGCAAAACCCCCGAGCTGGCCCAACAGAATGGTGCGCCAAGCGGTCAACCTCCGCTGCCACAACCCTGGCCCTTCCGTTCTGCGTAGGTGCATTTACTTGCCATTCATTCTTCTTATGAAAAGTTACTGGACGGGTTGAGATCTGACCGTGTTCACAACGCTCAGGTCAACGCCATCATATGGCAGCCCGCAGAGGCATCATCGCCGTAACCCAATAGTCAGGCGGCCGGTAAAGGTAGCGCCCATCCGAGATTCTCTTCTGTCACATCTGCCGTCTTCCTGTGGCGCTCAGTGTTCCATTGTGCAATGTATCTGACTATCATGGACAGGAGACGCTCGACGCACGCTCTGAGTACACCACGAGCCAGGATGACGGAACTGCTGAACACAGAATCAATCAGTATGTGATTAAGCAGGAAATCGGCAGGGGCTCCTTTGGAGCGGTGCACCTCGCGGTCGACCAATTTGGAAACGAATATGTAGGATCTATCCTCATCCTCGCCATGGTCCAACGGCATTTTACGTGCAATATTAGGCAAGTGCTCGCGTGACTGACTCAGCCGATCAACAGGCCGTCAAAGAATTCTCAAAGGCTCGTCTCAGGAGACGGGCCCAGTCCCATCTGTTGCGGAGGCCACGCGGCCCAAAGCGCCCTCTTGATGGCTACAATTCCCCGCTGCATCGCCACTCGCCAGGCGTCGACGACCACAAGCAAGATGCCCTCTACCTGATCAAGGAGGAAATCGCAATCATGAAGAAACTAAACCATAATAATCTTGTCTCACTGATAGAGGTTCTAGATGATCCCACAGAGGACTCTCTCTACATGGTTATGGAGATGTGCAAGAAAGGCGTGGTTATGAAAGTTAGCCTCGAAGAAAGAGCCGATCCGTACGAGGATGCTCTCTGTCGCTGCTGGTTCCGTGACTTGATTCTGGGGATTGAATACCTCCATGCTCAGGGCATCGTACACCGAGATATCAAACCGGACAACTGCCTGGTGACGAATGACGACGTCCTGAAAGTTGTCGACTTCGGCGTTTCTGAGATGTTCGAAAAGGATTCCAACATGTACACGGCAAAATCTGCAGGCTCTCCTGCCTTCCTTCCCCCGGAATTGTGTGTCGTGAAGCACGGCGACGTTTCGGGGAAAGCGGCAGATATATGGTCGATGGGCGTCACGCTGTATTGTCTGCGCTATGGAAAGCTTCCGTTCGAGAAGCAAAGTATTTTCGAACTTTATGAAGCCATCAAGAACGATGCAGTTGTGTGTGAGGAGGAGACCGACGACAACTTCCGAGATCTGATCTCCCGGATCTTGGAAAAGAATCCGGCGAAACGGATCCAGATGCACGAGTTGCGAGTAAGTTTAGGCGAGTATAGATCCCCTGGAACGTATTTCGCTCATGTAGTGAACTGCAGGATCATCCATGGGTAACTAAAGACGGCTTAGACCCTCTTCTGCCAGAAAGTGAGAACACAGCGGAGATAGTCGACTTTCCGACCGAGGAGGAGATGAATTCAGCTATCACTAGGACTATCGGGCATGTCATGGCTGTAGTAAGTATCTTTTGTCCCCTTTATTCCTAAGCCTTTCATCGGCGCATCAAGAACTCCTAACGAAACATAGATCAAAGCCGTGAAGCACTTTAAAAGGCTACTCGATCCAGCAAAGAGCGATCCTCCAATGCAGAGTATTCTCGGTCAGGAGTATGAGACGCATTTTGTAGAGCCCCCACTGGAAATGGAGCCAGAAGAGAGCTTTGCAGCTGGCCACTTGGGTGTGAAGAGCAAGGCTCAGAGTTTGAACACATACAACAGGACTGCTTGGGAGCAGCATTACGCCTTGAGAGAGCCTCACGGTCAGACCCAAGAACTCACTCATAGCCAACCGTCAGGTGCCGGCCAACAACCCCCCACAGAGGAGCTCACCACTTCCAGCAGTTGCAGGATTGATACGGAATACGCGCCAGAGAGCAAGGACTCAAGCTCCGTACGCAGTATCAATGTTCAAGGAGGATCCATTGACGGCCCGCAACCCACATCTACGCCACAGTCTCCGTGTCCTCTGATACCACTTTCCCGAGCAAGCTCAGCAACAACCAAGCGCAGCGTTGAGGGGACGCGCGGACATGCACGCGACCCTCTCGAAGAAGAATTCCCTTTCCTCTTCATTGGACCGTCAACTTATACAGGCTCCCCTTTGAGCGAAGAGCGTGACTATGCAGCGAATCGTCTCATTCCCGAGGAACCAGAGAAAATGGCTGAGGATCCGGCCGATGTGGATACCGACATGGACCTTGACCTAAACGCTGATATGGCCTATCAGATCGTGAGCGAGTCCCCTGGCGCTGCGGAATTCGATATCTACGAGACTGCCTACCGACAGGAAATCGAGCGGATTCGAGCACCCAGCCTTCCCCGCAAGGGCGGAGAGCCCAAGGTGTACTTGACCCGTCGCGTAGAAGGTAAAGACGACGTGATGAAGCTGGTGGGTGAGAACGCCACAAAGTTGGGGCCAATGTTCGGTGTGAAGAAGACATCTAGCTCTGGATTCGCTTCTACTGTGAGTGCAATCAGGCTTCAACTGGAACAACAGGAGAGAGTCAAATCCTCGGGTGTACTATCGTTGGCCACTGCAGCCGGAGTCACTACGACCAATGCACCGAACCTCGAGCGCTCTGCATCTCATGTACGAGACATAGTCGACCGAGTCAGAAAATGTGCAGATCCATGAAAGAATGGAGGGTAGCATTTCACTAGCAATAGCTTTGGCCTCAACAACAATAGTTGACTAGTGGAATGGTCTATACGTGGATCCGTGATGTGCGTTGTCTCGAATCTTCTGACCTCGTCGCATCAGTAGGTGCTTTTTCTCCCGCTTGCACACCAGCTGTCTAGCATCAAGGACTAAGCTGAATTTTACGCTCACATATAACACCGTGCGAGAATTAGTATCATACAAGTAATCAAGTATGTGACATAGAGAAGTGCGCGGCAGGTTAGCGCATTTGAAAAGACATCAGTAGAAGGCATAACAAGATTGTTGAAAGGGAGGTAGACCAAAAAAAAAAAAAGCATGACTTTGTGATATCATGTCTCATTGTTCATAAGTTTGCTGACCAAGCAATTGTGCAGGACATGAAATGATAGTCCTTTGATTTCTTGTTCGAGAAAATTCATAACTGTCATCGACCCATATGCGCACACGTAAATGCTGGCAGAATGTGATATTCCAAAACTTGGAAACATGTCTCTAGAGGGCGTTCTTGCTTGAACTCATTTCTCCAATTCGACATGTTTGACACGCCTGGACCCTTCTGGTAGATGCTTCAGCCCGAACATAGATAATATGCTTGCGCGCTGTAAGTAAAGATATGTATCGTAGATCGTATAGAAAAGAAGCAGATAATAAAAGTTGCACGTGAGTGGAACGAGTCATGCGTTGGACACGTTCCCTGGTATAGCCGGGCTGTCATCGTTACTTGATCGATCTCGTTCGCGACAACGATTCGAAAAGAGAGGGAAATTGTCTTTTGTGATTGACATGGAATCATTAATCATGAGTCGATACTTTCTGAAAGAAAAAAAAAACGGATTTCCATCTTCTCCGGAATTGTACGTTATTCGGATCGAGTTTCTGCTGGTCTGTCTATCAATAATTCTGGAGCCGTCCCATGCGCTTCTTCTGTGCGCCTGGCGAGAGGATGAATGAGATTCCTTCGATTGCTCTCCACGAATGAACTCCTATCGGGCAGAAGGGGTTCGAATGGCCGATCACCTGTTTCTCTTCTGGGAATCGATTCCCTATGTCCTAATTGTAGCGCTTGTGGCGGAGGCAGAGTTTGTCTCATTTCTGGGGGGCGCGGCAATTCCCTCATGGAAGGTACCAATTCCTGACTGGGCATTTCTTGCAATCGCGCTTCACCAATTGCTCCTCCCATTGATATTGGCCGCCTGGGTGGTGCAGGGTAGTGTAAGTCGGAGTGAGACGAATTTGGCGGCCGGCCAACGACCTGGGGACCGAATAGAGGTGCTCCAGGTCCTAGGCCAGCAGGACTAGTTGGCGCAGAAGGCAACTTCACCTTGGTTGAGCCGGATCGCCGCGGAGGAGGATAGGTTTCCCCGCGGGCCTCAGCAGCCGCCTTACGTCGTTCTGATTCAGCCTTGCTTGGGCGACCTCTTTTCCGCGGAGGTTCGCCTCCGATAGTGATACTCTCTGAGCTGGGAGACAAAAGGGCCGAGGCACCACTTTCGCTGCTGTAAGAAGCAGTACTGGTAACAGGGCGTGGCTGGATTGCCCGAGGGGGGCGAATCCCTTTATCTAGAGGAAACAGAGGTCGTTTACGCAAAGCACTGGGGTCCAAGGGTGCAGTTGCTGGCGGTGCAGATTCGTGGGTATGATGAGGAACCGGCCCACGGCCGGGACTGACAGATAATGGCACGTGCTGACACATGTTGTAGAACGCCATTTGACAAGAGTTGAGTGAGCGACCTAAGTTGATCGGTGTTAGCTAGCAGACATAAATCAGGAGAGGTTCCTTGGCCCAGTGTGGCTAGCACATATGTTCAGTCGAATTGAAACCCCAGGACATCAAATGACAGTATTGTACCTTGAGGCAAGGGAATGTCCGTCCAGCTTGGCGTGATACCAAAATCCCGGATCATTTTTACTAAGTGGCTCGAGGGAACTTTGGCCTTCTTTAAGATCTCGGTAAGTAGCGTGTACTTGAGTCCATCGTTAGTCGTTTGTAAAACAAGTCACAGGATCATTTAACACCTGCGATCCCTTTGATCGAAAGTTCCAACAAGAAAGAACGACAAATGAAGGAAAGATTAAACTTCGTACCTTCTCCTCCTCGTTCCATGGCCTCTCTGCTAGATTCGACATATCCAGTTGACCATGGAAGCTGGGTAGAAGCGACGTTTCTTCCAGAGTCGGCCCAACCGGCGACAGTGAGTCAATAGAAGGGATCGGGATTCTAAACAAATGATAACAAAATGTAAAGAGTGACGCGTCACGCGACTTTGCGAATCCAAAAGTACACAAGCAGTGCCAAAGCCTACCAGGAAAAAGGTGCGAGTTGCGGCGAAACCGGGCGACAGCGTTGGAGAGCCACCAAAAACAAATGCCAGCCAGGGAGAAAACAGCGATAGGGACAATAGAAACACGATATACTCGTAGCAAAATCAAAAAGAGCCTCCCAAAAAGAATGATGCGTCTACAGCAAAGGAGCACCACGCGCGTAATGTGGGCTAACGAAGCCGCAGTCGGAGACAAAGGAAAGGACGACGCTCCAACTAACAACAGTCAGCAAACGAAGGAGAGGGTAAAGAACCGACGCGCAGAGACTTGATAATAGACATTGAAATTCAAAAGAACGATTATTTCAGGAAACGAACGCATAAGAGACGGGAAGCTGGAATAACGAAGGTCATATGAGGCAAGGGCAAAGGATGCCGTAGCAAGGCAAATCCAGGCGAGGTGGGAGACGAAGCACCAGAATGGAAATGAAAAAAAGGCGGCCTTGATGTTGGCAAATAATCACCACACTGGAGAAGGCACTGAAAAACAGAAACCTTTTACAGGACTAAAGAAGCCGGAGATGGAATCAGTCAAACGATTGAACAGAAGCGGATCGGGTCCCTCCCCACAGGAAAGATATCAGATGTCGACGTTGAAATCGAACAAGATTATCTGGAACGAGCAGTTTCAACGGTGCATATTGGCACACCACAGATGGAAGGGGAAAAGAGAATGCAGGAAATGGAAAGGAAGAAACAGGAGAAGCTGGACCAGTCGTTGAGTTGCACTGAATCATCCCAGGGACTTTTTCTAGCCAAACGGACTTTTTTACCCTCGGAACCGCGCAGGACAGTATTGTAGCTGCCACAAATGTGTGGCCGGAGGGAGAAAGGGAAGCTGCAGGGACTCCTTTCCGGGATGCTCACTGTCCGTCAACCGAAGACGATCTTTCGCGAACAATACAGAGGAACCACGATGGGTCAGGACTCAGATCAGACCGAATAATGAAATGCAGCGGATCCAACCAGTCTCAAGTGGGATTAGACCGGGGCCCTACCAAGAACAGTATAGTGTTTCGAAAACACGATGGTTTCAAGTGACCTCAAGTATCCATCCTCCGACGACGAAACAGGAATCAAAGGAATCAAACAATGCCTCACCAGGGAGGGGCTGCAGTAGCCCTGGCCGGCCCACGAAAGGACGAAAAAGACCAGGAGGGGCACGACAGAGCATAGGGAAAGAGCTAAGGATGCATGTTGCTGGGACACCATGGGAACCTGGCCGGGTGAGCGTGTAGGGACACAGGACCTAGCCGGGCTCGGCGTGAAGAAGTAATGCGACAACAGCCTGCGACTACTGCTGTACGCCCTGACTACGGGATGGAACCAAAGTTTAAAGCCGTGTTTGTGGATTGGAGAAATACCGTGGAAATAGATGATGGCTAATAGGCGCGAAGAAACGTCAAGCCACGGCTGTGGACTGCGAAGAAGCTTGCCATTTCTAGACCAAAGGTTCAGTCAACCTCTGGGGCGGAAAGATCCCTCTCATAGGATGGAGTACGGTCTCCATAGCGTGCATGATAAGCGAATTACCGTGGACGCATCCAGACGCACCGATGGGCTGGGTCGGTCGAGAGAGTGTGGGCCGGGTACTGGAAGCAACAGTTCCCAGGAAGATGATATTCAAGTCAAAAACTTGTAGAAGATTGGCTAGAGTGAGCTTCCATGGTCATTAGCCATGTCTGGAGGCCTGCGTACTATGAACCTGGACTTCTGGCGCACAGTTACGGCGCATGTAAAAATGTGCATTGGCCTTATTCACGATAGCGGGAATGCACACCGCAATGACTGGCAGAAATTGGATAGCGGCGGAGGTGCTTGATAACCGCAAGGTGGGGTGAAAGGCTCCGCAATAGGCGCAGACGAGGAGCAAAATCCTGGAGGCTGGGTAAATAAACGGGTCCCGTTAGTGCAAAAAGCAATGGAACGAAGACTGCAAGGATGTTCCGAAACGGCCAGACCGGGATAAGTTGCTACTTGGCTCTCTCCCTCGTTCTTCCTCTCTCCTATTCACCAAGCATAGTAGTGACTTTGATCCGGACAGTCTGTCAAGCTTAGTGGAAGCAAGCAGTATATGTCATGTATGATAACTTTGGGTGGGACAAGGCTGCCCCAATCGAAGATAATTAGAAAAGGCACGGTGGAGGTGGAAGACATGTGAAGGGAAGCGAGTAAAGGTAAGCAACACTCATTGTAAACGAGCTGTACTGGCCCTCCGTCGGGAATAGCCAAAGGTTAAGAGTAAATGGCATAAACATCATATTATAATATCGTGCAGGAAAGGAAGAGGATGGGGGTGGAGGTGTGGTTGGGGTCCTTCTGCTGTCACTGTTGGTTTCATACCTACCATCCCGTCCAACAAGTAACAGACAGGGCGCGCAGGGACGAAAACCATCAGGAAAATGCACTGTACAGCGAACGGGCGATGATATCGGCCCACGGGGCAGGTTCGACGCATGCCGCTGCTGCGCTTGTGAGCTGCAAGTCTTTCGTAAGTAGTAGTAGCGTGTTACTACTACTAGTTACTCGCCCATCGACGGAGCGTCTTGCGAATTGCCCCTGATAATCGACGGGTCAATTATGACCGGAGGAACCAAACAAGCAGCAAGTCTTGACTTATTAGTCGCTGTGGAGGGGGAGCCACTGAATCGAAAGCGAAGATGGCCTGTACTCTGCAGCGTAATGTCTAATTGAGACTGACAATGGTCCATGCACGAGAACCATGCACGCAGGAGGGAGCAAGGCCCCGCCAATTTGAAGCAACCGTCTGAAATGTAGTCTGCTTATAGTACCGTAGTCCTGCGTGGCGTTGAAACTGGGTCTTGGGAGGGGGGAGGTTTGGCCCCCTACTTCAACCTCCTAGCTTTCAGCCACTTGCCAAATGGTGTTGAAGCAAGAACACCCACTTCCTCCAATGAATTGAATTTTGAACTGCGCGAATAGACATGAAAAAGATGGGGCAAGATGGTTGAGGAGGCAGAGGGGGAGGAACAGAGGGTGGAGGGAAAGGAGTGAGAACTCCAAGAGGGAAAGGATGAACAAAGAGCCCCCCGGGAGGGAGGAGGGGGAGGCCACGGGAACCTGTGGCGCATTTGAAGTTACGGAGCAGACTAACAGTAGTCTAGTACGGTATCCGGTACCCGCCGTGAAGGTACCGGTGTCTTTGACTCTTTGTTGGCAGGTGGAAAAAAGACCGTGGCAGCCCCACATCTCAGGTACCCGTTGCGCTTGTACCGTAGTACTCGAGTGACTAGTAAGTTACTATCGGTGTACAGTACTATGTAAGTAAAGTTACCATCCGGAGAAATTCCAGACGGCCAGGAAGGATTCCTATGGGCTGCAGTCGATCTCAACACGCACGCTTTTGATGAGACTTAGTACGAGTATGAGCTGGCCTGTGCATTGAGATCAAATTAGGAAGAGCATCGTACCCATGTAGTCTCAGCGCAGGTATGTACTGTATACAGTTTTTTGTAGGTCCTGTCCGAAAAGGTTTAATTCCATCAATACTACTTGACATGTGCACTTTCCTCAGCGAACCAAATTTTTTCTCCTAGGGCTTGGGCCATCATCTGTCTTAGTGTCCGTAATTTTGTAGGCTATACGCGTACTGTATGTACCTACAGTACGGAGTACGTTGTCAATTTCTCTGTAGTGGCATTTTTCCAACCAAGTCAGTTACCAGCCAACTGGGACGACCAATCGATATTCAGTAATATTGAATAGTCAACCACAGTTTATACTTACACTATATAGAACAATTAATCTCAAGGACGCGATCGATTCGGATGCTAATAATACCTGACACCGGCGTCATTCCATTTTCGGTGGTCCGGCATTACTAGGGCGGAGTCTACTCTGTAGTAAAAGAGTCTAACTTGGTTCCGTTCCACTCTTTCCCCTCCTCCCTCCCTCCATTTAACTATCTGTCACTATGACTTTATCTTTTCTTGCGAAGCAACATCGGTTTATGCATGTTTGCATTCCAAATTGACTATCGTGGGTGTTGATTCCCTTGTTTCTATATTCGAGTATGATTAGTAGTAAGCACTCTTTCTCCTCCGATCAATTATGGTAACATCATTTCTCACTGACAATCGGCTGCTGACTGACAGACTAACATTAACTACTAATCAACGCACTAAGATCTAACAAGTGACTCAGTCACTAATTCTTGTTGACATCTGACACCTGTTTTCACCGTGGTTAGCATATCTACAGATCGAGCAACGGTGCACGATGCGCCAGGTTAAGCTCTGATTACCTCCAATCGCTAACCGCCCCTTGAAGGCACCGGAAGAATGAGAACATCAAAAGTCTCTGGAAGGACGGGAGAACAGCGTTAAGCTTGATAGGTCCCTCGGGATTGACGCCTCTCAGTGCTTCCAACCCACCTTGTCGTCCACGGCCTCTACTGCATGCTTGAGACGGAGTATTTGATACTTGACACGTCCTCTCTAGTGCGTGAGAGGGGGTCCCTGCTCCCCTGCCAACCTAAGGTAGTGAGCTGCAGAAGCAAGGCCCGGCTATAGCTCTAGCACTGATGGTTTGGACTTCTTGTGGCCTATGGTTCCATTCCACGCAAAAGCCAGCCATCACTTGGTTGGGCGATCGGTGCTCATCCACTGCAGCTAGGGCCTGTACTGTATATATTCTCCTAGCCCAGGAGGTACCAAATTTTCCGTGTACTGGTATTTCAATATCCCTCTCCACTTGTTCACCTAATTACTCTCTTAACCTACTGACCACGAGTTTGAAGCGTTTCCGCCTCTTGGAGTGTGGAATGGAAGGCTTAGCTCACGAAAAAAAAAAACCACCATTCCAACCAAATCAAGCCACTCTTAATGGGGTCAAACGCAGTTGACCTTTTGTAAATCGCCTTACACCTTTTCACTACAGCACAATTGCCTTCACATTTGTGTCTGAGTTCCAGTCAATGCATATATCCCTTTTCTGCTCCGTGATTCGTCTCTGGCATGTTTCCATTGTGTGCCAGTCTTCATTGCTGACTCTAACGCCTTAAGAATGATCATCCTACTCTACGAAGCAAATCTTCGCTCCAGCTTCGAGTTATTGCATGCTGACAGTTTTTTGCACCAGAGGGAGCGCGGGGCTGAGTATAAGTGGATCGCCGATGCACCATGCACTAATGCTTCTGCCAGTGCCTATAGTGGGAGAGTTGATCAGCCCCTGGCTGTCCATGTCGACAGTTGATAAACAGAGTTCGATATCGACCGCCCTGTGGTAGCGAGGATGTTGCTGATGAAGGAGCTTGAGTAGGCATGAATCTCGACAGGATAACTACCGATGCTATTAGATGATCGGAGAAATACAACATGAGGCCCTGTAAGACCACCATGTGAAAAGATTGTTCCGCTCGAAACACGCATTATGAGCCCGGCTTGTCCGACAGGAACATGAAGTGTTGCTCGTTACTCATCTTACTATCAAGAGCATGAGCTCAGAGGAATTATCTTAATCTTCTGAAGGAAATCGACCGTGGAAGAAAGAGAAAAGGAAGAAAGAAAGTGAGGAGGATTGGTCTCTCCAGATATTGTGTGTGGCATGGATCCAGAAGATGGCGAATGGTTCATGATGAAGGGAGTTGAAAGGTTGGTTAGGGAAAGAGGTAGATGAGGAAGTCTCCTTGTAAGCCAGGTGCCTTTTTTTTTCTCGATTGCTAGAATTAAGAGAAAGTGAGAAAGGCACAAGATAGAAAGAGAAAGATTTCGTGTGCCAGAGGAAAAATGAGAGAATCATTGTTTAAATATCTCCCTTACATTGCTTGAGTCCTCGATTCATCGATGATTCTTGGCACCCGCGGAAAACGTGGACGATTTGCTGCTTCGGCTTGCGACTTTCACTGCTTCTTGCTCTTCTCGCACCAATTATTTTGCCCGCCATCTTTCTTCTTCAACTTACTGCGAACCCTCCTTTGAGCCTCTTTTCCTTCTTATTTGGTTTTTTTTTTTCTTTTCTTGTCTTTTCCTTTGCCCACCTTGCATCTCATCCTCGAGGTTCCCTTTTTCTCTTTTCTTTTACGATACCTATTCCGCAATCCAGAACACCCTCTTTCACCAACCACCACGCGCTGGGAACCGATCCTATAACAGCGCATTCCCCGGCTGGCTCTGATCGTTTGCGCGCACCGTCCGTGTCGTCATGTCCCCTCATGACAACGCGGACCGTCAGTCAGAGCCCATCGCGAATGCGGTGACCGCGCTGAAGCTAGACTCTGACGCAACCCCCGATACTCCGATACTCAACGGCGCCGGAGCCATGAGCAAGCACGAGTTCGACGCGGCCTCGGACGCCTCCTCTCTTGCAGGTCTTAAGGACACCCACGCGCTTTCGGCGTCTCAGTCAGCCTCGCGGCCTACCTCCCGATCTCCGGTCAAGAAAGAGCCGGAGGACGATTACGATCACAACCAAATCGGCGACGAAGCAAAGCTTGAAGCCACGGAGACGGCCCAGCCAGACAACATGGAGGAAAAAGTTGGAGGTGATATCTCGGTCAAACTCGAACCGGGCCAGCCTCCCAAGTTGACACGCAGTTCCTCGCAGAAGGTCGCTGCAAGACCACCACAACTATTTTTACATTTGCCGGACAGCACGGCGCAGGCACAGGAGACTTTCGAGGTTATGGATGCTTGCACATATGCCAATAAGTACATGGGCTATACTGAGCATGCGATGGAATGCGACTGCGCGGAAGAATGGGGTAAGTACTCAGTTTCTATGTTCCTCCGATCCCGTTGCACCTTTTGTTTTTTGTTCTGTCGCCTTTCCTTGCTTATGTTTTCGTGGGCGGTTTTCCACGCGTGGCGCTGCATTTCGGATCCCCGCTTCAAACACGTTGAGAAATTCTCAAGCACACCACACCAACCCAATGCCTTTCGTTTGCCCCCCCCCCCTCCCCCCCTCATCTTCCCTGTTGAGACCATGCAAAAATATGGAGCGGGCTATTCCTTTACATCCTTGGCTGTCGTAAAATGAAGACGCACTAATTTGAGGCAGATCCCTCGGTTGCTAAGAATTTGGCTTGTGGAGAGGATTCGGACTGCATCAACCGCGCCACAAAAATCGAATGTATGGGCGACTGCGGTTGCGGGCCAGAATGCCAGAACCAGCGCTTTCAACAACGAGAATATGCCCCGGTGGCAGTGATCAAGACAGAAAAGAAAGGGTTTGGTCTTCGCGCGGAGGCCGATTTGCGACCGCATGAGTTTATCTTCGAGTATGTGGGCGAAGTTATCAACGAAGGGCAGTTTCGCCGCCGTATGCGACAATATGACGAGGAGGGCATCAAGCACTTTTACTTCATGTCTCTCAGTAAAGGTGAATTTGTTGACGCGACAAAGAAAGGCAACCTGGGTCGTTTTTGCAATCACTCATGCAACCCAAATTGTTATGTCGACAAATGGGTGGTCGGGGAGAAGCTGCGAATGGGTATTTTTGCTGAACGACACATCCGAGCTGGAGAGGAACTTGTGTTCAACTACAATGTTGACCGTTATGGAGCCGATCCTCAACCATGCTACTGTGGAGAACCCAACTGCACTGGCTTCATTGGTGGGCGGACTCAGACTGAGCGGGCGACCAAATTATCTCACGCCACCATTGAGGCCTTGGGTATCGAAGATTCAGATGGGTGGGACACAGCTGTAGCGAAGCGGCCGCGCAAGAAGAAGATGGGCGAGGATGATGAAGAGTATGTGGACAGTGTTCAGCCCAAGTCTCTGGATGAGAATGGAGTCACTAAAGTCATGGCTGCTTTGATGCAGTGCAAGGAGAAGTGGATCGCTGTCAAATTACTGGGTCGCATTCAGCGCTGTGAAGATGAACGGGTTTCGAACCGCGTGGTCAAAATGCATGGCTATCAGATTCTGAATTCACAACTCAGCATGTGGAAGGAAGATTTCAACGTGGTCTTGCAGATTCTGGATATCCTAGACAGGTTTCCACGTCTGACGCGGAATAAGATCCTCGACTCCAAGATTGAGTCGACCATTCAGCCCTTGACCGGTTGCGGGGATGAGCGTGTCGAGAAGAAGGCAGCCATATTGCTACAGGTCTGGTCCACACTTGAAGTAGGCTACCGCATTCCTCGAATGAAAAGGGACCCCAATGCCACTCCGCAGGCGATCAGTCAGTTCGAGCGCCGTGAGACTACTCGTGACGAGCGACGGCGGTCCAAATCTCGGTCCCGATCAAGGTCCAGATCCATCGACGCACCTCGCGGTCCAGCTGCTCAACGAGCAGGCCACATCCCGAGAGGTCCCCTTCACAACGGTCCTCGGCCCTTCCGTCGTCAATTCAACCCCCTTCCTCCGGGATGGTTCGCTGCTGATTCTAACGGAAGAACATACTTCTACTCATCTCGGGGCGAGGTAACTTGGACACGCCCGAGCGCGCCCGCGCCTCAACCAGGCCCGCCAGCGAAGGAATCGCGGGACAAGGCGTTGCAGGATATCATTGACGGTATCATGAATGCCAAGGAGAATACACCTAAGGAAAAATCAGGCACACCGGTCACCCCACAGACCTTCAAGGCAATCCCAGACCAGAAAGAGGGCCAGGAGAAGTGGCGGAGTTTGAGCGAGGAAAAACGAAAAAAGATTTACGAGAACACGGTTCGTCCTTGCTCCTACACAATCAGACATGCGATTCGATGATCGGGAAGACCCAGAGCTAATCTGATCACAGCTGTTTCCCCACGTCAAGTACGTGGTAGACAAGTTCAAGCACAAGCTTCCCAAAGATGATCTGAAACGTTATGCTAAAGATGTAAGGCCGGTCTCAAGTCTGGGAATGCTGTGTCGATATGCTTACCAAGTATCCGATAATAGGTTGCTAAGAAACTTGTCAACTCGGACTTCAAGAACAATCGTGTCGAAGATCCCACCAAGATCGATGAAAAGCAGCAAAAGAAAGTCAAGACCTTTTGCAAGGAATTCTTCGATAAGGCTGTCGTAAAGCACAGGGCCCACGAGAAGCGCAGGGCAGAACGGCAATCAAAGGAAGCACATATGAGACCAGCCGTCGCGACTGCTGCTGGCCTGGCGGAGGATGATCCTGACGTGAGAATGTCGGATGATGAAGACGACCATGACAGACCAGCACAGGAGGGAGACACAAAAATGCTCTCCGTGGGAGAGATGCAAGGGATCCTCAAGCGGAAGAGGGAAGAAGACATGGCCACCGGCGACGGCAGCGCGACAGATTTCACCACGCCGTCTTCTTCCAAACGACCACGCTCTTTCACCCCGCCTCCGCCTCCCCCTCCACCGATGAGCCCTGGAAACGACATGGAAGATGACCAAGACGAATATAAGCAACAGACCTTGAGTGGCGACGATGCCAACATGCAGGGAGAGAGCGCCGAGCCCACCCCGCCCCCTGCACCTCCTCCACCTCCATCACCACCACCGCTCCTCGAAGAAGACCGTCACAGTGAAGAGGAAGGGAATCAGTTCCAAACATCACAGATTGGCATTAAAGGACGTGTATAGCAATATCTCAAGCGGGGATGAGGACGGCGGGGCCCATAATCGTTGGCCTAACAGCTATTCCGTTGGAGTCGCCGATTGGCCATGGATCTTTTTTTCATGTCGTTTTCATAGCAACAGCATCTGGATTGGTGTTTTCGGAGTTGGCAGTCCTTGGGCGCTATTCTCTCTTTCTCTCTCTCTATATCCACGATTATCATTCTTATATTGCTTCTTTCTCTCTTTTTGTTCATTCCTTTTTATCTTTTTCATAGTCATTTTTCTTTGGCTGGTCTTAAAAATCCCCCGCGATATTATTCCCTTTCCTTTTTGTCTCTTTTCGACGATACTTGTTTTTTTTTCTCTCTTCTCATTTTTTTCTTCATGACCTTAATCATCGTTCACTTCAATCATGTGTTCACCTCCTTACATGAATACCCTCTTCACAACAATCTATTCACTCGAAGCCACATTCGATTCAGTTTGCCGTCTCGCAGATCAGACTGAACTGCGGGGCAGGAGCAGAAGGTGCAAACAGGTTGAAGCTTCCAGGAAATCCATAGCTTAGGATGGAACTTGGTTTTTGTATAAATTGCTTTTACGGGAGTTTTCTCTCATACATTGAACTCCCGGGAGTTTCTCCCTCACACCATGCCACACGGCGTGGTGCCGTTCCGTTCTTGACCAGGATTTTATGCGCAGACTAGCTAGCTACCCCGGGCGCTCGTATCTAACTTATTTCTTCTGGCTTTCGCTTGCAGATCGCGTATGCCAGTTAAACCCGGGCTACTAGTTACGCGATCACCAGCTCTAGTCTGTTCTCATGAGAGTGCGTGCATTATTTGAATGATAAGACCGTTCTCGCTCGGAGCATTCCGGCTTACCCCCAACCTCTACAAAATGATAAGTCTTGGGAAACCTGAAAAATTCCTCGGGACTCGCAAGGTGTTTTCTTCATAGGGTCATGGCACAATAAGGATATTTTGGGATGTAGATGGAATGGGTCATAAACAACATGACAATCGCAGTGAGGGAAAGCGTCGAAAAGAAAATCTAGTAGAAACTCTCCACAATGCTCTCCTTGTTGGCAGTGCCCTGTCCGACACCACGGGGACCCATCTCGCCCAGCCGGAAGACACTCTCGATGACGCTCAGCTCCGTCGCTGTCGTATCCAGACCCGTCACGGCCAGCCAGTCGTTGACGACCATGCCGGCGCCGACCACGGGGCTACCGCGGTTGACACTACCGGCGACGAGGGGCACCTGCAGCAGGGAGGAGAGCTCATCCTGGTCGCGGATGGAGGTCTTCGGGTGGACGATACCGCCCTGGTTGGAGAGGGCCATGTAGGAGCCGGTCAGGACGTTGTCGGCCACGGTTTGTCGGAAGACTTCGACGCCGAGAACGTCGGCAATACTGGAAAAGAGGGAGCGACGGTTAGCAGATGTCAGACGGCCAAGATTAAATGGAAAAGGGGGAGCGTACATCTCTTCCGTCTCACGTTCCAAATCGGGGTGGATTAATGCGACATGGTCGTTACAGCAGATAACGTTGCCCAGGGCCGATAGCCGCTCCTCTATCCGTTGGATTTTTACCGAATCTGGCAGTGTGTTGCGGAGGTGCTGAAGCTCTTGGTCTGTGGTAGTAGTGGGGACAAGGAGACCCTTGCGGTTTCTGTAGGACTCTTCTCGTCAGGATTTGATTCCATGTTTTTGCCCCTTCCACGCAAACGGGATTGACATACCCTGCCGTCAAACGACCGACAATGCGAGTACCAGCAATGGTAGCGTGGCAGATAGGAATAACATCCTGCAATTCAGCCTCGAAAACACTAGTGTAGAAGTCAGTTGACAAAGTCCATGACAAGCGGTCAGGCCAGAACTCAAGAGAAGAAAGACGCACCTGTAAAAGTTCTCGGAAGCGCCAATGGCGACAATGGCGTATGAGTTGGTCAGGCGAGAGAAGACTCCAACACTGTTATGACTGTCAGCAATCTTCCAGGCTCATGACTGGCATATAGTAATCAAGGCGCAGTGCGCAGTTGCAACTGCGTAGGCCGGGTCCATCTTACTCGTTGGAATTCTCGAATTGAGCACGGACAGCCATGATTACTTCGTCTAGTCGCACACGAATTCGCTTATCGGAATGATGATTATGATGAGGTCTGTATGACTTGTATTGGCGTCCAAAAGTCAGTCAGTCGAAACGCTTCCCTGAGTCTGACAGAGAAGTCGCAAATATCAGAAAGACGAAAGAGGGTCGAGGAGGGAAAATAGGCGCGCAGGCGGGGCAAACGGTCGAGTGGAATTGTCTCGTGAGGGGGCGGCAAGACACTCGAAGGAGAGGTTGCAGGCTTCGAGAGATAGCAGCGAGAAGGGCAATTGAGCTCGACTTTAGAGATTGCAGCGTCGGACTCGCAAAGGATGGCAGCCTTAGAACTGATGGCGACTGGGAAGGAAAAGCACGAGGAAATAAAAAGCTTCGAGGCCGAAATGCCCCGCCCCGCCGGGCTAGACCTAATCGGGAGGAGAGCGGAGGAGGCGGAGTTCTGAAGGCGGCGAAACACGGCCAAACAGAGTCAGTCAGTCGCAGTCGAGTCATTATGACCCATCATGATTCATCCGGATTAGAAATATTGGACTTGAATTGAAGATCAACCCTTCAACCATCCATCACCAGTAAATTAGAACAAACGCGGTACTACACGGCTAAGAGGAATCCTCCGTGACTGCTAAATAAGACAAACTTCAAATCGCTCTGCAAGTCCCAAGTCCCAAGTCCCAAGTTCCAGTTCCCAGTTCCCAATTCCCAACACAATCCAAGACAATCCAAGGTAATATGATCTACTCCAAAGAAGAAGCAAGGAAGTGAAGAGATGAATCAAAAGCCTCCGTCACACATCCGCAAAGGAAAGGAAGATAATCAGTAAATCAAAAGTATGACGCCGCGACTGAGGAAAACAACGCCTAGAAACAGATTCTGCGTCTTTTAGTAAGGTGGACGGGGTCCAGGTGGTGGAGGGGGTGGCGGAGGGGGATAATAGAGACTTGGAGCATGATGTCCAGTCAAGTAACCAGGAAGCGGAGGTCGGTGGAAATTCGATCCTGGCGGTGGAGGAAGATGAGGCGGTCCTCCCATCGAGGCAAATGGATCGGGTAGGCCGAGTTGCTCATTGATGGGCGGAATTTGCTGACCGGCAGGGAGCAGCCTTCGGGGCTGTTGTCGCTGAGGAGTGGGCGGAGGAAGGACAAAGGTCCGAGGCTCAGGAGGGCCATGCGTCAGAGCAGGTTGGGGGAGAATGGTTCGATGGGGGGGAGCAGGCGGGAATCGGGGAACAGCCGCAATAGGGGGTCGAGGTGTTTCGGCGGCTGCGATATCCGCCAAGGCCGATAATGCTCGAGGGCGTACATCGTGTATAACCGGGGGCTGCATCTCCCCTGCCGTTGTTGCGTTTGTTCGTACATCCACTACCCCAGTCGCCTTCACAAGCATGTCGATGATCTCATCCGAAGTGAAGCCAGAGAAAGGCCCTGATTCACACATTTCCTTCATTTGCGGGTCGATGTCTTCGCCTACTTTAGCTCGCTGGACGAAATCGTCCCAGCCAAGCCAGGCCCGTTCGTAGGCAGCAGCGCCGGAGGGAATCCGAACGTAAGAAGAATTGAACCCTCTGAAAACTTCCCGCGCAGGTGGCACAACTGGCCCCCGCTCGGGCTCGGTTTCTGAATCGTCCGTCTGTAGGGGTTGATCAGCATATATCACATATTAATGCATAGACATTTTGACGGAGTGTGTCAGAACCATAAAGGCCACCTACCTCTGTGTGCTCATCATCTTCCGCGGCACGTCGGCCTCTTACAAATGTCATGTATGCTCCCTGACTTGCGATCAAATGCTCCTCCCGGATATTGCGAGCGGATGCCTGCTGTAATTAGCAGGCTTCCCTTGAATGCTGGTTGGATGCTTTAGCATATGAGACCTACCTGGAATCGCTCCTCGACTACTTCTCTATAGGCTTGGAACAACCGATTTTCTTGCTCCGCTTTCAGTTCGAATTCTCTGCGGAGTACGTCCTTCTTCTGCCGCAACCGCTCCTGTAGTTGTCGGTTAACTTCCTCAAATTCGGGCACATCCTTGTGTGCATTCTTGTCTCGGGCGATTCTTCTCTCAGACTGCGTCGCCAGCACTGCCAGAGCCAATCGCTGAGCGGCAGCCACTTTCTTGAATGCCTTATCCAGCTCACGCTGTCGATCACGGAGTCTCTGAGTTGCTGCACTAGGAGAAGGAGAGCGGTCAGGCTCGACATCACTTGACCTGTCAAGCTGTCGGCCAGCACGTCCGCGGCCACTACGAGTACCACCTCGTCCTCGTTTGTTAGCTGCAAAGCGCGCGGCGCCCCTGCTGCGGCCCCCTCGCCCTCGGCCCCGAACCCGCCCACCGCGGAAACCTCGAGTAGCTGTAGGCTCCGTAACAATCTCTGGTGTCGAGCCCTCAATTTCCTCTGTGATATGCCGGGACTGACCATTGGCTTTCGAGTCAGTTATAGCCTCCACATGAGACTCTGATTGAGGCCTGCCGTTGAGGCCATTGATAACGGGCCGTGACTGCTGCTCCAAAACACGATCAGATTCGCCCTCTTCCAGCTTAGGTTTTTTGCTGGGTGACTCGAGAAAGGTCTCGGAATCAGCTCCATTATGCTGTAGAAGTCCAGGTGATGTTCGCTTCCAGGACGATGGAGGACTAGGGGTGCTTGGAGCATCGACTGAATCATCAGCTTCAGAAAGTGCTGGTTCGCTAATCCCGTTCTTCTCGTCCTCGACCACCGTACCCTTGGGAGATTCCTCAATAGCCAGCTTCGGGCTCAAGTGAGGCTCCTCGTGGAGAGGCTTCGTATCTTCCACAAGGTTGAGGATCGTCCGGTCGGGTGAGGGTGATTCAGCCTCAGGGATTGCAGGAGCGATAAAATTGGTTGTACCACTGTGAATGGTCTCATTGGAACTGTCTGCGAATTGCCGACTCTTGTTCCGAGTACGGCTACTTGGAGCAGCGGCTGCTAAAGGGCTTGATTCAGAAGGCTTCGGTATCAGACCTATATCAGCAATTCCATCCTCTGTCGAGATGGATGGAACATGTGCTTTGAGCCGCGCCGATTGCCGCGTGGTTCTCGGTGTCTCTTCCATCGTGGGCCCCCGTTTCACGCGTTTATGCCGTGGGGTTTCAGGCACAGGTGCCACTACGCCTTCCGCTGGCTGTGAAGGCAACGAAGCACTGGCACGAGTCCGAGTGTTACGCGTTTCACGACTTACGTTCTCGCGAAGGGCTTGGTCCCGTGCTGCTTGTTCGCGTTCACGAGCTGCAGTGTTTGCCCGAGCGACACGAGTGCTAAGAGTGATGATACGCGATGGGCGATTAGGATTAGGCTTATAAGTGTTGTTGCTGTTGCTGTGACTGCTGTTGGTGTCGCTGCTGCTGCTTCCGCTCATGGCAGAAGCGTTGCTGTGATTACGAGCATCATTTTGAGTAGCACGCACATCTCGACTTGAACGCAAGCTTCGAGTTACGCGGACGTGAGATGCATCGTCAGCGGTAGAATCTGTGGGTCGGGTTAGAAGCGCTGTTGGGTAGCATGCAATTGTAGACTTACTAGTAGTGCTGTGTGCGGCACCAAATGTTGTAGAATTAGCACCTGATACCGCTGCAGCAGACCCTTGGGAGGCGTCAATTTTCCGCTTAACTCCCGCCATCGCTGTCCTTCACCAAGGAATATGTTAGTAGGCGGTCGAAGAGAATCGAAAGGAAAACCAAATCACAATGATGAGACATGACTCGTCCAGGAGTAGAGGAAACAAGCAAGGATGAAGTATAGGGATGTCAGAGTAAAGCGAATACTCAAGTTGCTTGAGAAGGAGACTGAAGAGCAGTGATGGTGAAATTACGATGGTGAACATTTCATGGGACATCCGCCATGACGAAGAGAGAAGGTTGATGATGATATGAGAAAGAAATGTGCAGGAAACACTGCAAGGTGAGTGTGATGGCGATGGTGGAGACGGAAGAAGAGGACAAAAATGGAACCAGGAAAAAGATAGCGGGAAAGAAATTCAAGGACAGGACGAGATACAGCAAAGCAATAGTGCATTGGCCGGAGGGGGGAGGGGGAGGGGAGAATGTGTCAGTTGTGGAAAGTTTGGAGGAAGTCAATGCCAGGAACAAGACATACACAGAAGACGAACAGTTATTCCAGCCGGCAACAACACGGTACGAGGTCCTCAGCAAGCAAACCGGGCATGGATGGAAGTGAATAGATGCATGGAGTATTGTACACTCAGTAGTATGGATTGAACGAAGCGATCGGGAAAGGAAGGGAGACGCGGACGATCCATGGAGCAATGCCAGAAAGTCTATGTCCGAAGGGAGAGGCTGAAGGGCTTTACAACACCAGCCATTGATTGAAGAGGAAGAACAATGCACTGCAATTGAGGGTAGTTGATCGTGACGGTGGCAGATACGTGGAAGAAGGCGACAAAACGGACTGGGACAAGAGTAGGTAGTGGTAATGGGAATGGAAATGTGAATGAGACTGAGAATGGAAGGAGTGTAAGGCAACTTGGAACTCAATGCAGAACGAGAGGTTCAATGCGACAAATCGAAGTCAGGGTCAAAAGAAAGTTTTTTGTAACTTACCCCGGAGTCGAAAAGAAAAAGAAAAGTCAACGGAATTTGCGACAGCGACGGAGATCGGGAGAGGGGGAAGGGGGGAAGGGGGGAGATGGAGATGGAGATGGAGATGGAGATGGAGATGGAGATGGAGATGATGATGATTGAATCAATTGATGTGAGTTGAGGATCAGGGAAGTAAAAAGAGGTTCGGCCAAGTGGATCGATGGGCGTCCAACTGCGGCGCTTGGTTGGCCCGCTGCAAGGCCTGTACTGTGCTGGAGGGTAGAACAAACTCGCCGGATATAGACCCTCTGATCAACTAGCCACTCCTCCCGTACCCAGTAGCAGCCAGAACCCCTCAAGAGAACGTGGAGATCGACAGATTCCGATCGTAGGAGATTTTACTCGTCTCCATGCAGGTTGAAAGTCGGCGAGCGAGGCCTGGAGTCAATAGCGTCACCCGAGAGGAAAAGGTTGGCTAGTATGTACTGTAGTATGAAAATCTCCTTAGGCTTCCCGCAATGCCAGAAGACACTTCATGGATGATCTCCAGAAGCCAAGCAAGCGGAAAGATCACTTAGCAGAGAGTTCGAAGTCAAGAAATGGAGGAGAAGGAGAAGGAGAAGATAAGCCACTTCCAACACGGTGGTAAGTACGAGAGAAAAGAAGGGAGGGGGGGGGGGGGGAGGCCAAGGAGAAAAATTGGCAAAGAAAAAGAAAGAAAAAGAAATGGTCTAGCAAGGCAGAGCACAAGAAGGAGGTGGAGGGTGGAGCAGCAGAAGAGGACGATGAAGAGGAAGAAGAAGAAGATGATGATGATGATGATGATGGAAAGAGGAATGAGGGAAAAGGAAAAAGGGAAAAGATGCAGGCCAATTGCACCAGGATACAAACAAGCACTGGCCCTGTAACTGAGGTAAGACGCAGACAGATAAGTTACTACCTGCCTAGTACAGTACCTAGTAATAGACAGACAAGCTGAGGTTAAATGTTTGCAGCTGCCAAGTTAAGTAGAGAAGTAGGTAAGGTACGGACTGAGTACTCTCACTCACTCGGAGGAAAAAAAGACTAGACTCGGGAGACGCAGTCAGTTAGTTGGGTTTTTAGGGACTCGGGAGCCATTTCCTCTCTCCTCCTTCCCCATGATAACTTAATTCTGTTTACCCCCTCAACCCAACCCTTAACTTACAAGACTAGAATTCAGGATACTAGGGTAAATTGAGCGAAACCCTTCCTCTCGCAATAGTCCCCTGGAAATAGATTTCTGGCCACAATCCAAACCAATCATCGACAATCCGTTGGGGGAGGTTAAGGCGTGCCTCTCTCTCCCTCAATCCCTTGTAATCCCAATCAAGTCTAATTGATATCCCGTCTTCGCCTCTCCAGGGCCCTTCCATGCCTAGACGTATGTATGTATACACACACTGCTACTGCCACTCGAGACACTCATGTTTATCATGTGGCTCCTCGAACTGTGCCCTGGAATCTGATATCGATATCCTTCTACCGGTCGCTAATTTACCTTAATTTTCTGCTGGCCTGCTCCGAGCCTTTGCTTCATCCATCCTCAGACTCTAATTCACAGAACTCATGCTGCTTTACATGCACTATATATATATATATATATATATATATGGATTGCTAAGTACATCAAACGCTATATTTAGGATATCTAACAAAAGAGAACAATGATAACACCAAGTGAAAGGCATCCAGACCCAGATCCTAATTCCTTGTGACCTTCAGGAACGCGCCTGACTAGCTCTCGTCAGGAGATTCATTCAAGTCATATCTTTTCTCGTACCGGGTGATACTGCTTCGCACATCCGCTGCCATGATGAAGCTGGGCATGGGAGACTCCCGACCACTGCGTTCTAAAGACTCAGACTTCCGCTCCAGCTCGACAAGCGGCTGGTCCACTTGCTCAAATAAAGGTGACCGACTTCGGGGTACGTGGGACCGGAGAGACCGGGTCGATCTCACTCGATTCAAAGTCTGCACCGAGATGGTCTGCCCAGCGGCCGGTGAGGCGATTACAGTGGTTCCTGGCATCGGAGTTGGGGGAGGCGATGCACTATCCGACCGGAACAATGGATGGATAAAGCTTTCGTCGGTGAGCTTCAGCTTCGGAGGAATAGGCCGACCAGGAGTCGCAGGAGCTGCTAAATGCGTGGAAGATGTGGCAGGCGACGATCGAGTTGACGAGGACTGACGGATTAAGCCTTCGAAAGATCTTTTGGCCCCGGAGTAGCTTCGTCGGATCTTAGGGGGGTCGCTCCGTTCTTCCATGCTAGAAGGGTTGACAGTCGGGTTACCAGGCTGGTCATCTGTTCGGGAACGAGTCACCGTAGTCTCAGTAACCGCCATATGAGTTCGCTGCAAGTCGAAAGAGCTCTGCTTGGAGTCCTGTTGGTACAGCGTCCGACCGGAATAACGATTCGAATTCTGTGAATCTGTGCGGGAAGCAGAAGGCTGAAGCTCCGGCACAATGTCGCAGCTTCTTTTCACCTCAGTGGAAGGCCGTGGGGACTCAAGGATGATTGACGGAGACTTCACCACGTCATCCTTGTCCCCAACACTGGCTCGGTCGGGAAGAATCTCAAGCTCCTGAGAAAGGGACCTTGACCATCGACCACCAGCTTCACGTTTTGTCAGTGAGGTTAGGAGATAGCCACCCAGGATTCCTTGGCTCAAAACGGAGATAGCCCAGATGATACAGCGGGCTAGCATGAGGGTCTGGTGCTTGTGAGTCATAGTTGTTTTCCCTGTCATGGACTGGACTGCACTCCAGGCGATTCCTCCTGCCGTGATACCGGTGGCAATAGAGAGGTAGACGGCGATCAGACCGTAGAGGATAGCCGGGTGACCCCTCCACTGCGCCCTCACTTCTGCTCGGACATCCTTGACCCAAAGAAATAACAAGGCAGTGATCACTGCACAGTCGATTGCACTCAAGCTCACAATCGCTGATTCGACCGAGGCAATGTGCGATGATAAAGATTTGGAGAAACTGTAGCAGATACCATCCAAGACAGTGGCGATGAACGTTGATAAAAGGGTGAAGCCTCCCAGAATATGGGCCAGAGAAGTCCTGAAGATGCTCAGCAACATGAGATCGAAATTGGGTCTGCACGGACAAAAGATCGAGACTGAGAGTTGTGTGTGCGTGTGTGATGATTTCCACACGATCAAGGCTATAGCCCGAAGGAGGTAGCAAGGCCACCCGAACAATTGCTGGGAACAGAAAGGGGCAGTTACTGGTCGCGACTCAATAGATCATAACCCGCTCAAGACTTCTCTCATGATACTGAAGACCGCTATGGTGTCGTTCTAGGCTGGGTAGATTTGGCAGATGATCAGGGAAAGACGAAGGGTACTTCCAAGACAGAGGAAGCAACCAAAAGAGAAGAAGATGGTGAAACTTCGATATGAAAAGGAATGAGGTGGCTAATATCGTGAGCGTGACTACTCCGTAGTTGGCAATGATAACGATAATGGTAATTATAATAATAATAACAATATCAACTTGATAAATGGTAAACGAGGGACAAGGTGTGGCAGACAAGGGTCGAACCGGAGGAAATTCCCAGCAACCGGGAATGATCGCAAACAATCAATTAACTAAAGAAGGAAGGCATTGGGAAAAAGTCGGACCCCGAGGATAATTGATTCCAGATGCATGGACTTTTCGAAGAAGAGTCACGTATGCAACGCCTAGGGATCAGCGGGACAGGGGGGGGTTGCAGAAGGAGGACTACATCGGATAATGGTCGACGTTCATACCGAATGGTCTCGATCATAGGTACTACCACTAGTAGGTCGAACTAGGGGCTGGCAGCGATGATGCCGAAGAGGTAGATGCCAATTCCACGGGTCCAACTGTGATCCCGATCGAAGTTGGGGGTGGAGGGCAAGTCTCGCCAGCTGTCATGCCTTCTGCCTCTGAGGCCCTTTTTTTTTCAGCTCGGGCATTGAAGCAGCGAAGAGGGGCCAAAGACCAAAGGGAACCCGGGAAGTCGTGCATGCTCCTATGAAGAGTTCTTCATCCAACATCTGATACAGCCATGCCATGCTGAGATCAATCGTTTGGGTCCTAGGCCGAGATGGCATGCTCATGACGACAAGGTTGGTTCTCAACCTGAGATGCGTGGATACCTCCCTCCCAGATGTCCCTATCATGGCTGGCTACAGCACTGGATGAGTGCAGCCTTGAGGTATCTTAGCCGCGTGGAACAGGTCTAGAATGGATTTGTCAAGATTCAGTGGCGTCCTGTACAAGGCGGCCGGGATGATTTCCAGAGTTCCGGGAAAGGCTTTAATGGAAGGATCGACCATCTGGGCTCCAGGAAGGGATACGGAGGGGCGCAATATTAGCGCTGGTGCTGCAGACTAGAGATATGACATATCATCCACTTTCTGACGAGCGAACTCTTTGCGTCCGAGGTGAGAACAAAAAGTGGGTGGCGGTGCGTTTCATCCATGATGCGTTTATCGTTATAGCATCAGTGCATGGAAACCGAGATACCTGGAGCAGAGAGTCAAGTGGTAAGCAATCCCACCGGGTAAGAGATGAAATGTGAATTTGAATAGGCTTAATGGTATGAGTTGGCTTCTCCAATATCATTTTCGAGGCGTCCGTATTTTCTTCTTTTTTTTTTTTTTTTTTTTTTTTTTCCCCTCGTCTTCTTTCCCCTCTTCCCGGCAACTGCAGCCGTGGTGTGATACATCCATGCGATAGATCTATAGGGCTGCCTTCCTCGCCACGGGACAACGCCACTGGTCTCAATGAAAGTGAGTGTACGGAGGACAGACGAAACACTGTGTGAACAACAAGAAACACCATTATGTTCAGCTGCAGGTGTGATCGGGACGGGGCGTGCCGGCTAGCAGCTTGGTTGGTAGGTTGGTTGGTGGACATTGGGAAGTGGAAGAAAGAAGATTCACTTGGCTTGAATGAAGGGAAGGGTTCCTTGTCTCAAGGTTGGTATGAGGTATTAAGAGAGTCTCGCTCGGGATAGGCAAGACCAGTTTGTTTATTGTTATCTATTTGTTCGTTTCTCTTTTTCTTTCTTCGTCCTCGTGTACAGGTAGAAATAGCTTATGGATGAGAATGAAATCTTATCTGTAGTTCTAGTCGGGTAAAGAGCTGTTTGGTGAGTGGGAATCAAGAAATATATACTCCGTACTAGTGGATGGACTTTTCGTTCTTCAATCACAAGCTGATACACCCCCATTTGAAAGTTCATCTTTAGTTCTTGTCGCCTTTTTCAATAGATGTGTATGCACTCTGGTCAGTAGTATGAGTAAGTTGACTTGAGTCACTCATACGGACTAACTAGTTACATAGGAGCAGAAAAGGGAAGTTGGAACTGTGGCTGAGGCACTCACTTGGATTACTCATAGCCGGCGGATGAGGGGGGGAACAGTGTGGCGGTGGTAACTTACCTACTGAGTACTGGGTAGTACCGGCGAGTGCTGACCGCCTCCGATCATGGATTCCCAGCTCCCTCCACCTTCTGGGCTTCCTTCTCCCTCTTTCGGTGCCATTCATGATCCGTCTTCGTCATCAATCATCCTCATCCTCGTCTTCTTCTTCTTCCTTGCTTCTGTCGCAGGTTTTTCATCCTCTACCTCATCTCCTTCTCTACTCAGGATCCTTAAATCTTACTACCATTCTTTTGTTCAATCTATTATCAGGCTTTAAGTCCTGCAACCCTCTGTCGCCCCTCCCCACTACGCCCCCTCCCGTCCTTCAAGTGTCAATTCTCTCATAACCCCTCCGCCCACGTTGTCGAGCCATCTCTCAACCTTCGGTGGCGCAAGATGAAGCTCACGTTCAAGGTATGTACCTGTTCTTTGCTCCACCATTATCGTTCTACTTTCAATCTGACCTGCATCTCCTCTTCAGGACCTCAAACAACAAAAGTTTGTAATCGATGCCGAACCCTCGGAGACGGTAGGTTGTTCCCTGCTTCAAATCATGGAAGCCTGTGAAGGTTGGTGCGGGGCTAAACCTCTTTCTCTTCTAGGTCGGAGAAGTGAAGGGAAAAATCTCCCAGGAGAAAGGATGGGAGGTTGCCCAGTTGAAGCTCATCTATTCAGGTCAGTCATCAGTGTCCGACGATGCTTGGCAGAAATTGTTGCTGGGAACGACGGCTTCGTGCTCCGATCCTCTGACGACACGCCCGACATGTGTAGCTGACAGATTTTGCCACAATAGGAAAGATCCTTCAAGATGACAAGACCATCGAGTCGTACAGCATTGAGGAGAAAGGTTTTATAGTGTGCATGGTGTCCAAGGTATGGCTTATCGTACATGGCAATCTCTATCCTCCTAGCAAGCTAATCTTGGCGCTTCATTTAGCCCAAGCCTTCTGCCTCCGGCGCTTCTACACAAGCCCCCTCCACCCCTGCAAGAGTAGCTGCTTCGACGCCCGCTGCCCCTGCTGCCCCTGCTGCCCCTGCCCCGTCGGCATCTACTGCTTCACCGGCAGCTCCCGCAACTCCTTCTCCCGCCGCCTCGGGAACATCTCAGCCCGCCGGTCCCGCCTTCAACGATCCCTCGGCTCTGCTGCGTGGCGCCCAAAGCGAGGCAGTGATCGCTCAGATGGAAAGTATGGGATTCCCAAGAAGCGATATCAACCGTGCAATGAGGGCTGCCTTCTTCAACCCTGATCGCGCCATTGAGTACCTCCTGAACGTGAGTCTATAGGTCGTCCCAGAGCCTTCTGGCTTTCTCCACAATCCGCTGACATGTCTTCAGGGCATTCCGGATAACATCCAGGAGGAGCAACAGCAGCAAGCCGCCGCCGCAAGCGCACCCCAAACACCCGCGTCTCCTGCAGAAGAAAGTGCCCCGGCCCCGATTAGTGACGAACATGTTAACCTGTTCGAAGCTGCCGCTCAGGCGGGAGGTCAGGAAGGCGGCACTCGAGGTGCCCGCCCGGGAGCTGGGTCTGGCGAAGGTCTTCCCAGCCTCGATTTCCTCCGGAACAACCCTCACTTCCAGCAACTTCGTCAGCTTGTCCAGCAACAACCGCAGATGCTCGAGCCTATCCTGCAACAAGTTGCTACTGGCAATCCTCAAATTGCGCAGCTCATTGGACAGAACGAGGAGCAGTTTCTCCAATTGTTGAGCGAGGAGGATGACGCGGCTCTCCCCCCCGGCACGCATCAGATCCATGTCACAGAAGAAGAACGGGACGCCATCGAACGCGTATGTATTTTCTCATGTTCTTTGATGAGGAGCAATTTGAAGACTAGGAATGCCGCTAACCTTATTACCAGCTATGCCGACTTGGATTTTCTCGGGATCTCGTCATCCAGGCCTACTTCGCTTGCGACAAGAACGAAGAGCTCGCTGCTAATTATCTGTTCGAGAACCCGGACGACCCTGATGATCTATGATTCCACTC
The DNA here is from genome assembly GCF_003184745.1 of Aspergillus uvarum CBS 121591. Classification (NCBI taxonomy): domain Eukaryota; kingdom Fungi; phylum Ascomycota; class Eurotiomycetes; order Eurotiales; family Aspergillaceae; genus Aspergillus; species Aspergillus uvarum. The sequence continues at coordinate 667,813 of NW_020291300.1, read as the reverse complement.
CTATTTTTATGTTTCCATCTAGCTGAACACCCTATCACTGGATGATGCTCTTCCCTATTGATCTCTCATCTTCTCTCATAATGAACGTCGTGATGTGTCCCTGTTATCATACTCTTGCAATAATCTCTCACAAGGGCGACTATGTAGAATAGATCGCGGTCAAGCCCAAGTCTCCCCGGCAGCTCGTACCGTCCCGTGCAAGCCTCCTAGCCGACCGATGCCTCGTAACATCTTCTCTTCTTGTCTTTATCTTCTCCGCCTCCACTGGGCATGTCTTTGTATTATTCCGTGCTTCTATTTAGGAGCTCGTACTCAAGCTTATACATCTTCTCTGCCACTCTTCATTGGCCCACATTAACAAACCGTGAAGTCCTGGTCCTGTACTCAGTATCCAATCGGAAAGTTCAGAAGCATGAAGCCTTTGTCCTAGAATCACGAGAACTTGTTTCCACGGCATGTAAGTAGGGTTGGTGATCTACGTCAGGTTCGTCGATAGCTCTTCTGATTGGATCGATTTGAAAGTTTCGACGCTGGAAAGGGAGGTGGTGCGAGCGTGACTCGATGGGGGGCCACCAACCCCCTTTCGGTACTGCCCGTGTGACTCCACGAGCTCAGTGTACCGCGGGAAAGATGGTACACACAGCGAGTATACAGAAATGGACGGGATACTTTCTGAGCTGGTTGTCAAGCAATGCGACTTGAGCTCAACAACGTATTTGCAGGATTGACTCCAAGGGACTAGGTCGTGAATGGTGGACCTTGTAGGAGCCGCCGGCGGATAGACTGAGAAGAGAAAATAGACTGGGTATATATGTATGATATTTGGAAGGGGAAAAGAAGGGTATATTGTATCGCAAGATGTTTACCTCACATGTTCCATATGGGTCCCAGGCAGTGTATGTGGTGAAGGTAGTGAGATAGAGGCGAATGATATGAATAGACAAGATGATGGTGGAGACCGAAGAGACAGCACGCTATGAGGTTGGCATGTGAAGATATGAGAGAGGGGGGGGGGGGGGGAGAGATAAGCAAGGTAATGAGAGTATCAAAAGAGCAAGAATGGTTAAGCTGGTGAACTTAGATTCGATGAGGTAAGCCGATGTCAAACCTGTGACAACCATCGCTTCCAGCACCAGGTGATCGGTGTCAGCTGATGTGGTCAGGACTTGAGTCAAGCACATCTAGCTCTCCGTGCTCCCCACACAGCCAGTCCTCTTCTCCCAATCACTCGTTGGAGTGTCGGCAGGATGCCGTCGTCGCCAAAGTCGAGATCATCTAAATTCAGGTGATTGCTCCAGTGCCACAGCTCATGCAGCTCCAGATCCGACGGGTCGGATGATGAGGCCAAAGGTGCAACATATTGGTCTAAAAATGTAGCAGACTTGGGAGCAACCATGAACACCAAGGGTGAAGACACGCCTTGGCTCTCAGCTTTCTCCTTCTCGTAGCATGAGGGTACCAGTTTGTCGAGTTCTTCAACCACTTCTGATCCTGGCATTCCCATCAAGTCTCGAGTTCGGATTTCTACTGGAAGGGTGGTGTCATTTCCCAGAAGCCAACGTGGGGGAGAATACGTTTTCCACCAGAGCACGGTGGCATCTGTTTCGAGCTGAGAATTGAGCGAGCCAAGACTTGACCCACGTACGCTTTCTGAGATGATAGACGGCATCGCGAGCTGTGTAGGCACAACTCCTCCTTGATGGTATACTCCCATGAGGAACCCTAGGATAGCATTGAAGATGGCCCAGGCGGCTAAGAACCACCGAGAATTCCGGGTGTTGCGTATGCGCAAACAACTGAGGAGAAGGGGGACACAAGGAAGCAGGAATCTGGGTTCTTGGTGAGGGAATATTGAAAGTATGGCAGTTGCTGAGATGGCTGAGATTGCGCGCATATCCCTAAGCCAGAATGGAACGGCCGAGAAGTTGAATAGTGACAAGATCATGGCTATATATGCCGGGCCTAGTAGTTGTGGTAGATTCACTAGGAAGTGGTGGTATCGAGGGTGGAGTCCATGAAGCGCTAGATTAGACTTGTCGGAGTTATAAAGCAAATTGTTGATCGGGGTAATGACGGGACTGTGAAGGGCTTCCCAGAAAGTCGCAGGTGAGCTGTAGAACTTCGTATCAACCAAGACAGCGAGGCAGAAAAAGCCTAGGCCAAAACCAACTATCGAAAGGAAAGATGAAGGCCTATCATTGACGGTCAACATTGTGAACCTACAAGTTGTAGTATGAGGCATATAAACTTACCTGCGCCAAAGATGAGGGAGGAGATAGAGCCCTGGAGCGATCACAAAGGCAGGAAAGGTGATTCTGTTGAATACACCGATGATTGCGATCAACGACAACACAGCGCAAGAAAAAAGGGAGGAATGTCGCTGTCAACAAACTTAGCCACGGAGTTTTTCTATGATTTCAGCTCAACTGGATGTGCCAACCTTATTTTCAGCAATGCGACGAATCAAAACTAAACTCCAGGTCACCAAGAGGGTCTCGAGTGAATTTGAGAAGGTGTGCGTCTGATATGTCCAGGTGACATACGAAGATGCCACCAGCACCACCGTCGCGCGGCGGTGGCGCGGCAAGGGCACCAGCTCATATACAGCCCAGTCTTCTAAGACAAAGCTAAGTAGAAACATGACCCCGCGCAGCACGTAGTATACTAGCTGTGGAGGAGGGGTCTGGGTTCCAGTTTCCGTATAGAACCATTTCAGAAAGTTCATTGGCACCTCGTAGATAGGCCATAGTGGGAAGACGCTGCGGATCGGCTTATCGGCAGTGAATTCCCAAGGTAATTGAGATGGATAGGCGAGAATCCGACCTGTGTAGTAACTGGTAAGTGTATGCGGCCGAAGGAGTAGCGAATTATTGGTGAAACCGTATCGCAGGTACGGCATTTGTGAGCGTTGGGGAGCCGGCGGATCCGGTTGCTAATATGCTAGAAACATACCTGCAAAGACCTCAGGACCTTGGAAGTTTTCATCTGGGTGTAGATAGCTTGGTGACAGCGCAAAATATACCCGGATTACCAGCAGCAACAAATATGTTCGCCGCCACCACATGACTCTGTAGGATGTGCGGGAGATTTAGAAGGTAACGAAGGTCAAGTCCGGCGGAAAGTATGGTACATGCCTTCGGGGAGTTCAGGCACCTGAAGAATGAGATAAAGGAACAGAAGAACAGATCAAGGAACGACGGTCTTAGGCATAAGCGCGAAACGAAGGAAGGAGGGAGACAAGAGGAAGGAGAGTTAATAAGATAAGATTCCGGTCAGGGAGTGTAGGGCAGAGGATCGGGTTTGACGGGCGGATAACCGGCGACGCGTTGTTGGGTGATATCTTTGAGCGACGAGGACTAAATACAACATTACCCTCTTCGTTTTGGGGGCGAAAGGAGTTCCCTGCGCGTAGAGCAACAATGCTGGAGGTGGGGCAAACGAGAGAGCTTGGTAGCTAGCTGAACTCTCGCTACGGAGAGGGAGATGTATGGAATATCCTGGTTGACTGTCCACTGTACGGAGTAGGGGATGCATCGATTCGGACCTACTGCGACATAGATTGGATTGTTCTCTGACACCCTCTAGTATTCATCCCGTTGCAGTCAGATTTGGTTCAGTATGATTGATTTTGTTCAAAGAAATCAATGGCTGTGTAGGGCTTCGATCCGACAAGAGGGAGGGAGTGATTGAGTTGTAGGCACAGTACTCCGTATGCTCTAGTCCTTTGAGAGACGTTTGTCTTGGTTCAAATGAGATGAATCGCTTTCTTCTTGATCGGTTGAGGGCGTACAGTACTGTACGGTAAGTAAAGTACTCTCTGTGGAAAGATTCCCACTAACACCCAGAGTTGTTGAATGGAACAGGGGCCACTGGCATTGAATAAAGAACGAATCCTTGAAGCATCGATGAGGACCAAGTGTACAAGTGTTGTATGCTATGACATTCTCTTGATAAAACCACGAGGCACAATGCATTCAGGATCTTGTTTGTTGATTTGACGGTGTTCTTCTGTGAAAGTTTGTACAATTGCCTCACCCAGGCACCCAGGCATTCAGGCACTGAAGCACTAAGGCATAAAGGCACAAAGCAGATAGCATAATCAAGGCATCCGCCAGGCAGCCACAGGCGGCAACCGCGCAAGTGGGGCGTCACAGCAGCAAATGATGACGGAGATTTCCCGCCCCCTCAAACTAGGACCAGTCATCAGCCTCAGTCAGCCATCTGCCCTTCCCTTTCACAACGTCGGTCCCTTTGATCTCCAGTTCGGGCTTCTCCTCCTCCTACACAACTCACTTTGACGTACTAAATTTCAACGTTTCCTGCCTTCACTTACCACGAAGCCCCTGTCGTCTATTTATACCCTCGACTTCCCACCTCTGTTTCCTCCAGCTTCTATCCGAGACTCACCCTCACCTCAAAAACAATTCCGGATTGTAAGCAGCAACGAACCCCCACTTGAGGTACCCCTCAGAGCAGGTTTCTATCCTTGCGCTTGACGAGTAACATATCCTAACATATACTTATTCATTCTAGCCCCGCGAATACCCTTCAACAGATCCTCAAAATGTCTGCAACGATGCTCACTTTCCAGAGCAACGATGGGGTTGAGATCACTATCGGTTAGTACACGCTCCCCACTTCCCTGTCGCCTTAATATTTTCCTGCTGGATTTGAAGTCTGACTTATGCTGCCTACTTCAGCCCGCGATGTTGCCGAACGCTCTGTTCTGATTAAGAACATGCTCGAGGATCTTGGTGATACGGATGAAGCCATCCCTATCCCCAATGTATGTTATTCCTACCCCCCATCCCCACCTATTCCCACCATCAAACAAAACTAACATTCGGCTCCGTAGGTCAATGAAGCTGTCCTGAGGAAGGTCATTGAATGGTGCGAGCACCACAAGGGCGACCCCCCCAGCACCGGTGACGACGACGACTCGCGCCGTAAGACCACTGACATCGATGAGTGGGATCAGAAGTTCATGCAGGTCGATCAAGAGATGCTGTTCGAAATTATCTTGGCCGCGAACTACCTCGATATCAAGGGTCTGCTGGATGTTGGCTGCAAGACCGTCGCCAACATGATCAAGGGCAAGTCTCCCGAAGAGATTCGCAAGACTTTCAACATTCAGAATGATTTCACTCCTGAGGAGGAGGACCAGATCCGCCGGGAGAACGAGTGGGCTGAAGAGTAAGTGCATCATGAACTCCGACCGGGTGCTGTAACAACAGAAGAGACGTATGCTAACCGGTTGCTTTGCAGTCGCTAAATTGGTGTCACTGGTCAGCGGCGCTGCATATCTTCTAAGGATCGCAGGCTCGCTATGGGAAATGTGGTCTCCGTGAAGATAAGCATCCTCAACGATGTTTTGGCCTGATACACCTTATATGCTCTCCAGTTGCTGCAGTTCCCGGCGTTCGGTTCTCGCTTTTTCATGTCAGCGCATGGTTGTTTTTGTTTCCTTTTTGTCCTACTGGTCCTGGACCATTGTCTAGAGGCAACAGTGGGATATATCTTAATCAAGTAGCTGAAATACAAACTTTACTATGATTTTCAAGTCCTTGAATTTAAATTTAAATGAATTCGCTCTTCTATACGAGATTTGACTAACCGTGCTGTGTGAAGAAGATACTCCGGGTCTTGGTGGACCATATTTCACCCGATTGAAGACCCCAGGGTTGCGTCCGTAGGGACATGATTGTATGCTTGCGGGTGGAAAGAAATACGAAGGCAGCATTTTGAGTGGCCATACTAGCAGCGATAGATAACTTCCTACGAGATCAATCCACAACTTGAAACAAAAGCTACCTCGGCATAGATAAGGTGAGCGAATCTCTTGTTTGGGCAGATTTGTCGCCCCAGGTAGCCCGCGTTCAAGTTGGAGCAAAGAAGAGACCCCGGAAGAAAAATAAACCTTCGTTCAGTGCTCGTTATCCTTCATAAGTTTTCGATTTTTGTTTTTCTCAGCTCGTGTAATTAAATTGCATGATTTCATAACCGTATCACAGAACCAGTCGAGAACGACTGCTTGCACCTCAACCAGACCTGTCCCAGATATCGTTCGAAGTTCGAGAACCGATATTCGCTTGTCACATCAAAAATGCTTGCCGGGAAACAGGAGCAAAAACCGAAGGAGAGAAGATGAAGGGTGTGGATCAGAAAGCAGGCGGGGTCGACGAGATCAGGATGATGCAGATTTAATCATCGCGAGCAAGAGAGGCACACAAGAGTTGGCGGTATCACAACTGAACGAAACATTCCCAGGGATAAAGAAAAGACATCTCGGGCGAAATCGATGAAGTCGGTTGGTTGGCTTGATCGAGTTTAGATACCGAGACGGGTCTTGCGCCAGTGCCTCCGCTTGGCGTTGTATCTGGAAAGAGAGAGAAAGCGAGGTCAGCCATTTGCCCTATTCCCGAGTATTATCTGATCGCCCGTGTGTGCGGCTTGGAAACAGTATTCCGACCCCCGAAGGAAGAGTGTCGTGGAATTCCAGCAAGTAAAAAAATGGCCGTTGTAGTCGTTCATTTGGTAGTGATTCCCAATTCGTTCCGTTGTATTGATTCCAACTTCTGCCATTTTGCCAGGCGATCGAAGGCCATCGAGGGGTCGCAAGCGTCACACGGGAATCGAATAGTGGTGAAAACAAGGGTTCTTTATTTACCTGATGGTGTTACCAGTGCGGAGACGAATCCACTGGGGGATAGGACGGTTCTGTTTCTGAGCTTTGGCAAGCTTCTGCTTGGTGCGGAAACTCTTGTGGCTCTATATTGAGAAAAAAGATAAAAGCGTTAGCCTGCCTTCTTGGTCCTCATCCTAGCGGATTCCATGCTGATATCCGTCTGGCCAAAATGGCAAGACGTGAAAAATATCCCATCTTGATATCCGTTCATGTCATATAGGGGCTGCTAACCGGCATCTTGAAGGCTTGTCGCGACGGCGAGCTGAGTGTATGGACTGGCGGTAGTGAGGTTGTCGACCGTCTTCAATCGCCGTTCGTAGTGGTAGTTTTTTTGTGCGGGCAGGGCTTAGCGTTTCGCTTCGGGTAAGTCATGTGATTCACGCCTGAGGCAACAAGCATATCTGCCCCATCAACTGATGTACAGTGTACTGACCGTGTCCTTGGTATGGTCTGAATCGCTAGTCCACTTCAGTCATTTTCAATTCGGCATCTTGTTATATCAATATCCTGTCTCGCTCTATTTCCCTCTTTCTTCCACCTGAAGAGCAAGTATTCTATATCTTGCGCCGATGGTCGAGACTGATCACAAATAACTTGATAGTAACCCGGCGGGATTTGCCCGGAGGGGATACCCGCATGGCCTTCGCTGACCGCCAAATGCCAAATATCCGATTAGACAGGTGAACTACCTTAGTACTATGACTACGAGGGGCCATAGCAAAATCAACAGATCAATACTGCACCATTCTTGCTATCTGTTCCCATGCACATATTCTCACGGTGTTTCAATATCCTCTGCGCTATCTGCACCTAGCGCATAATTGACTCAGGTTCAGCATTGAGTCATCGTATCGTCACCTGGGTGAGGGTCATCAGGTCAACCTTGATGCATTATTGAGTACCACGTTGGGACTTTCTTATGATTCATCCAATACTCGATGACTCACACGAGAAGTTAAACAACTCTGTAACTTGTTATGCCATAAGGAGTAAGTAGGTTGAACACCGTGGACATTGAGAGGACCGAGTACCTATCAAAGAGCCATCGAACTCTCGAGTGGCCCAAGTCTGAGACAGTTCCAGGCAAAACTACGGACGATGGGCAGTAAGCAACGGTCGGAATTCCGTTCCCTGCTTCCACTTATCGAGGCCCCAAAAAGGATCGGGGTCCCTTTATAGTAGGTCGGGTCAAGCTCCTCCCGCCTTTTTATGCAACAACAACCATCATCGGAGTGCACTGGTCTTTTGTCTCATGACAAAACAGAGTCGATGGTTTTTCTGTACACGTCCATGATAAGTTACTCGATGCATACTGCATACTAATGGAGTAACAGCTCTGGGAATCACCCATGTCTTTCCCTTTGTTAAACACGGACCTCCGATGAAGATTGATCCGTACTGCAGACCAATTCACAAGTAGTAATTTGCTCGATAACTTAGTCACTCCAAGCAAGCTACCAGCGCCTGATGGTTGGTTGAAGGAGCGGAGATAAGCGGTGTTTAGTCAGTATTCACTGTGTAACTATATTTACAAGTCTTGTACGTTAGAGTGTATAGGACTTAGGCTAAGATACCATCCATGGAACGGAATCGATTTCAAGCCCGAAGTTCAGTTGGCTGGTTTTGTCATGTCATCGAGGAGACCGGAGATTATAAGCACCGACCCCGATGACAACCAATGGTCGCCTTGCATCAATCCAATCAAATTGAAGATTATCTACAACTACAAACGAAGCACTCCGTTCTCCGTACTCATGCTAGGCATGATATGCACGTTACCTAGTACTCTTTAAGTTCACAACCGTATTTCTTTGGTAGCCGAGTACACCTGCCTGGCAGTTGTACAGTACCTGTCCAGCGAGCGGGTCTTTTAACCCGAGGCAGACCCCGCCCTGGTCTTGTTGCCCGCACTAAAGCTCTTTAGGCACCGATGCTGGACGTCGCTCTGGGTGTTTTCTCGATTCCTCCCTCGCCATTGGCACGCATCGATTGCCCGTCTGGTATGATATACCTGACCTAGGCCTAATGAAGTGCCCGCAGATGGCCTCTTTAATTTCATCGATAGGGGATGCCGTCCTGATTGTTCTAGAACCAAGCAGAGACTGATGGACCAATAATAACCCTTCATCATGCTCCCAGGTCGCGACTGATAGTAGATCATATCTCCCAGGGGAACTTGGTCTGGTTATGCCTAATTTTTTTTTCTGTTTTATCATACGTAGTCTCCCCGAGTGCCTTCAATAAGCAAGCGAGTTGTGAACCGTGGCTGGAGACTATTTGCAGGTCAGGTTCATTCTTACCTTCATCCTTCGTGCATGTGTGGTGTGTGGGCGAGTGAGCGCTGATCTCCGTTCCGGATGAGTGGCTCGTGGTGGCTTGACTGTCGCTTGATTATCTCTATGATTTTTCCGACATACCTTACCTACTACCTTCTTCTGTAGTACAACAAATACTATGTAGTCCAGGGGTACAGGATGTATATGTATTTAATTCACCGTAGTCACGCTCAACCAGTTACCTTCTGTCCTTTCCATGTTTTCATGCAATTACATGCAATTACATGCAATTGGAATGATGCTTTTGACTCAATTAGTAATTAGTAATACGCCCGATACGCATGAATCGGTTGATGATACGCAGTTTAACTTTCCTGAGTAAAACGCAAGCAATGCATAAAACAGGCTCGGGAAGTCGGGGCTCCGATGACGCTAAAAAGCGGAGGCTAAAATTGAATGTTTCCTCTTCCGTACCACACATGACGGGGACAAGCGCTGACGCCGACAATGAGGCATCAGGATTTAAATCCCCAGTCTTTCAAGTCAAGTCCCTACTCAGGGCTACGTATTAAGTAACAAATAATTAGCTTCCTAATTATATATCCCTCTACAAATCCCCTCCTCCTTCCTACCCCCTCATTTTCACCTTGCAGTACCTTACACCTTTAATTTTAATTAATCAACAAACCCATTTCCCCCCTCTCCGAACGACCTTGAGGTTGGATCAACATTGTACATTCCATTCCATCCCTTTCTAGGTCCTCTGCGCGTGGAAGCATATCTCGCGACAAGATTTGCGTCCAGCTTGCGAAAAACACCTTCGCCTAACTTGAGAATACCACCCTTCCTTCGATTCTTCTTAACATACAGGGTGGTCAATTCGAAATCCCTCCCAGCGTCTCCCACCTACCGAAAGCCACCTTCCTCATGGAGTAGTGCGCTTCGTCCTCTCGTTTCTCTCTCTCTTTCGACACCACGCCTTCCGACCTCACAACTACAACTGTGAGGCTTCACATTTCTGCGTGTCATCAAAAGAGCAAAGATGGGTCTCCCAGAAAATGAGCGCCTTCCTGGGGACAAGGCCGAGAACACTGATATCGAGTTGATGGAACGGGGAAGCGCATCCTCAGCCGAACATCGCAAGTCGGCCGGCCGTTCTTCCATATCTAGTTCGACGGTGGTCCCAGCAGGAGAGAAGGACAAGGGTTCGCGTCCCAACGCTCTAGCCAAATCCGAAGATCCAGATGCGCTTTTCGCGCACCTCCCCGAGCATGAAAAGGAGATTCTGAAGAAGCAACTGCATTCGCCGGATGTGAATGTGTCGTTTTTCGCTCTCTTTCGCTATGCCTCGCGCATGGACATCTTGATCATGCTTGTCAGTGCGCTTTGCGCTATCGTGGCAGGTGCCGCTCTACCTCTATTTACCGTAAGTAGCTTGGTGGGGTGTTCCTTGTTGGCTCTGCAACTAACCTGGGCTTTCTTAGATTCTCTTCGGCTCACTGGCATCGGCATTCAGAGGAATTGCTCTATACGAACTCTCGTACCACGACTTCTATCACCAGTTAACCAAGAATGTTCTTTACTTTGTGTATCTTGGAATTGCCGAGTTCGTTACCGTCTATATTTCCACCGTCGGCTTCATCTACACTGGAGAACACATCACTCAAAAAATTCGGGAACATTATCTGGAGTCTATTTTGAGACAAAACATGGGCTACTTTGATAGATTAGGAGCCGGTGAAGTTACAACTCGCATTACAGCCGACACGAATCTGATCCAAGACGGTATCTCGGAGAAGGTTGGACTCACACTAACGGCCCTTGCAACCTTCGTGACTGCGTTCATTGTCGCCTATATCAAATATTGGAAACTCGCTCTGATTTGTACCTCAACCATTGTTGCCCTTGTGATGACTATGGGAGGTGGCTCTCGCTTTATTGTCAAGTACAGCAAAAAGTCCTTGGAGAGCGCTGGTGCCGGCGGAACTGTTGCGGAAGAGGTCATCAGCTCAATTCGCAATGCCACTGCATTCGGTACTCAAGACAAATTGGCCAAGCAATACGAGGCTCATTTGGCCGAGGCCGAAAAATGGGGTATCAAGACCCAGATTATTCTCGGCTTTATGATTGGTGGCATGTTCGGTATCATGTTTTCCAACTACGGCCTTGGTTTCTGGATGGGTTCTCGTTTTCTCACTGATGGAGAGGTTAACGTGGGACAAGTATTGACTGTTCTTATGGCTATCCTGATCGGATCATTTAGTCTAGGAAATGTCGCCCCCAATGGTCAAGCCTTCACGAATGCTCTTGCCGCAGCCGTCAAGATCTATGGGACTATCGATCGTGCCTCTCCCCTGGATCCCTACTCCGAGGAGGGCGAGAAGCTCGAACAATTCGAAGGCAATATCGAATTCCGCGACATCAAGCACATTTACCCATCTCGTCCGGAAGTTACTGTTATGGATGGTGTTTCCCTGGCCATGCCCGCCGGCAAGACAACTGCGCTTGTTGGCCCATCGGGCTCGGGAAAGAGTACTGTTGTTGGGCTGGTCGAGCGATTCTATTTCCCTGTGGGAGGTTCCGTTCTCTTGGATGGCCATGACATTTCGACTCTTAACCTTCGTTGGCTGCGTCAACAAATATCGTTGGTGAGCCAGGAACCTGTCCTCTTCGGTACGACAATTTACCACAACATTCGACACGGTCTTATCGGCACGAAGTATGAAAACGAATCCGAGGAAAAAATCAGGGAATTGATTGAAAACGCAGCGAAGATGTCCAACGCTCACGACTTTATCACAGCCCTTCCTGAAGGCTACGAGACCAATGTGGGTCAGCGCGGTTTCCTACTCTCCGGAGGACAAAAGCAGCGCATTGCTATCGCGCGCGCTATAGTCAGTGACCCGAAGATCCTTCTGCTCGACGAGGCTACATCTGCTTTGGATACGAAATCTGAAGGTGTTGTTCAGGCAGCCTTGGATAGAGCTGCTGAAGGCCGCACTACTATTGTTATCGCTCACCGTCTTTCTACCATTAAGTCAGCCCACAATATCGTCGTTATGGTGAACGGCAAGATTGTGGAACAAGGCAATCATGACGAACTTGTTGGTCGCAAGGGCACCTACCACAGCCTCGTGGAAGCACAGCGCATTAACGAGGAGAAGGATGCGGAAGCCTTGGCTACTGATGAAGCCGATATGGACGAGGATGACTTCGCGAGAGAAGAAATTGAACGCATCAAGTCAGCAAGCAGTGGCACCGGCTCCCTAGCTGATGACGACGAGAAGATGTTCGCTGGTAATGACCTTGGACGCACTGGAACACACAAGTCAATTTCAAGCGCCATTCTGGCCAAGAGAGAGCCGGAAGTTGCCAAGAAATACTCGCTTTGGTCCTTGGTCAAATTCATTGCTTCCTTCAACCGCCCTGAGATTCTCTATATGCTCATCGGATTGGTGTTTGCGGTACTTTCCGGTGGTGGCCAACCCACCCAGGCCGTTCTGTACGCTAAGGCCATCAGCACTCTTTCGCTGCCTACGAGCGAGGCCGCTAAAATTAGGCATGATGGTGCTTTTTGGGCTTTGATGTTCTTTGTGGTTGGAATCGCCCAGTTCATTAACCTCTCCGTCAATGGTGCCGCTTTCGCCGTGTGCTCGGAGAGATTGATTCGGCGAGCTCGAAGTATGGCCTTTAGATCCATGCTGCGTCAGGATATTACCTTCTTTGATAGAGAGGAAAACAGCACCGGTGCACTCACATCCTTTTTGTCGACTGAGACCAAACATCTGTCAGGTGTCAGCGGTGCCACATTGGGTACAATCCTTATGACCAGCACGACCCTGGGTGCAGCTATGATTATCTCTCTCAGCATCGGTTGGAAGCTGGCTCTGGTCTGTATTTCCGTCGTTCCGGTTCTGCTGGGATGTGGATTCTACCGCTTCTACATGCTCGCGCAGTTCCAACAAAGATCTAAGAGCGCCTACGAGGGCTCTGCAAGCTACGCCTGTGAGGCGACCTCGGCTATTCGCACCGTGGCCTCTCTCACCCGGGAAAAGGATGTTTGGGATATCTACCACGGCCAATTAGCGGCGCAAGGCCGTACAAGTTTGATCTCAGTGCTGAAGTCCTCTATCCTGTATGCTGCCTCGCAGGCTCTGGTCTTTTTCTGTGTTGCCCTCGGCTTCTGGTACGGAGGTACGCTTCTGGGTCATCACGAGTATTCTGTCTTCCGTTTCTTCGTCTGCTTCTCCGAGATTCTGTTCGGTGCTCAGTCTGCTGGTACTGTTTTCTCGTTCGCTCCAGATATGGGCAAGGCGAAGAATGCGGCGGCTGAATTCCGCAGACTTTTTGACAGGAAGCCGCAGATTGATACCTGGTCGGAGGAAGGCGAAAAGCTTCAGTCTGTGGAGGGATCTATCGAGTTTCGTGACGTTCATTTCAGATACCCTACTCGTGCCGAACAGCCTGTCCTGCGCGGACTGAATCTGACCGTCAAGCCCGGACAATATGTTGCCCTTGTGGGCCCAAGCGGTTGTGGTAAAAGTACCACCATTGCGCTTCTTGAACGGTTCTATGATGCCATTGCTGGAAAGGTTCTCATTGATGGCAATGACATCACTCATCTGAACGTCAACTCTTACCGCAGTTTCCTATCGCTTGTTAGCCAGGAACCCACCTTGTATCAAGGCACCATCAGGGAGAATATTCTCCTGGGCGTCACTGGTGAGGACGTGCCCGAGGAGGCGCTGGTCAAGGCTTGCAAGGAAGCCAATATTTATGATTTCATCATGTCTCTCCCGTGAGTTCTCGTCCTGGAAACCGTTCTCAAAGTTCTTTAACTAATGCTGCGTCTCACAGAGATGGATTTAATACGGTAGTCGGCAGCAAAGGAGGCATGTTGTCCGGAGGTCAGAAGCAACGTGTAGCTATCGCGCGGGCCCTGATCCGGGATCCCCGAGTCCTGCTTCTTGACGAAGCTACCTCTGCCCTCGACTCCGAATCCGAGAAAGTCGTGCAAGCAGCACTCGATGCTGCTGCACGGGGCCGAACCACCATTGCAGTTGCACACCGTCTCAGTACCATTCAGAAAGCCGACGTCATCTACGTATTTGACCAAGGCAAGATCGTGGAGAGCGGAACACACCAGGAGCTAATCCGCGCCAAAGGTCGCTACTTCGAGCTGGTTAACTTGCAGAGCCTGGACAAGGGCCACTAATTCAATTGCGCTATATATCCTGTACAGTTGGTTTAATATCCTGCCTTATTTTTTTACCGCTTCTTCTTAGATCTCCAGCTCTTCTATGTTTTTTTTTTTTTTTTTTCTTTACGCCCTTGTTTCTCATGAGACATGAATTTGGAGGCATATGCATGAGATCGTGTCCCCCACCGAATATTGTGACTCGCATTTACGATGTTGTGGAGTTGGCTGGTGGTATCTTGGGCTTGCGATGGAGAACATGAAACCTGTTTATCTTGGAGGTGAATTAGAATACAGCCTCCCCTCCTTGCCGTGCGCACAGGTCGATGACCTGTCTTGTACCTTTTGTACCTCTTATTAAAGAATTTTCCCTCATATCGAAACAAAAATTTGAAATGAAGTAGAAGACACAACTCAAGCTCCCATGTCCCGTAAGCCCTCAGTGGTTGCTATGATGCCACGGGAAGGGTGATTCTCAATCGTGATCACCCACTCCATACTCTTTCTGCACGTCAATTTGTCGCACTCCCCGCGCATCTGCGATCAGGCCCAGTAGCCCCTGACCCACGTCCTTGATTTCGTTGTATTCGTGTAACAGACGGATATGTTGTTGCACCGTGACTTTTGGGTCATTCCTGGCCATCACGGTGAAGTTGACCGGTAAGCATTTATCTTGTCCTTGATTCTATGAGCGAGCGGACTCGGGGGATTTTCATACTTCAAGTGGGCCTTGGCTTCGGCAATCTGAGCCTCCAAGGCGGCGATCTGGGTTTGTGTATCTGCAATCGACTGGCGTAGTATCGACTGAAGCGAGATGAGTCAAGATATGAGATGTTCTTCCTTTTTAAGTGAAACGTACCAGCTTCTTCTCTTTGAATGCTTGTTGGTCGGCTGGAGATGTAGGTTTGTTGGCGGGTTCGGCGGTGGAGCCTCGCGGAGATGGCATGATGATTGATAATGATCCCGTCCAGCAGATTAATTGTTAAATTGGAGATTAGGAATCTCCTGGGGTTCGTATCAGTGGCAATGAAGAAACAAAGTGAAATAAAAGGGTTAACTTGAAAAAGAGGTGAACTACATACCACTTGACCAGGTATCGTACTGTACTGTATGTACACAGTTCTGTACAGAAGCAATAAGGTAGTGTGGAGTATGAGTAATTTGTTAGTTCCTTTTCCAAGTAGTTACGAAGTAGTCACGGATGGTTCTTATGGAATTCTGGAATCCTGTAAGTTACCAAGTTAAAGATAGGTTACTCAGTATAAGTATAGAAATGCGGAGCCCGTGGTCCAATCCGCGTTGCCCGAATGCGCTTTAGATGCCGGCTGTGGATGCTTACGTCCTCTCCTCCGCCATCCGATCGGCCAACACTCTCTCTTACTCACCCGCTCTTTGTCCCCTCCCTCTCTTTCCTCCCTCTCTGTACATCCTCCATCTCTCTTCTCTCCCTATTGTCCCCTCCCTACACACTCTTTTTTTTTTTTTCTTTCGGGTTCCCTCCAGAAAGAAAAAGGAAGTGGCAACCATGGCAATAACGAGTCGATCTCACCTGTCCGGGTTGCTGGTAACCTTGCTGCTGGCCATCCCAGCGTGCGCTCACGAAGGCCATGAAAATGTCCCTGACGGTGCCGCCATCTCCGAAGATCCGATTGTAGGTTTCATCTTGCTTTGGAGCTACAACCCCCCTCCTTTCTGTCTCAAAGCTGACAAATTGTCCCTCAGGATTCAACTCTATGGCTACATATGATTCTCATGGGACTTGCCTTTGGCATCATTTTCCCCTTGGGTATGGTTCTCGGGGTAAGTACAATTCTCTCCGTACTTATCTCCGACAGTCTCATTTGAGTGGCTGCGGAGTTATACTTGAGGTGTATGGACCTGGGCCTTTAACGTTTCCTGCTTGACAACTAGATTGTACGGTCGCGCTGGCATGTCCCTCTCCAGATTGTCGGCACAATTGTCGCAGTAGTCGCATACTTCCTGGGCCATGCTCACAAGGGTCGCCAATTCGCCAAGAATGTCCATGCGTCTTTCGCAAACACACTGATGTTGATGATGGTGGTTCAAATCGTCCTGGGCGTCTATCTCAAGCTACACCTCACCAAGGGTATCCACGGGCGGATTCGTCGGGTCATGGTGGTTGCGCACGGAGTCGTCGGCAAGGCCATGCCGGTCGCAAGCTGGGTTCAGATGCTGTTTGGAGGGATCACGGCCATGGGCTTCTGCCGGGATGACCACTTGGGACAGTGTCTGGCTCACTTCATCATGGGCAGCGCTTTCATCGCCTATGGAATTCTGCTCACCATCCTGCTCCTCGTTGGTCAGTACTGGCTGCGCCGCACGGGACGCAGCCAGGAGTTCTTCGACTCGCTGATCATCGCCGCCTGGGGATGCGTCAACACCTTCACTGAGCACCGGTGGGGAGGTCCCTGGGTGCACAACGATCTACAGCATACCACGATGGGAATTGTTTGGTGGTGTGCCGGGCTGCTGGGTATTTGGCTGAGCCGGAAACGCAATGGCCGCCCCAAGCGCAATCTCATCCCAGCCCTGGTTATTTTGCTCACCGGTTATGCCATGTCCGCTCACCCCCAGCATCTGATGATCAGTACTATGATCCACTCCATCTTCGGTTACACCTTGATGGCAGCCGGCTTTACCAGGATTATCGAAATCTCCTTTGTGCTCAGAGACAAGGGCACCGTCAGCCCGGACGGTTCCGACCCGAATAGCTTTCAGTATCTCACGCCTTTCGTAAGTCGCCTGGTCACTCTCGATTTCTGAGCTACCGTACTGACTCGATGCTAGTTGTTGTACGCTTCTGGGTTCCTCTTCATGGGCGCCACCGAAGAACAAATGCAACTGCTCAGTGACGCTGGGATCACACATGTTTCATACGTCCTGATCCTGTACAGTATCGCTTTCATTCTCTTCCTTTGTACGTTGTACCTGACTATCCCACTGATATGCCCGGAAGCCTTGCTCTAACATCCTTCCTCTCAGTCGTTAATGTCCTCCTGCACATCTACGCTGTTCACGCATGGCCTGAATCCACAAAGCCACCGTCCCGCTCCCGCTCCTCCAGCTTTGCAGATGATGCCGGCGAAAGTGCGCCTGGCTACAAGCCTAATCAGCCCAATGGCCGCTTTCTGAACGGCCACGCCCGCTCGGCATCTGAGAACCAGCACGTCCATGACGCCGAGGAGTTCGAGCTGCAGGGGCTAATTTCCGATGAGGAAGACAACGGGGAGCACAGTAGAAACACAATGGGACCTCGGAAAGTGGACGACGAGGAAAGCTCTGCTCTCGTTGGCAAGGAGACGTCAACGCATTGATACTAAGGCGTTTAAATCTATATCATTTTCTTTCGGGTGTCTTCTATTTCAGCAAGCTTGAACTGTTTATATTTCATTTCCGACTACCAAAATGCATTGGACTTTACTTGGAATACCATTGAATCCTTGGAAAACTGGTTTCAAATGACTTGTCCGGCCCGGTCTTTGAAAGGGTTGGGTCCGAGGTTGCATTGCAGCGCAATAAATAGGTGGCGATGACTGGCTCAGGGATATAACCTATGAGTGTCGTGCTTTTACCAAAAGTCTTAAATATTCAGGCGCGCAGGACGTTGAGAGAGACACGCCACCTCCAACAACCACACAGTCGACAGCCATGGGTAGTGCTTTAAAAGTGTTCGACTGTAGTATTGTCAAATCTATCATACACGTCGTTACCTCTGGTGGTAAATCGCTAGGCGTGGAGCATTACAGCGCAAGCGTAGATATGCAAAGATCCGCACTGCCCCAAAGCAAGGAACAAGAACTCCCAATTGACCCTTTTCATTTCCGGCACCAAACTCCAGAAGGTGGATTCCTTTCCCTGTTTCTGCGCCTCAGCATTCTTTTATCCTCTACAGGATGCTTGTGGGGGCTGGCCGGGGCTCATCAAGGTGCCAGAGCGGGTGCCCCGTTCAAGGGGATTGGGTTTATAACTGGAATCACAGCCGGAAGCAGATTGTCGACCTCGGGCGGGAAGATGGGATGCAGGGGATAGATGGGGGCGGTCAGCCGTTCCCCGTCGAACAGCAGCATGTTCTGGAGGGGCTGCTCGCGGGCACTGAGCACATTGATCACATCCTGCGCCAGACTGCCACCGACGAAGGCGGCCACGGGACTCAGCTCGCTGTTCAGGTTCTGCAAGAAGGTGCGCAGGAATTCCGCGTCGAGGGTGGAGATGTCCAGTTTAAGTTCCTGGTGGCCGTCTCGCGCGAGCTTGGTGAAGACCTCGAGATCTTGGTGGGAGAATGTCGGGAGCGCGCCGGCGGAGAGTTTCTGGTACTCCCACAGCGCGCGGAGGCAGGTGAGGAGTGGGGTGACCTGCTTGCGTTTGCGGGGCAGACGCGTGAACTCCTCGGGAAGGGGGGAGGTGTTGGCCAGGATCAGCGGGGAGTAAACCTCGCGCTTGGTCACCATCTCGATGACCTTCTCGTTCTCCTTCTTGGTGGTGATGTTGAGAATACTCCGCGTTGGGGTCTCTTGGGTGACCGATGCCACGTTGGATTTGGACCGCTCGATCACAAAGTCGTGGGAAATCAGATCGGCGAAGACGAAGCCGTAGAAGCCGTGCAGGCCGGCGGCGTAGAAGGGCCGATTGGCTATCCGACAGGCGGCATTGATGGTCGTGTAAGTGTGGAAGTCGAGTTCGGTGGCGATCGTGATGTCAAATTGGGCAAAGTACTCCGGTTGCTTGAGGTGAACATCTTCCGTGTCAATGTGGAGCTGGACCCGAGGGTTCATGGCACGGATGGCCGGTGCTGCAGCTTGTGCTCGCTGGAAAACCGCGTCAGCATCTGAATGAGAGTTCGACGGAGGATAAGGGTTCACTCTTACATTCTGGCCTACACAGTCCTCATTCACGAAGAATTGCGCGCCGAGATCCTCCTCCGTCACACTCTCGTGGTCGATGATGGTAAGAGAACCGATGCCCGCAAGCACCAGGTTTTTGGCGACCTCGTTCGCCAAAGCTTTGAAAGTGATAAGTAGAATATTCGCCGATCGTAGCCTATGAGAAGACCGAGGGTCAGGATACGCTGGGCAAGCCACGGAGGGTACTACCGAGGTAGCTCACTTTTCTTGAGCTTTTACTCCCCAGAGACGGATTTGGCGGTCATAGAGCGCGATTTCATCTTTCCCGTCCCACGGCTACTGTTAGGAGGCTATTCATTGCTGACAATCTTTGGAGGTTATGAGCCAAACACACCTGCGCTCATCGCCGGGGCTGGCGCCGGGGCTGGCTGCGAGTCCATGGTTGAATGACGTACAATGCGGGAAAAGAGGCAATCTCCAGCTCACGCGACAGAGAGCCCGTCCTGCACGGTGAATGGACCTGAGTTGAGTGACACGCTTTCAAACCGAAGAGATAGTATTCCGCAGCAATCAAGGGATGGTGGCTGACTTTTGATGGGTAGGCGGACGAAGGATGCGCGCAGGTCGGGGGGAAAGGTGGGGTGAGGGCCAGTCTTGGAAGCAAGGGTTGGGCAGTCTCTAAGGAATTAGACACAAGTAGATAGAAGAGATGGAGAAGAGAGGAGAGAGGAGTGGATGAGGGTGAGGGGAAGGAAAACCGAGTTGGGGATTAGAAGGAAGTCAAAGTGAATGTGAAGGTTGAATGTGTACAGAGTACAGTACAGCATCTCCTCCGCAATCTTTCTATCTATCGTCATCACGTGCGAGGTCCCCCCCGGATAGGCAGTCGATAAGTTCGTCGCTTATCGCTGGGAGTTGGCAATGCCCGCGGGCGGGCGTCATTATGGACCATCACTTGGGTCTTTCTCCACCTCCACTCGCCTTCTCAATATCCGTCATCTTTCCTTCTTCTTCTTCTTCCTCTGCCTCCTCGTTCACATACTCTTTCAACTTCATCTTTCCTACTCACACATATACACAGTCTCTGTCTCCCTCTCTTTCATCCCCTTTCCCCCCATATCCTCCTTCATTGATTCATCTTCCGGTTTTATCTCTGCATTGTCCTTGTGTGGCACCCTTATCCTTTGCGTGGTTATCGGGTTCCCGTATAGTTGCCCGCT
Source organism: Aspergillus uvarum CBS 121591 (assembly GCF_003184745.1). NCBI lineage: Eukaryota > Fungi > Ascomycota > Eurotiomycetes > Eurotiales > Aspergillaceae > Aspergillus > Aspergillus uvarum. Next base: position 647,573 of record NW_020291300.1, on the reverse strand, counting down.
GTACGCCCTCCCCCCAAATCACCACGGTGGATGGTTTAATTCTTAACATCAAGTGATGGTACGTAGCGCACAGCCATTTGCGGAGAATGCATTATACCGCGTATCATCGGCAATGCTGACTTTCTGACGTCCTGCAAATCAAGTCCGGGAACTACGATTATCCTCCCGCCTCCCGCCGTCCTTCTCGAGGGTCTCGTACCAACAACGACCGACAGCAACGCCCTGTTTTAAATCGTCTACAACATCTACAGGAACTGCTCAATTCCGAGCGTAACCGTGACATTTCGGCTCGTGCGCTTGAAACTTTAAACCAGGAGTTGGAGGAATACCGGGGCAGGTCCTCGTTTATCGCCGAAGAGGCCAGGGCAGCTCTGGACCGGCAGTTTCAACAAGTTCGAGCGGAACGCCAGATCTGGAATCAACATCAAGCCAACAGCAGCACGGCAGGCCTTGTGCGTCCTGGTGGTCAGAGACCGCACGCGTTGAATGTGACAGTGGTGAATTCGGCGGCAAGTGCTTCTGACCTGAACCGACCTGGCAGTAGGACTCCGAGGTTCCGTCCTCTCAGAGCGGAGGATCGGATTGGTCGCGTGAGAAGAAGCAGAGGCGCAAATCAAACGTCTCTGCTGGATGAGCCTGTTCCCCGTCTCGAGTCACCAACAGTCATGCCGCAGCAATTGGACAGTGAATCCCCAATGGATCACTGGAGGACAAAGCGTCGCAAGTTGGAGACGGATGATCATAGAGAAGGTCTGCAGAACTTTCGTTACGGTCAATATGGCCAGGTGGTGCCAGGACCACTCAGAATGGAGTTAGCCAGCTGTGACGGAGGCACATACGAACCGGACGGAGAAAGCTCCTGGCCCGAGAACATCCTTCGCAATGACTCCACCGTGTACTGCACAAAATCAGACCGATGCAACTTGATTTTGAAACACCAAGCTGGAATCCCTTTTTGTTTGCAGAAGATCGTCATCAAGGCGCCGAGAATCGGTTATGATGCTCCGTAAGTGATAGCGGCTTCAAAATGTCAATGTCGCTGCTGACTCTGTTAGTAGGATTCAGGAAGGCATGGTTTTTGTCTCAATGACATCTGACGACCTTTTGGCTCGTACAGCCGCATCTCATGTTCAATGTGAGGCGAACAGACGGACTGGGCGAAATCGGCACAATGGAATGCAGCCATCTCAGGAATACCTGAATGCGCACCGGCCTCGCCTGCCGAATATTCGAGGGAACATGGCCGAATCCAATCTCAACGCCGAAGCGCCTGACACTGACAACAATAACCCCGCGAGGCCCATCGAGGGAGGCGAACCTGATCCCATACCGGAGTTTCGCACCATAACCAATTACGATGAACAATCGGACGCACGTTCGGATGCCCACGGACGGAATGACGATGATGACGAGACTCCTTACCTCACCGAGATAGAGCGTCTGGAGTATGATCGGTTCGACGACGCCGCCATCTGTTCGGACACCAGTGACAGTCTAAGCGAAGCTGAACTCGCTGAAATGGGTACATTTCCTCGCCGCCGCCGGGCTTTATCAAGGCAGATTCGAGCCATGCGGCGTCGCTATGAAGCAGCACACCCAAGGCACCGTCCACATTCGCCCGATACACCTCCCCCCCAGCGCTGCGAAGACTCGCAGCCCCTGGATTCTTCGCTTATGAAACCCCATGCACGGTTTCACATTGCCAGACACAAGAGCATGGTCAGCATCAAGTTTGATCCCCCACCGTAAGTTCTATGTCTTGCCGCTCGAGAAGACCCTACGTGTCTAACTTGTTGCCATCATACAGCTCAGGAAGATACATCCTTGTCAAGCTGTGGAACCCCCATAGCGGAAAGAACATAGACATTCAGAGCATCGTTGCTTACGGCTATGGTGGCCCGAGGTTCTTCCCAGCCGCAGGTCTCAGATGAGCCCATAATACCTCTTTCGTGCAACTCTCACCACCACACGGATCTGTGTGTTCGCTTCATGCTTGCCGGTTGTGCAAATGTGCACCGCAAGCCACCTTCGGGCACTCTCAGGAACTGGCCTTTCATTCCATTACGCACAGCCAGGACTTGTTGGTCCCTTGTCTTCCTTCGTACCCATACTACTCATACCCATACTCATACCTCTGATCGAAAACAATACCCAACTTAGATAGAAATGTTCTTCATGCATCCGTATGTTTCACACCTCTGAGGTGGTGAGACGATGTTCCGAGTATTCTGGTTACCCGTGCCTGAAATCCGGCGTTGTATTAATGTGGGATCACAAATGAAACAGAATGGTCTTCCTTTTTTTTTTTCTTTAAAGAGAAACAAAAGGGTCTGCTCCGTGACGTAGCCTTGCTATCAACATGTGTTCGCCACTATTGGGCTCCGGCTCCAGTAGGCTTACGAGGTCGAGGGTTGGCTAATCGAGAAGTGGACGCTACCTAGTAAGTCACCTCTCCATGTGCATGCACATTAACTACTACTCGAGTCAAACAAGCAAAGCTGGAAAGGAATACCTGGAAGGAGCCGCCGCTTGCGAGGCGTAGAGAAGTGCCGGGTTACAGGAGCGCAATTCTGTTCGGTTTGAAAAAATTCGTAAGTATTAAAGTATGGTATGTGTAGTAAGGCAACGACTGCAGATGGTTCAGTGAACAAGTCGCCCCTCCGCCCACAGGCTAAACATCAAGAGTACACAAACAGATAGATTGGTAGTCCCCAATGCGTAAAACTCGGACAAAAATGAGCAAATGAGCCATCTAGCGCCAGTGAAGCAACACATAGGACCTTCCAACAACCTCAACATGAAACAAAGCCAACGAGTTTTGTGAGAGATCACATTAGCTCTCGTCAGCAGATCGGAAAGTAGTATGCGTATGTATGTACAGGAAGAGATGGGTGAGTCGTAGCTCGGTCGTGCGCATTATCGAGATCGGGAGAGAGAAGTCAGGGATGAAAAGAGGACAATCAGAAGAGGGAGCCAAGCGGGATCAACCACGCTTTGGGGTAGGAGTGTGTGTGTGGAGAGAGGTAAAATCAACCTGATACCATAGGCAACAGTGTGATTGGTGCTAGGACGACGTATCGAGGCCGACGTTATCTCGAATCGATTCTCTCGTTTCTCGTCTCTCATGCAAAGATCGTCGAACGCCGAAGGTGAAATCTCTTCAGGCGATGAGACATCAAACAGATAATTAAACCAAAATGGTACTCCTGAAATATAAAAAGAGAATCCAACTCCACCCTTAAACAAAGAAAACTCGTATTTTGGATCCAAGAACAGAAATTCGAAGGAATATGTATAGGTAATTCATATGACAACGACGTCTCCCTCAGCATCCGCTGGGTCGGAAGCCATCATATCACCATATTTACCCACGGTCATCAACATCGAGTCGTCGTCAAGATCAATGGCGCTATCGTCATTATTCGGAGCATGGAAGCCAGCAATGCTCTCGGGAATATTGGTAGGCTTCTCGGTTTCGGTATCATTAGGGTTTGACTCTGCATCCACTTGGGGCCGCAGAGAATCCTGAGTTTGACTCACGCTCTCTGCTGATGTGGAGCTGGGAGCCGGTCGTACTCTTGCCTCGCCTCCGAGCTGAGAACCTGTTGTCATCATCGAGTCACTTCTCTCGTGACCCGGTAAGTTTGAGGGCTTCATGAGAAATCCACTCTGCCCTTGCTGGCTCGCAGCCATACCAGCGTGTTGCAGAGTACTTGGCTTGTAACGCATAAACCCTCCCTTTTCAGCTTGCCATAACATCATTTCATGAAAGAAGACCTTGGTCATCCACCAAGCGCTGAAACTTTGAGCGCCTCCCAGGGTAAGTCGCCGCAGGATGCAATCCCACAGAGCATCGACTTTCTCAATTATGCACTGAGTGCGGTGATGCGGGAAAGCTCTCGGAAGATTTAGAATGAAAGAAATCCACTTGTCCGGGAAGTTGTAGTCATCGCCGGTCGCCTCGTCAACGGGGAATTTGTGTACTTTGGTGTCTTCTTCGGTATCAGGCCTGGCGAAGAAGGGGAGAGTGGTGGATGGGTTGATGTCTGTAACTGGGGTGAGAAGAGATCGAATGTCGTGCTTCAATATCTGTTCAGTTGCACGCTCAGCACAGCTGGGAATATTGGCTTTCATAATCATTTCTTTGGGGTCAACCAAGGTCTTGAAATCGAACCACATCTGATTTCTGTTATCGGGATGACACAGCCATGCGGCAGCCGCGTTGGCAGACTGGTTGACATCAAGCATATGCTTAAGTAAATTACAAAAGATATGCGCTGGGAGCAGTCTGGCCAGAGAAACATGTGTGGGTTGAGTCTTGAATGTGTCCGCAATGTGGGCGGTCAGCCGTTGCGAAATGGAGCAAAAAGCATCCAGAACCAATTTCGGCACAACCTGAGTGGTGAGCGGTGCGACGAATGCAATCATTTTCTGATACATGATCCAATCGCATTCCTTGATCCATGGTGCAAGGTTAGGATGCGTCAAGAGCTTCTGCACAGGAACTGTCAGAGTGCCATGGAAGGCCGAGAAATATCGGAGCATGTTCTTTTCCTTGCAGTATCGGAAACTGTCAATGACAGAAATACAATGTGAGCGATAAAGTGCTGCAAGGGCAGCAGCGATTTTTGGGTCCGTGTTTGCTGGGAGGTATTGCTGTATATCAGGAAGGTGAAGGTCTTCATTATCGATGGAAGGCGTGTCGCATGAAGGTAGGTCGAGCATTTGATGGATGATTTTGCCGGCTTGGCTTGCCATATTATCCAGGGTGATGGCGGAATCACCATAAGAGTAAGATGAGACTGGACAACCACAACCCGGATTCGAGGTGTTGGTCGAGAATCTGGGCGTGAATGATGTTGTGGGGGAAGGGAATTCGGCGGTATCAGCAGGTGGTTGGGCTGCGACGCTGATGCTACAGGCTTCATCAATATTTTGCGTCAGTCAAATAGCATAAGACAGTATCATACCTTTTCTGCATGATGTCTTCGACCTTGGTATCCGTAACACCAGTGGAACCATTTCCACTTATCGGTAACTGGGGGTTTAGTGGTGGGGGCTTCTGCTGTTTCTCCTCAATCACGGTCAAATCCACGTAGTGGTACTTTGATTCGCCACGAACTCCCAACCGTCTCGTCTGAACATTGGGAAAGATGATTCGAACCAATTTCCCAAATGACGCCGGGTTCAACACCGAGACACGTTCCGTGCCACATTTCTCGGCGTAACAGCAATAGACGCGATCACGTCTGACCGAGCCGCTACTTTTTCTGCAGTTCTCCTTCAACCTATAGCCAGGTGAGCATGGCTGACAGAGTCCAAGATCAAACCGCTGCTTACCAGATCATAGCAAAGACCTGCTTCACCTTTTCAGCCTTGCCGCCAGCACCTTCATGCTTCAGGACCTCAGCTGCCATCTGCTTCAGGGTGAACCCCTCATATTGGCGTAGTAGTTTCCGGAGCTCGTTATCGTTGGCGAGGGATGAGCTGGACCCTTTCTTCTTCTTTGCGCCTGCCTCGGAATTTTCATTGTCCTCCAGAACGTGCTCCGGCACATGGTTCTCGATCCCACTATCATACATAGCCGCAAACTGTGGCATCGGCATAGAGAGGCCGTGAGCCGGTATACCGGCCGACAGTGAGTGATGGGATAGATGGTGACTGTGCATTGCATGGGCCGGGAACTCCTCAGCACGCGGCATAACGGGATGATGGGCCTCTTGCAGCGTCGGGTCAAGAGATGCGCCGTTTACCTGGTGCGACAGCTGCTGTCCGAATCGCATGATGATTTCTTCCGGGTTACTGGCGAAGACACTATGACCGGTGGGCTGCGTGGGCAAGAACTGGGGGAATCCGTCTGTGATCTGTTGATCCTGGGTCTGTTGAGTCGTGGTGGAATGAATGCTAGCCGTTGAGCCTCGCGACCGTGGACGACGGCTGTTCCTTGATACTACAGTTTCCGATCGTGATCGCATGAGATCAGCGGTACCGGGGCGGCTGAGTGGTGCTACTAATTGGGTTGTCTGAGAAGCAACACTCGACGCCTGCGAGGCCGCTCGGCCCACTGTGCCTGCACGATTAGCCGGCCAAACTTATAAACTTATGAAGCAGCAGCAGGGCAGGAAGCAACCCAAAACCCCAAGGGACAGACGGTACGGAACGGTCAAAGCCCGATGAACCACCGAGACAGGTCGCATGCAGGAAGAAAAGCAGTGTCTCTTACCCATATCAGGAGGCATATTCTGCTTAATTCCTCTTTATTGACTGGGAGGGGAAGATTTTCGGGTACTGCTACACACAGCACACGTTGCTGGGTGAGAGACGGGTGTGGTTTGGTGTGGTAACCACGGGCAATGGCGTCTGTTTTGATCCTTCACGGAACCACCCTCGATCCGCACGAATCCCCACCGCAGCAGACGCAGAGCAGGCACGAACGCTAGAAGAAAGAGGTAGCAGGTTGTATATCTTGTCGTCGTCACGGCATTCACAGGCTTGTCGTAGAGCTGCAGCAGACTGGCTATGGAAGGCTCATAGCGGCCGCGTTTGCAGGGTCGAAGTGGGCGAAGGTCGATGGAGGAATAAACAGAGAAATCCGTCTCTCAAGCAACGAACGCAGCGGTTGTTTGGGTCCCCGTCACGTGCTCCCATGCGGCTTAGCTAAGATGCATTCTTCGCGGCCAAACAAAACATCCCTGCAGAATGCAATCAATCTTCGCTAGTCCTTGCGTGCGTTAGGGTCAAATGAGCTGTTCACAGCACTCTGGGTAGTCAATGTGTTTGATTTGACCAGTATTTCCCTTCGACACTAAAGTCAGTACAGTATGTACGTTGCACATATGTGTGATGATATATTGTTGTTGAAGAGATGCAACTCTTCCGTCGACCCATGGTTCGTCAGCTCACTGACTAAGCCAATTAGTTCTCGGCCCCAACCTCACCTGCCACTACACAACAAGCTTATGACCTCATTTCATGTTTGAAAATTATCGTCAATAGTTCATACTCACTCAGCCTATAGACTACATGAACCTTAATCGGCCAGCATTGATGCATATCATTGATGCATATCATTGAATGAAAAAGAGTACAGAAAAAGAAAAGAGAATCGAATCGTATAACTTATATAACCATCTGCACCATTCAAGACTCTTAAGCATTTATAATCAACGCCGTGCCAAAAACAACTCAGGAGCCATCATCATGTGCCCCAATGTGGTATAAGAATCAACACAAAAACCTGTAAGCAGCTCCAAACTCCATTGAGCGCCCGCACATCCGAATATCATTGCCCATGGAGAGAAGCCCGGTAGACTCAAAACAGTCTATTGTATTTGTGCTTTGAGCCTCCGCTCCCGGGCGTGGCGCCAACCAGGGCCCCAGCGGTCTTCAATCCACAACAATGGAACCATCACCAATGTGATACCCGCAAGTAAGACAAATGTGTAGTCTGCCCCCAACGCTTCCAGAATGGGCTGTACAGCCGCCACACCTGCAGCTCCTATCAAACATCGCATCAGGTTGTTCACCGCCGTTGCGCTGGCGCTTGCTCCGGGATACAGATCGATGACCAACGCGCTGTTGATGGTGAAGATTCCCGTCGCACAGAAGGCGATGAAGTATTGCAAGATAATGGGAACGGCAACATGGGTGCGGAGAGACACGCCATAGACCGCTGTAGTCACGATGAAGATGGCAGTTATCCACCAAGTGTTTCGCATCCGAGCAACCTCAATGGGAAAGTCCGAGTGTGATTTGAGATTGATTCGAGTGCCCGCCGGATATCCATGTTTGTCGCAATATTCGCTCTCCGTCACGCGGTGGTTGTAATCCATAAGATACCCCACCAGGTAAGATCCTGACATACATCCAAATCCTGTTTTGTTGACGTTAGCAATCTGAAATTTCTGGTAGTGTCTGCTGAGAGCTCGACGTACCGTTGCCCAAAAATGTCAAGCCTACTTCAAGAGACGATAGGCCATAGACCTCGCTGAAGAGATCCGTGGTGCTCGATGTCACCATGCTCCATACAGTATACACTATACTCCCAAAGAATAGTGTGATAAAGACATCCTTTTCGGCCAGGAACTTCAGTGGTGCACACACAGTCCGCCAAGTCACCTTCGCCTTTGTGGACCCCGGTTCTGCACCCTCGATGACACCGGGCTGGCTCGTGAAGTGGTATAGAAGAGGCCTGTGGAGGCCATGAAGTTTCACAGTGCCATTGCCAGCAATGGGGCGGAGCGTTTCTGGGAGGAGAACCAGGATTGACACTAGACTCACGCCTCCAAGAATGGTCAGGAACCAGAAGATAGACCTATACCCCAGGTACTGGGTCAACAGACCACCAAAGACTGGGCCAATGCCCTGTCCAAGCATGCGGACTAGCATTCTTGTCAGCGTACATGCCACCGGAATCCTTCTGAATCTGCAATCAATTCTACTTACCCCCGCCGAAGATACCCACTAAGCTACCCCGTTCTGCGGAAGTGGTGATGTCGCCAATAACTCCAGCCCCTGGATAAATGTTAGGAGTGCTGCAGCAGTGAAGCCCGAATGTCAACCTTACCAATGGAAATGGTAGCCGCACTACCAGCAGCCTGAAGAGCGCGAAATGCCATGAGCTCGCCATAGTTCTTGGACTCGGCTAGTGCGATGTTTGCTACTAAGTAGACAACAAAGGTGCCGATGAAGACAGGGCGTCTTCCTAGAGCATCTGAAAGCGAACCCCAAAAGGTCGGCGCGAGGCCTTGGACAATCATGTATATTGTGATAGTGAGAGTCGTCAGCGTCATGCTGACATTGAGTGACTGTTCCACATTCAGTAAACATGTCTGGATCTTCGAAGGTCTGAGCACTGCATGGATTATGCTCTGTATACACACCTTCGATACATCGTCCAAAGCAGGGAAGTAGATATTGGAGGACAACGGCGAAAATATGGCGGCCATGGAGACAATGCATACCATCTGCAATTTGCGAGACCGAGTGAAAATATGATGTGGTGGAGGCTCAGATGATTGTCCCTCGAATGTGGATGGGTCTCGCGAGATCGAGCCCTTTTCCGAATCTTGATCCGTTGAGGAAGCCACCAAGGAAAGTTGTGGCTCTGGGACCTTTGTGGTATCTTCTCTCGACACGGACATGTTTATGGCTTGATTGCAGGTCCAGCCCTGAAGCAACTTGCTAAACAATAGTACCCAATTCAAAGAGGATAGACAAGAAGAGTGTTTCTGCAGACGGACAATGTGCGAGGCCAGTGCACTATATGTCCCGGAGTTTTCCATGTCGTTGATGCCACGGACAAAACGCGCTCGGACTCCGACAAAAGAAAGGACTAGGAATCTCCACTGCGGAGCATGTTTGATGGATGAGGTCAATCCGAGGACCTTCCTAGATGGGAGTCAAGTGGGTAACACATAGAAGCCTTATCGCATGCACGAGGGCCCGAGTTGGAGGGACCTTCGTCTCCGACCAGTCTCACTTGGCACCCAGGAGGCTAGGTCACATTGGGGCAGATCCAAGCCATTGGGCAGCCGCTGGAAGTGGGAGATATGAAGTGGGAACAACAAGGGTCTGGGAGAGACAAGATGGGGCTGTTGTGACGACGAGTGGTCAGGAGTATGAGCTCTGCAATCCATTGAGGGCTGCCGAGACCGTCGACTAGCGCTCGAAGCTGGGAGCTGACGAATGCAATCCACCTGCAGCATAGGATTGGTGTGTTTCAGGGATCCGGCGCATCTGTCATGTATCGCAGAATCTAGAAAGAGCGGAGCAAGTGTTCAGGAATCTGGACGGTCTATTGAGAGACGGCGGCATCAGGGCCAGCGGGTCATTGTGGCAACGGACGATCATAACCGGCGAAACTGTTGACCAACGGAGCCGGAGTCTTTCACGTGCATGTTCATGACCGGAATATCCTCAAGGCGTGGTTGTCATCTGAGATGCCTTTGAGCTTTTCATCGGCTTTGCCTGTCAATAGCAGATCCGACTGGCAATTCGTTGGTACAGTACAAACAATCTGATCATATTCAAATGTGTTCGGCTCTGTTGTTATTCTTGTCCCTTCAGTGCCAGAAGGCTTGGGCATGGACGAAGATTTACAGCAGAGACCGATATGGTCATTGATAGGCAAGATCCTCATTCTCAGGATTTGCATGGATCTCGGGGATCTACATCGGCACCATTCGCACTCAGGGTGGAGGGAGGGCTAGAGTCCGGTTAGCCCGAAAACCGGTGCCCACTGCCTCCGAGGTGTTGCCTTGGCCTTGACATGATGGCCGGTCCCGCATGCTAAGGTGTTAGACTAGAAGATCTGATTTCCATGCAGCTTCGCCCGCCGCGGAGTTTGGATTCTGCTCTGGTGGATTTTCAGCGGCAATCACGGCCTGGATGGAGCCTAATGCCTAGCCTCTCCCTTAAGCTTAATTATGTGACCCGGAAAAAGGGGGAGGGTGTAGAAAGATAATAAAAGCAATTCTCTGGTCTTCAACAGCAAGGCCATATTGAAGACAAAGATCTACAGCATAGTGCGGATGGACAGGGCCAACTGCGGCGTATGCAATAATAGCCCGTGATGACGAGGACTCTCGAGCATCGGTAAATCACTGAATGTGCGCAATCGCAATCATCTATTTGGGGGGGCGGGCGGGCGCGGAGGGGCACCGGACAACAGAGCAGGGCAGAGACAGATCACAAATAGTGTATTGCTCCATTCGGTCAATTGCGGAGCACGATGATGCTGTTGATGCTCTTGGGGTTTTCCCAAGGAGGAAACTCGTCTCGGCCGTCATTAGGTGAGATACATAAACATGTTTCTGTTGGCCTGAGATCGGTATCACATTGTTCAGAAACTAAGAATGTAAAATAACCTGGACTAACTGTAGTAAGATACCTGTGACCTATGTGTCAAGGATCAGTTCATTTCAGAAGAGAATAAAGAAGGCCAAGCGATAAGAGAAGATGGATGGGATGTGACGGTAGTGACGGAAGAAAGTCGGAGAATCGCACTACTGTACTGTACTCGTTCTCCAGAACCTCCGATCATCCGCCATGTCAATCTTGGCGAACAAGACTCGGGGGCCAGAACAGGGGGAGAAACAAAGCAGAAATCAGGGATAAACTGAGGGAGGGAGGATTGATAGACGGTGTGATCCTCGGGACTAATTGGGTTCTGAGATGACTAGTTCAAGAGATTAACGAGGTTAACTTTGAGAAGTGGAGCTTTCGAGGGATGGTTCGGTGGCGGCGCAGATCGACACCGCCCGCGCCAAGCCCCGGTTGGCTTGCCGTGATTGAGCCTGACTTTTCGAGTCCATCCAGTACTACTACATATTGCAAGTATCCCACAGATATGTATACTCCTGGATTGACCAGTAGAAGCCTCAATCTCACCGGTGTTGTAGCATATATATAGCAATATATGTTGTGGATAAGCTTCAAGTACATCTATGGAGGGTATGAAGTAGAAAAAGATATAAACACCCATCAAACTACACTTACTATACATACCACGTAAAAAGGGCCTGCACTTGCTCACCGTCATGCTACTAACTACTAACTACTCATTCTCATTGACGGGACCGCATCGCATGACAATTAGCCACAGTGGTCTTATCGCAAACCACATCACAACAATCCTTGGCAACAATCGACCTCTATCTTCACGAGTATGACAAGACAATAGTGTCTCAGTCCCAAGCCCGCGTTCTGCAAGTCGCGTGAATTGGAAGTGGCTTGGAACTGTCAGTGGCCCACTTGATTCAAACACAATCAAGCTGGAAAAGAGATTCCGTCATGGATAGGCCATATTTAGTTATCACACACTCAAGGGGTGTGCCGCTAGTTAACCTACTATGAATGGCTCCAATGCAGCTCACTATTCTACCCTATTCACCCTAGTCGGTCCGTTTCTCAACACCACAACATAGGTAAGTATTATTCTTTATAAGACCAAAAGTGATCCCACATGGCCACTGGTGTTCTCTAAGAGGACCCTTGTCACTATTCGTCACTATGTCAAAAGTCATCACCCGTTCTTATCCCCTTCAAGTTGGACTCGATATTTCATTGACCATCGCTGGAGGTGTATGTCGTTATCTGCGGCTACGGCTACCGATCAACCAAATTGATATAGTGTGCAGTTTGCATCCCATGGACCCATGTCACATCCCTGCTGGCTCGGGAATTGATTGATGGTACGGAGTACTTACTCCGTACCTAGTCAGTACATTATCTTCCACTCTCCTATTCGGCCAACTACCTACAAGTGGTGAATGCGCTTCTTCTGACACCCCTACCACGCCGAGTCTTGGCTGCAGCTGCAGGGCATTCGGTTGAAGAGAGGGGCAAATGCAGTTCAATCAATCAATTTGGTCTAAGCCTCCCTACCCCTCCCTCATTCCGTTCATGGCGTACGGAGTAGTCATTGGATATTGATCTATAGTACTACAGAGTACTACAGGGTATGACCGGGATGGAAGGCCCCGCCGCTAAGTATACTGACCCTGTGCTTTTGGTTCTGAACAATGTCATCATGAGGACCCTGGCAAACAATGTCCATACCTGACCTGTGTGCTAAGGAACTGTGAACTAACTGTGAATTAACTGATAGTTCTAGCCGTTCAACCTGCACAGGGGAGTAGAGAGCAAGTAATTCCCGAGTCACGATCGACACCGTCGCAAGAAGTCAGTACAGGATGATTCGGCAAGCACGAGTGCTTTGTTTGATGAGACCCTGTTCTCCCACACCACATTACATCAACCAATCCGCTGCGTATCCGAGTTTTTCTTTTCTGTGTTTTTCTCAAGGGTAGACAATTGTTTTCCTTTTGGCCACGAGACTGGCTGCTGCATTAGTACTGGACTTGGTGGATCTACTCGGAGTTGTCTGGACGTCGGACGGCAGGCTCGGGAAGCCGAGAATCGAGCTTTCGGGCATCGACCGTGACTAAACGGCTTTCGGGTCCTTCATGTGAAGATCGCTGCTGTTGTGGTCCTCGAATAAAGACGAGAAGCGCCATGCGTCATGTCTAGGATAAGTCAAAGAGGTTGGCCATCTTGTGTGTGGCTAGGCCGATCTACACCAGAATCCCGCGGCAGAGACTCGCATCAACAAGCCGTCCGTCTTGGCCGATGCTCATTTAACGGTGGTGCCTACAAGAATTCTCCCGCACATGGGCCTGTGAATAATAAATCAAATTTACATACCAGACCTAATTACTGCCTTGCATCTTCTAAACAAAGGAAATGTATCGACGAGGGGGATAAGAGATCAGATAGAAAATACAGAACAGCCACCATGGCTCGGGCAAATAAGGAGAAAAGGTCGTCTAAATGATAAATGGAAAGGATGAGCGGAAGCACAACCTCCTTCACATGTCTGCCTGATTGATAAAGATAAGAAAATCGCTCATACCATCCAGAAACAGACGCTGCAGGATTATGTCATATCTCCGCCGGGTGCAAAGTGATGATCACTTAATCTAGACCAGGTCCCTCTTGACGAATTCGGCCAACAGGGCCTTGCCAAGAGCAGCGGGACTTCTCTCGACAATGACACCAGCCTTCTCCAGGGCAGAGATCTTCGAGTCGGCACCACCCTTACCGCCGCTGACGATGGCACCGGCGTGACCCATACGGCGGCCAGGGGGAGCACTGATACCAGCAATGAAACCAACAGCAGGCTTGTTGTACTTGTTGTTGGCCTTGAAGAACTCGGCGGCGTCCTCCTCAGCGCTACCACCGATCTCACCGATCATGATGATACCATCAGTCTCGGGGTCCTCGAGGAAGATCTTCAAGCAGTCGATGAAGTTGGTTCCGGAGAAGGGGTCACCACCGATACCGACAACCAGAGACTGACCCAGACCGGCCTGGGTGGTCTGGTTGACGGCCTCGTAGGTCAGGGTACCGGAACGAGAGACGATACCGACACGGCCACGCTTGTGGATGAATCCGGGCATGATACCAATCTTGCATTGGCCCTAGCGCACCGAATAACACCAAATGTTATTACAGGGATCACTAGTGGCTTGGGCTGGGTACTTACGGGAGCAATGATACCTGGGCAGTTAGGACCCACCAGACGGGTCTTGTTCTGCGTCTTCAGGATGTCCGTGATACGGACCATGTCTGAGCACTCGTTTATCAGTATTCCGAGCCGAACAGGGATCTAACGCGCTCGCTTATCTAAGAGGACATACCGTGCTGGGGAATACCCTCGGTGATACTATATCAAGATCAGCGCCAACACACTTTCCGAAAGATCAACAAGGTACGTACCAGACAGCCAGAGGGATTTCGGCCTCGATGGCCTCCTCGATACCCTTGGCAGCCAATGGGGGACTACAACCATTAGCACCTCACATGGAAATCTTCAGTCCAACAACACCGGGTTCTTACGGAACGAAAAGTGCAGTAGCAGTGGCGCCAGTCTCCTTCACAGCCTCGCTCACGTTGGCGAAAACGGGTCTGTCGAGGTGCAGGGATCCGGCCTTCTTAGGGTTGGTTCCACCAACGACCTTGGTGCCTGGCATTTGTGAGTTTCGCGTACGTGACCATTTAGAGGGTTCTAATCTGCTTGGCGCTTGCGCAGATAGGGAGAGGGATTGGAGAAATTAATACCGTAGGCGATAGCTTGCTCGGCATGGAAACTGCACCCGGATGGGAAAAAGCAACGTCAGCGATATATCCCTGACAAGCTTGCCAAAAATGGAACAAAATACGTACGTTCCCTGCTTTCCAGTGAAACCCTGGAAGATCACCTTGGTGTCCGAGTTGATGCGAAGGTTGTTGACGGTCTCAGAGTAGATGGGGCTAGCTGAAGCTGCGTATCCCCGGCGCTGCGTGGCAGCAGCATTGCGAAGAGCAGAAGCGGTGTTACGGCGGAAGGCCTGCATTTTGGCTTGGAGGGGGGAGAAAAAGAAACCGGGGAGGGAAAAAAAAGAGAGGAGAGGGGACGGAGATAAAGAAGCACTCGAAAAGGTGTGAGTGGTCCTGGGAGGAGGAGTGTTGAATTAAGAGGGTATACAGAGGGAAGAGGCCGGTTCAGAAACGCGATTTGGGAACTTTCGGGACAAAGCTTTAAGCGGATCCGAATTGTCACGGGCGGTCGGTTTTCGCTCTTTGTCTCTCTCTCTCTGCCTATTCTCTCCCCCAGTCAACTTTACTTACTCACCCTCGGTCCTCCCGCTTTTTTTTCCCTTTTCCTTCCACGCTTGCCGCGTGCCATACCCGAGTCACAAATCACAAGTCACCACTTATCCAGTTGTTATTCCAATCATTACAATTATTATTATTATCCCTCACTCACTAAACTATATCCTTGGACCCCGAGCGAGCGAGCGATCGTCACGGTCGCCGCTACTTATTTGAAGAATAATTTCCATTCCACAATCTCATTTGCGCGACCGTCGACCGTCGACCGCCCGCATCTCCAACCCAACCCAAGATGGCGACCGTCACCATGACTATGCCGCCACCATCCTCGAAGCCCAAGAAAAATGCCAAACTTCCCTCAGAGAATGAACGTTTCATGCGAGCTTGTTCTGACATTGCGAATGCCCTAATTCAGGACCATGATTCACAGAGGGATCCCACGAAGCCCCGCAAAGATATCAACCTCAACAAGCTGCGGGGTCAAATCGCCAAAAAGCATGCCTTGTCCACTCAACCCCCATTGACAGCCATCATCGCGGCGGTTCCCGAGCATTATAAGAAATATATCCTTCCCAAATTGATTGCCAAACCAATCCGTATGTTGTTTCGTGCCTCCCTGAAGTATGCCGTCTGCATATACTAAACAGTGGCCGCCTAGGAACCTCCTCCGGTATTGCCGTCGTCGCCGTCATGAGCAAACCCCACCGCTGTCCCCATATCGCATACACTGGAAACATCTGTGTCTATTGCCCCGGTGGCCCCGACTCCGATTTCGAGTATTCGACGCAGTCCTACACTGGCTACGAGCCCACCTCGATGCGCGCCATCCGTGCCCGCTATGATCCTTTCGAACAGGCTCGAGGGCGTGTTGATCAGATCAAGTCCCTCGGCCACAGCGTGGATAAGGTGGAATATATCATTATGGGTGGAACGTTCATGTCTCTTCCGGAAGACTACAGAGAATCGTTTGTGGCCCAGCTTCATAACGCTCTGAGTGGCTATCAAACAGACAACGTCGACGAAGCGGTGCAGGCCGGTGAGATGAGTAACATAAAGTGCGTTGGTATCACCATCGAGACCCGTCCGGACTACTGTCTCGACACTCATCTGAGCAGTATGTTGCGCTATGGCTGCACGCGACTGGAGATTGGAGTCCAGAGTCTGTACGAGGATGTTGCCCGGGACACGAACAGAGGCCATACTGTCGCGGCGGTGGCGGAAACCTTCAGGCTCGCCAAGGATGCCGGCTTCAAGGTGGTCAGTCACATGATGCCCGATCTTCCCAACGTGGGCATGGAGCGCGATCTCTTCCAGTTCCAGGAATACTTCGAAAACCCAGCTTTCCGGACCGATGGTCTGAAGCTATACCCCACCCTTGTGATTCGTGGAACCGGTCTCTACGAGCTATGGAGAACCGGTCGGTACAAGAATTACACCCCGAACGCGCTGATCGACCTCGTTGCCCGTATTCTTGCCCTAGTGCCACCGTGGACTCGTATCTACCGTGTCCAGCGCGACATCCCCATGCCGCTCGTCACTTCCGGTGTCGAGAACGGCAACCTGCGCGAGCTCGCCTTGGCCCGCATGAAGGACTTCGGAACGACCTGTCGCGATGTCCGGACCCGAGAGGTGGGCATCAATGAGGTCAAGAACAAGATCCGACCTTCGCAAGTGGAGCTGGTTCGTCGGGACTACTACGCCAACGGGGGCTGGGAGACCTTCCTGGCCTACGAGGACCCCAAGCAGGATATCCTGATCGGTCTTCTGCGCCTCCGCAAGTGCAGCGCCACGCACACCTTCCGCCCCGAATTCACCGGCCAGCAGACCAGTATTGTCCGGGAGCTGCACGTCTATGGCTCGGCGGTGCCCCTCCACGGCCGTGATCCGCGCAAGTTCCAGCACCGCGGATTCGGCACCCTGCTCATGGAGGAGGCCGAGCGGATCGCCCGTGAGGAGCATGGCAGTCAAAAGATCAGTGTCATCTCCGGCGTAGGTGTCCGCAGCTATTACGCTCGTCTGGGCTACTCCCTGGACGGCCCGTACATGTCGAAGACGCTGGTCCCAATTGAAGATGAGGAGTTCTTCTGATGTCTCCACGAGCCATATCGCTGATGTTTTCATGATCCCATTACCTCCGGTTGAAAGAGATTTCCGAGGTCTGTATTATCTGTCCAAAAGTGCTTGTTTTCTCTGGGCCATGGGTTGGTCCGCGCATCGGGGCGTTTCAAGGAGTGTTGTTGTTCGAAACGAAAAGCGATTTACGGCGGCTGTGTGTTTTTTTTTCCCCCTTCTACCTTACATATTTTTTGGCTGGGTTTTAAGAGCGACGTGAATGAATGGCCTACTTGCTTACAGGGGTGCCAATGACTTATAGAATGCGTTGTATCTAATCAGAAAAGAAAGAGGCGGGTTTGGAGTCTATACTTCTACAACAATAATGCATAGGCGGTGGTTTAGAAAGGACTTGTGCCATGGCTAGATGGATTGGATGCCGGGGAGATATATAAGCAAGGACAGAAGTTACCAACACGGACGCAGCAACACGCGCGCTCTTTCACAGGACTAAACGTACTATATACAGACATACCATACCATACCATACACCATCTTCATGGGTCTATGAAGAATAAACAAGTGAACAATATCACCAAAAATGGGAGTGAAAAGAGGATCGGCCACGTCGCTCGAGGAAGAAGCGGATAGCGGCGGTTCTAGTGCCCCTTCTACCGCCGCCGACGACCAGAAGCAAACCAAATCAAATCGCCTACTGCGGCCTGTATAGCAAGGCAGCTCGTGATTCAATCTTCTTACCCCCGGAGAGGAAGATGACACACAGGCACGCAACTTCTTTGGAAAGGGGGTCGAACGATGCAGCAGCCAGCGCCTAAATCAGCAAAGAACCATGATCCCCCGGATCCGCGAACCCGACAAAGCAAGCCCACACGCAGTTGTAAACGACGTTATTTCAAGATAGGGATATAAAACACGGTACGTAGTAGAGGGCGGGAATAAGGTTTGCGGAAGACATAAGAGCAGGGGGGATTTTCGGAAACACCGGGTGTGTGTTGTGGATTTAGCTCAAAGAAATGGCGCCGCCCCTGCGGCTTCTCGTGTGCAGGTAGGCCTGGAAGGCGCAGAATACGAAGAAGGCCTGTAGGAAGCGAGGAAAGAAGACCGTATGTTAGCATTTGTCATGAGTGATTCTCTTCTGGTCTGGCAGGAGCTGGGTGGGAATCATGGATGTGGGTGGGTGGGACGTACGACGTATACAAGGACAGCGGTGTAGATGGAGGCAGCGACTGCGGCGCCATTCTCGGGCTCTTCTTCACCGCCGGTGAAGCTGTGGTGTTCTCTCTGTTTGTGTCCGGGGTTAGTCGGGGCGGTTTCTTTGAGCGGGGTGTGAAGCGGCTGGGGTTTCGTGGTAGGAAGTGAGATAAGGTGCCATACTTGGAATAGCGATCCGAGGACTGAGAGAATGACGATGGCGAAGAGGGATATGACCACGCTAGTGATGTTCAGTCAGTTATCTCAAATTGGCACTTGAGGTATTGCAGCTTGAGGGATCTGAATTTACCAGGACCAAGCGTTCAACAAAGATACGACGGGCTTCATCTTGTGGGCTGAGGAGGGGGCGATAGCGTTTAGGCTGACGATACGAAAGACAGGAGGAAGAGTGAATCGGGCCGGTCAAGCTGTATTGAAATAGGCTGAAGGTAGATAATATACTCTTGTATTGCGCGGGATCTAATTGTAAGACAAGCAAGATGCAGACAGATGAAGCGAGCGAGATAGAATTGAAGCAGGGCTGAGATTCAGTTGGAGAAGCTGTGATGTCCAGGAAGTCGGCGGTGCGGGTGCTGGAGCGGTCAACGCTAGGCCGCATTCGGCGGTTGCTCGACCTGCGACGAATGGCCGCGTCATTCCACCGGGGAATTAGGATATAGATAGAGGTATATACTATGTGTTCTACATATGTCTGTCAGTAAGATGTCGCGGTCTGTTGAGAACAATAGTACCTTGTGAGTAACTGAGTTGAGAGATAACCATTAATGGTAGCATTGAACGTTGCTAAATAGTATATATTTCAGCAGCTGGCCGCTTGCGGGCGTATATATATGTACATCGGCTCAGACATAATCGGCTGTCCTGGATCTGGGAGGTATTTCCCTGGATGTCCACCTAATGCACCCTGTTCCATTCTATACATTCATCGAACGTCACCCCAGAGCCACCAAAGATATCCAAGGCACTTCCAATGGTCAAGTCAACCCTCCCCTGACTGCTGGCATGAACCATCTCCAAATCCTGCAAACTGCGAGCGCCACCGGCATAGGTGACAGGAATTGTGCACCACTGGGCTAGTTTGGCGATGAGCTCTTCATCAACACCCTGCTGCAGCCCCTCTACATCAGCAGCATGGATGAGAAACTCGGAGCAGTAAGGTTCCAGCAATGAGATCGACTCTGCTTCAGTTAGTCTTACAGCCTGACTCAAACAGTAGCAAAACGATAGCACAGGGACTGCAGTCGCCAGGCATATTCAACACCTGTCCAGTCCTGCCTATTGAAATACGAGCAAGGATGGGCGAGACGGTCAATGGAATTCATGGGCAGGACTTGCCTTGGTTGATCTCCATCTCGGTAATGGTCTGCCAGCGGTTCATGGCTACAAACCAGGTATTGTCCTTTCTACGGCAGCTCAAATCCAAGACCAGCTTTGATCGATCGCCTCCAAGGGCAGAAAGAACGGCTTCAAGTCGCTCCTTCGAGAACTTGCCCTCTGGAAAGAGGAATGATGTAATGATCACCTACGGGAACGGGTCAGTCATGACAAGGCTGCACGCTGCTAGTGCCAGACACAGTGAGGTCCAGGCTTAAAAGCGAGAGTAGATGAAGCAAAATCGATCCCATCAGAGTACCGTGAGGGAAGCGATACCTGCAGCTGAGTTGCAGGCTGGATACCGCTGTGAGACAGCAAGTGCAGGCATAGAGGCTCACCTTCTCGGCACCCTGGTCAATCCAGTACTGAGCGTTCTTATCGGTGATTCCTCCAGCCACTTGCAAACCGTTGGGCCAGGTTCGGAGTGCCTCATGTGCTGCCTCATCGTTGCCTGGGCCCAGCATCACGACATGCCCGCCGCGCAAATCGTGCTGCCGATATAACTCAGCGTAGTGGCCGGCGGGGAGCTTGGAGACATAATTCGTCTTCAGATCGGCGGCAACATTGCTTAGGGTTCCGCCCACGATCTGCTTGACTTGCCCCGAGTGGAGATCGATGCAAGGGCGAAACTTGGTCATTTTGGATTCAATGATTTGTTCAATGCCTTCTTGGAATTGCCGCGGCACACTACGAACTCGATTATAATCTGTGAAATCCGACGAGGGGTCGGGCCTATCTTATCGCACGTGACAGCGCACGATAACGGCTGACATAAGCGCATTTTTGCGGCTAGTTCTTAATCTCAATCGCATGGGCCTTTTTTTTTCTCGTGACTTTTCTATACTTTAGGCTTTGGGTTCCCGACGCTCACTCGTTCAGCAATACAAGGATTAATAAAGATGATTGGGAAACGGAAGAGGGACACGGCCGTTGTGTCGAGAGCTACAACTTCAGATGACGAGGAGACGCCGCAGACAACCGCTGAGTCCTCCCAGGACATTTTCCGCAAATTCTTCGAAGCTCAATTCCAGCCGTTGGATGTACCCGGGGGTCAGGTAGCCCGCAGCGATGACTCAGAAGATGAAAGCGACGAGGGAGACTTGGAGGCTTCCGATGCGGAGTCGGATTGGGATGGTATGAGCGGAGACGAAGAAGAACCAGAGGAAGTTCAAGTAATTGAGCATCGGGACGTAAAGTCTCAGGACTTGATGGACAAGAAAGCTCGCAAGGCCTTCATGGTAGGACATACTTGGTGGCCCATTGAAATCGAGTCTCCTAACGCTGGTGCAGACCGCCAAACCGCCATCCTCAATCTCCGAGCGAACCACGACCAAAACGCTGAAGAAAGAAACCGGGGTTGACAACGATGACAACGATGACAACGAAATTGATGCGGACCATCTGAAAAACGATCTCGCACTGCAACGTCTCCTTAAGGAATCTCACCTTCTCGACTCAGCGTCCGATCTTGCTCCGACCGGCAAGAATCGCATCAAAGCTCTTGATTTGCGGATGCAGGAACTAGGATCTAAAGAGTCCTTGTACAAGCAAATGATGCCATCTTCTCACCGGAGAGGCATCAAAGCTAAGGCGGAAATGAAAGAAAACAAGCGTCGGAAGGAAGCCAGAGAAAATGGAATTATTCTCGAAAAGCCGGCACCTAAGTCGAACACCAACAGCGACAAACGGCGAGAACGTGGTGTTGGAGGGCCCTCGATCGGAAAGTTTGCAGGCGGAACTCTGAACCTGAGCAAACATGACGTAGCCGCTATCCAAGCATCAGGCCGGTCAAGCAGCAGAGGCAGGGGCGGCGGTAGAGGCAGAGGCAGAGGGAGAGGCAGAGGCAGAGGACGTCGCTAGTTGTCGATTCTGACCTATGACACCTGACAACTACGCATGACATGCATCGCGTCCACATTCCCTCGAACCTCTTACATTCAAAACACGCTACCGCTGTGCATAGTGCCTCCGGCTGAGGGCGTATGCTTGCCTCAGTATCGATTATCCGCGAAGAGAGGGGCTGTAGTTGCTTCCGACTACGCGAGTGGCCTCGAACTGCGAATCCGTTTCACCAGCTCGCCTTGACCCCTATTTGCGAGAACGGACGCCTCTATTGACGGCGTGATAGGATGTTTCCAGTGTTCCTGACTCGCGTCAAGTTGGAAGAATGACAGAACCCTCACCGCAACTCCTCTCGTATTGAGTGTACCTAGATGGAGCGGACCTTCAGCCTGCGACGTTGAGTCTACTATCGAACTCCTAACTTGATCGCACAAACCTTATTCTGCCCACCCTTGGACCGGGGCTGCGAAGCACGTACCCTTAGCGTGGGATTGTTCCAGATATGGCGAATTCTCCGAGTCGAGCTAATGTTTGAGAAGGGGGACCCCCAAACCTGAGACAGATCGCCTCGTTTAGCATGTTTGGGGATTCTCAACATGCATGGAGATATAGCGAATGCCGTTTCCCCAGTGGTTGACTCCAGACGGTCACATAGCGCTAATCTACAAACACTTGAATAAAGCATGATCACGCGTTGATTTTGTGCCTGAATTTCTTACTACGTAAAAATAGAACAAGTGCGGGTTAGTAGTTAGTGGTTTCGCAGTTTAGTATACGGTAGTTCAAGCAACGCGTTGTGCTTAGGGCCCTGCCGACTTCTAATGAATTGACATTAGGCGTATTTAGATTATACTTGCATTAGCAGTGTGATGCAATGGCACGAGTTCTCGCCAACACAAGGTTGAGATGGAGCATCTTCTTTCTTGGGGGGTTCTTTTGTTTGTTTGTTTGTTTGTGGACTTCCGTCAATTAGGCCTATTTTTCTTCTAGTTTAGATTGGGGCATTTTTACCCCTATTTTTTTTTGTTGTTGTTGTTGTTGTTTCCTCGGGAGGGAAAACTTCAGACCAGACCAAAGCTGAATGGGGACTAAGGGGAAATCGAACATCCGATGATATGATTGAGTTTTTGCGGTTCTGTGGTTGAACTAGTGGTGACGAGCCCACTTCATGGATCATTGTTCCTGGATCCCCACCGGAGAACAAGCAGTTCGAGGTCCTTTTCCACCCACTGTGCCCACTGTCGGGGTACCTGCATGAAGGAACCTGAGAGTAATGGGCTTAGTGCGCCGGGGATTCGTAGGGTAATGAATCTAATGATGGAGTGGGAGTTTTTTTTTCCCATCGGCGCCGTAACCGTGGATGACGGACTGACTAGTCAGGCACAATATCTACCAGTCGATTGTGATTTGTTCAGTCCACACTCGACTTTTGGGACGACTATGGGGAGAGGTTCGAATCAGTCTCATTAGTCAGTCACGAATGAGTAGTTACTTAACTAAACTGGAAAGAAGCCCGGGCCATGTGCGAAATTCCGCAGGAAGCAAAGAGGAAACAAAAGAAGCCGGGAGGAGGAAAAGACTCCATCCAGGGCTGCTTGTCGTCGTTTCAGATTCTGCATGTAACCCAATTCTGAGCAGGGCACCAACCCCATCAGAGCTTAGAGAACGTGTCTCCTTCTTTCTGCTAATAATACTATTACCATGACCATAGAAGTCAAATGGGACGGAGGTTAACTAGCAGAAAGGGTCAGGATAGCGAAGTAATTGTTGCATTTTTTTACTGAGTAACTAAGTGCAGGCACTTTTTCGTCACTGGGATCCACCAAAACAAAAAATAAGAAAAGAAATAAGAGAACAAAAAAAAAATGAAAGAGAATGGACTCGGGCCACTCTGGGTTTTTAGGCTCTTGATAGTCGAGTAAGTAGTATCGGATTTCCTACCACACTGACCTATACCACCCATCAACTAAGACACAACTGACATACCAAGGGCACTTCGGCGTTCAGCGATATGTCAAAGCATGCGTAATGGCTAGCTACAAGGTGACTCTATACCATCTTCATCGTCCTTGAAGTCCGTTTGGACCAATACAAACGATGTATCGAGTAATCGCTAGTTCGAGTCCGGAGCCGGCTTGATTCATGGTCTAGTTAGTCTCGACGGACGGGAGGGAAATCTGATGGTTTCACGGGTTGACCTGCCGGATCTCCAGTCATGGTGGTGGAAAGGAATCTGGTCCGTCCATTGCAACGCCGAGGTTTACACGAAGGGGGAACAATGGCGCTGATCAGCCAGCCCCAGCCCGACGTATCCGATTTTCCCTGTGAGGTTATTCGATATCCCCGTCCTACGTTGCTTGGCCGTCACTTAGCCTGGCCAAGATGGCAACAGACCGGCCTGCTTTCCGTTGCTCGTCGGATCCACGGAACAAGGCCAACTTTGGGAAAGCAAGCCAGACACTTCTCCTGAAGAACGGAGGCGCTGCTGGATGCTATCGTGACGAAATAGCTTCCGGAGCAGGCCTTCCATGACGTAGTCTGGCGAGTAGTTATCGCACCGTATACTGTCCTGATGAAATGCTCATAGCAGCTTCGCTAGTCCAACGGCAGGTGCGCCTCGACCTCCTTCCCCCCACCCACGTTCTCGAGATATCAAGTCATATACGAGGATGTGTTGACTGTGCGCCTGGCTCGCTAGCCTCATCTTTGGATCATGCTCTAAATCGAGAACGGAAGGCAGATACAGCATCTTGCAACTTACCCGAATATAGACCAAGCGCTGACCCATCCGCTCTAATAGATATGAGTAATGGTAGGCTTTAGCTTCCAAAACCCGAGGGTGAGCCTCGTCGCGACTCGCGAGATGTTCGTACTCGAAGCAGTGACAGGATCCATGATGTCGCTGGACTTTTCCGGATGGGTTCTCGGGGTCGGACGATCAAACAAAGACTCCGTTGCGCTGAGCAGGCCAAGATCTTCCTAGAATTCTGATGAGCATTGTACATAGTTAGATCAATATTTTGTCCCGGGCACCGATGTTTACAGTCCACAGTCCACAGTATCCGTAGCTGTACGGAGACAGTATCCATAGTTAGCGCGGGTTGTTTTGGTCCACGACGGCGGTAATTTATGGTTCCAGTCCCGTCCGCCGAGAACCCGGTAGAGTCAGGTACAATTACCGGATTGGGTTTGGTAGCCACAACCTCTCAAGGTCTAGAAGGATTTTATCCATCAGGAGAGCTTCTCTGCTAACCCAACTTTAGCAAAGGCTAGAGGAGGATTCGGAGTCTAGGACCTCCTCGTCGCTCCACTGCTCCATACGCTGGGCCCGTACGGAGTACCTCGCCTTAATCGCATTGTGTCGCTTCGCAAAAAGCAGGGCTCTTTCTCCCGCGTACGGAATACGCCCACTGAACTCATCCTCCTCGCCTCTCCTCTCTCCGTCGGGAGATCTGGCACTATCCGCGCACTCCGAAGAGTGTACGGGGTACGTACTACGTAGCTCGCTATAGGGCTCGTCCGCAACCTCGGCGATCTCCCAATGTAGCAATCAACACCCGCCTTTTAGACTCCTGATCACTGGGTCATCGGAGAAATCTTCTCGGAGGGTCAGTACGTATTCAATAGTGAACTTAGTTAGCCTCAAAGGGTCTTTTGACTCTTTTGCCACTGATCCCGGACAACGACAACGCTTTGATGTTGATCAAGACTGTCTAGATTCCCCCCTGGATTGATGACTCTGACCCCAGCAGCACGGCACCCCCTCAATGCTCTGTACGTTTGTATGTGTAAGTGCAATTGATGATCGCTTCGGCCGAGTCAGTGGAGTGAGTGGCTGGTAACTTAGGGGTGACTGGAAAGATGGAGCTCGAAGCTTACATAATCAGAGACAAGCCAATGAGGACGAGGCAGTACTGCACTATGACGGTACTCATGTAACTTGGGCCCGTACAGTGCATACATCCACGATACCATGAACAGTCCTTTGTCTGCCCCGTGATGTATATCAAGTCACTTCTCCAAACAGATCATGTACGATGACAAAGCTCAAAGGCAAACATTGATCTATCACATATCTCGGAAATGGCCACCAATTCAGATGGCCAAATCAGAGTGCTCTGTGATTAAGCTTCGCCGTTTGCCGGTTAATCTGTCGGTTGTGCAGATCAGTCCCCGTTGATGTTCAAGACATTCAACGTCGTGCTTCAGACGATGATGTTCTGGTTCCAAGTGACATGAAAAAGAACAAAGAACGAAACGTATCCTCCTTAGATTTTGTAAGCTATTCTTGATCAACTTTCCGCTCACCTGGTCGATGCCAAATCGGACAGGAAGAGGGTGATTGGAGAGCCGATTCCGATAGCCGGGCGTGTCGGTCTTCAGCTTCGACTTGCGAAAATCATGAGTGCACAGAACGAATGAGCCGAGAATTTGAAAAACTCCAGTGGTGAATAGCTTACAACCCATGTGATTACAGCCTTATGCGCATGGTACGGGCAGGTTGCACACGGACCAAATTTATGTGTCTCAAAAATGAGCTTGGATAACGCCCCATCTCCCTCTAATACCCTATGGTATGTCAATTTTAATTAAACTACCCCGTAGGATCGACTGCTGGTATATGAGATTAACGGCAGTGCACTCTATTACGACGCGCGGAGCCCAAATGTTGTGCATTCCATATTCTAGGAAACCCCTGCGATTATGGCCTGATAGGCGACCTGAGAGTGTGCGCGGATTTTATGGTAGCCCTTCTAGGCCTTTGATCTTCTCCTCCTCGGAGACGCGACATTTGGTTTGCCTTGATGATTGATCACCTCGAAAAAAGACTGAAGGAAGAGATAGAGATAAGAAGATCGCTTTAGCTATGGTACTTACTAATTTTGAGAGCCAGGTTCAATCATAAGTGGCGTCATTTGGTGCTGCCGTTTGGTCGCTTCTAGCACCATATATGGATGAGGACCAGGAGATGGACCATTCAAGAACCTGGCCCTTAAGGCTGCCATATTACAGCATGGGGTCCATGCAGGTTTATGGAGATTAGACCATCGCAGACCTACTGAGTTGAGGAAATATCAGCACCCCATGAAAGCTGGGGCAATCAATAGGAGAGACAAACTCGTTGATGTACTGTAGACAGTCGATCGACGCTGCGAGACCCCAACAAAATTCTATTGCCCCCAATCCCGAGTTCACGTAAGAACTATTTCCAGTTGTAATCCAAACATAAGCGAGAGTAACTCTTCCTTTTCTGCCTGCTCGGATGCCCGCAGATAACTCTGCATTGTGCATGCAAAATGTCCGACCACCAGTACAGTACTGTACATACTAGCTCTGAAGGGTGCAGTCAGATCCCGGCAGATAGATGATCCCCGACGACGACGACGACGACGACGACGATGATGATGATGATGATGATGAGCATTGACCGTGTCACAGCACTGCCATTATTTTGCTGAGCTATAACATCGCATCACATAACATAACCGAATGGAGATGATTCACGGGCTAACTAAAGTGTACTCTCCAGTACAAATGCTATTTACAGCCAGGAGGAGGCGGGTTTGGAGGGGAAGAGAAGGGCAAGGAGTCAGGGCACGGCAGGGTAGGCAAGGGCACGGACCGAAATCAAATCCAGTCTGTGAGGAGCTGGACTGGAAGAAGGTGGTGGAGATGGAGGCAGGAACTTGTAACCTTGAACCTGAAGCCGCCTGGCTCAATCCCATCATCCATGCCATGGAGTTTTTCTCATCCTGGATTGGGGCCACTGAGAGGCTGAGACGAGCATCGCAAGCAGTAGCCGTGCGGGCCAAAGGGATTACACCTTGCTTGCCATTGGTGGGAAGATAAGCGCTCACCCTGAAACAAGGGGGCGAATGCTTCACGATTGTTTCCCGCGCCAGTTTTATCGGGGGTGTGCAGTCTTGTCTGGGCTTGGCATGGATGGGGACTTTTGGTTCCACCCTGTGCAGCAGCGCCGTTGGATGATTGCTCAGTCGACTGTTTGCAGCTAGCTATAGAGGTACTGGACTGTACTCTAGGTACCTACTACGTAGTAGCAGGATGTTTGTTGTCTTGTCCTGAGAGTCCGTCAGTCACCTTAGCCGCCGCGGTGAACAGTTGGCTGCGTGTGGGGACCGAAAGGGGGAAGGAGAGGCAGAGGTGATGAGGCAGGAAATGCTGGAATTGGCCCCCCAGGAAGCGCCCCCAAGAAAGGTTGATTGATGCAGGAGCTGTTAGTTATGCATGTATGTAGACATATCATCCACACAAGCTTGGTTTTCCCTTGATGACCAGCCCATCCTTTCTGAAGGCTGCACGGTAAATATATGGATGTAGATACAGTCCTATACACAAGCAATTCCGTGCTTGCTGTGATAAGCGATGCTTGCCCCATAACTCTTAGTAGCGAGATGAGGTATCAAGACCAGGTCTTCCCCTCATATCTACAGGGTAAGTAGGCGGTTTAGCTTCCCCCACTTCTGGTACCCGTGACTTGTGATGCATACTTACACAGTAGATTTCGGAGTATGCAGTCTACAATCTCTCGGACATAAGCCGTTGCTAGGAATAAGAAGCTCATAAGCCTACCACAGACTGGGTTGATGTCTGCCATTCTTCGATCACTGATCTTGTATATTCAACTTGTTACCCCTGAGTTGGCTCTCCGTTGGCCGACTAATAGGGACCAGCGAATACGAGGCTTGTTTGCTCGTCATAAGGAAGTCGAGAACATTGGAGTTGCTACTTGGTAGTGCTGAATTCACTAATCCGAGAGAAGAGCTGGACTCCAGCCATGACAACAATAATAATCCAGGATGCTTCCCAGTCAGTCAATAGTGGTGGGGCCCTTAAGGGCAGAAGCCAGAACGGGTCAACCGAATTGATTGATTGAATAATGGATGGAGAGATGCCCCACACCTTCTCGACTTACGTTTGTTGTCATTGGGGTTCAGTCTCCCCTGAAGGTGGAAGAATGGTGGATAGTGGATAGACTGTACCAATACCGTGGTTACTGGTATCTTACCGCCCGGGTGCCCGTCGAACAATGAAAGTTAACTCTCCGTAAACTTCCCCTCTTTCCCTCCCTCTTCTGTCCCCTTCACAAAGTTCAACCCCACCTCTTGGTGCTTCTTCAAGCGTTATGATATTGGTAGCGTTATTGGGAGGATATTTTTGGACTCGGATGAGAATGGTGGAAAGGGGAAGCTTAATTGAGAAACGGTAACTAAGGCACTACTACGGAGTACTTTTACTACTACTCATAGTTACGTACTGCCGGATCTTTAGGATCTCAGAAGAGTAGCCCTCTCCGTAGTCTACCTACCAGGCTTCCTTCCCTTGACTTCTGGAGCCGGTCCCTGGCGCCAGTCTCCGCTTATGCCTAGGTCGAACCGTCGAAGCCCTACTTTTTCGCCGTGCGCGTTTCTGGTGTCTAACCACTTCGAAAGTCAATTAAGGTGGTCTAGGACAATAGGATTGACAAGGTGTTAAGGAGAAAAAGAAAGAGAGTGTGTGTTCTTGTGTATGTGTATGTGTGTGAGAGAGTGATACTCTTAACCAGATGCACCGCGGTAGAAGTCTACCTCAATAATATCAATGTTCAGGCTTTGGCTTCTTTACATCCTATACAGAGCAGAAAGGCCTCTTTCTGAGTAAGTAGCTAGCTAATTAGTAATTTGCTGAGTACTCACGGTCTGTTAGTGTTGTCTACTCTGTAGTCCGTACTGAGCACTGAGTAGACTTAATCCGCGGGTCTCGGTCGGCGCTCCCTGAATTCCTTCTTCCCAGTTCTGACGCCGATTTTTCCCTCTTTTCCTTTTTTTGCCCTTTGGATTTTCTCGGTCTTTCTTTCTTTTTTTTTTTTCTGAATATTCTTATTTATTTTTAATCTCTTTTTTTTTTTTTTCCTTTTCTTATTGCCCCCTCCCCATTATTATTTATTATTATCGATTGGCGTTATTATTACTACTTACTGCTGGACTGACATACCTAAACCTATACCTTCTTACCTACTACCTCTTTCTCCAACCACACCACTGTAAAAAAGCAAGTCCTACCTCAACTCTCATCTCCCTCTTCCTCTTCTTCTTCCTTTCCCCTCCCCCTCTCTTCCTCCCATCACGACTTGCCTCTTTCTTCTTTTCACCTCCTTTCGTTTCATTTCTCCATATCACCCCCCCCCTTCGCCGTGCGAGTTATTCTAAGAGACTTGTAATCGGGCTGGCCCAGTTCAACTCTCCATTGCTCTCTTTTTCTCTTCGCCCTTTTCTTACCCGTTTGGACGAGGGGCCGGCAACGTCAGCGCCTAATCGACGACGACAACAACAACAAGAACAACAAGAACAACACACATCTTACTCAAGAGGCCGGTACTCTTTTCTTCAGATCGCGTGTTTGGATCTCACTTGTTTCACGATTTATCGTCGACATACATCCAAACTACCCACAATATCAATCCACATCTCCGGGTCCTTTTCTCTCTCTCTAGCGGCAAAGTCACCTTTGGTGATTGCGTGCGGTCCTTCCGCTTTTTCTTTGATCAGGTTCATTTGGCGGTGCGTCTTCCTTGTTCGGCCTAACGGTAGCTATGTTTAACATCCCGTCCACCATGATTCTTTGTTTGCGCACATGCATACAAACTTCGCATGTCGACTCGGGCTGATGGAATTCTCACCAGACCACTGTATCACATTCACAATGTATCCTCAACATGGTGCCCCTATGGCGCCTCCCCAGAAGCCGGAGACATTCATGCTCTCAAACGAAGCCCAGCGAAGCCTTCCTCATGATGCGCAAGTCGCACTGCAGCAGGTTGACAATCGTAAGTTCTATATCATGCCACTGCAACATTATCCCGGGCTTCCCCTCCCCAATTGCCACTCTAGAAGCTGACATTGTGCCGCCTCTCCCCAGTCAAATATTTCCTTCTCTCAGCGCCCGTAGACTGGCATACGGATCAACTCATTCGCAGGTTCCTGCTCCCGACAGGCGACTACATATCATGTGTTCTCTGGTTAGTTTGGAATAGAAGAAACAATTGGTAGAGAAGGGCGCACACGCTGATTGGTGACAGGAACAACCTCTTTCATATCTCAGGCACGGATATCGTGAGATGTCTGGCCTTTCGATTCCAAGCCTTCGGTCGCCCGGTCAAGAACTCGAAGAAGTTTGAGGAGGGTATCTTCTCGGATTTGCGGAACCTCAAGGCCGGAACTGATGCCACGCTCGAAGAACCCAAGAGCCCATTCCTCGACTTCCTGTACAAGAACAACTGCATTCGCACTCAGAAGAAACAAAAGGTATTCTATTGGTACAGCGTGCCTCACGACCGCCTTTTCCTCGATGCGTTGGAGCGTGATTTGAAGCGCGAGAAGATGGGCCAGGAGGCGACCACAGTTGCAGTCAGCGAGCCTGCTCTGTCTTTCGAGTTTGATTCATCGCAGTCCTTGTATGAACAGCTCACAAAGGCACAACAAGCAAATTCATCATCGTTTGCTGCTCACGCAAGTACGACATATGGCCAACCTGCATCCCCAGTGGTTCGGACCGTTGACGCTATGCCTCCTCCTCAGATGGCTCCCCAAATGGCTCCCCCGGCGCTACCCCTTCTCCCGGACGAGTCCGGCAACCCGGCGATGTACAACCCGATCCCCATGCCTACGACTTTAGCCCAAAACGTCATTAAGCGTGAAGCAGAGTATGGGCAGATCCAGTACGATCGCAACGGAATGCCGATTGCTCGCATCCACCAGCGTCATGCCTCAATGCCAACCTTCGTCGAATACTCCCCGGCTCCGTCCTTCGTGTCCTCGCAGTACGAGGATTATTCCAATCGGGGTCTATCGTTTGAACCAGTAACGCCTCCGCAGCACGGTCACCTTGGCGCCGAACCAGCCTATATCGCCAACGAAGATACCGGTCTCTACACTGCTATCCCCGATATCTCCTCGGCAGCACCTTTCCATCCGATGATGCAGCTTCCTCCTTCGAATTTCACAAGTGCTCACTTCCCGACCCCGGCTAGATCCTTTCCCTCAAATGTCTATTCCATGCTAGAGGGCTCACCGACATACAAGCAGCGTCGGCGCCGCTCCTCTATCCCTCCAGGCGTCACCAGTGCTGCTGCTACTATGCACCCGCAGGTGACGGCCCCGCAACCCCAAGCTGTCACTTATGCCGCCCATCGGCCAAGTGACCTTCGGCGGTCTGTGTCCAGCTCCGTGGCCCCTATTCCAGAGGCAGCAGATGATTCGCATCACGACATCCATCGGTCCCTCAATGGTTATCGTGCGGCGCATCTTCCTCAGAAGAACTTGTTGCATGAGATGTCGCGCCATAGCACTCCCTTGTCGAGCTTAGATGAAACTTCCGAGTCGCATGTCATTCATCCCACGAATGGTACAGATGAACTTGCTCCTCTTCCAGATGGCGAGTCGCTCGACATTCCCGCCCAGCATAGTGCGGGAAGCAAAGTCGAACGATATGCCCCTGGGCCTGTTCGCCGGGCTCGGAGCGCTACCATGATGGAACTTGGCCCCTATCCACAGAAATCGCACTCTTGTCCGATCCCATCATGTGGACGGCTGTTCAAGAGATTAGAACATCTGAAAAGGTTAGTGACCATCTTTTGTCTGGTTATCCTGTCCGCTACGGCTATCTGCCAGCACGGCTCCTGTAGCCACTTACTGACATGTGATGCTTAGACATGTGAGGACTCACACTCAAGAGCGACCTTATCCTTGCCCCTACTGCAACAAGGCCTTTTCCCGGTCGGACAACCTTGCACAGTAAGTCTTCCTAGTATGTTATTCTAGTATTATAGTTGACTAAGATTGTAAATCAGACACCGTCGTATTCATGAGGCTCAGCAAGATGGTCAGCCGCCAGTTTCTGTTCCGGATGATGACCTTGAGAACGAGGAGAACGGATTCGGCTCCCAAGACGAGGGATCCTCGCCGTCCGACTCGATGCCAAGTGCTGTCGTCCCTAGTGTGACCGCAATGCCATCTGCAATGACCTTGCCGGCTTCTATGCCCACCATGATGGCTCCTCATATGATCGCGCCCCAACTCTTGCAACAACAGATCTGAGGAGCTTGATATTCTTCCGAATTGCGTGAACTATATCAACGTTTTTTATAACGCATATACTCTGCGGATCACATACCTTGATCTTCCGTCATATTATGCCGCCTTCTTTCGGACCTGGCTCATGCGGGTCCTATGTTCATACTGCCTGCTTCTGGATGACCTATCATATTTATGTTTGACCTGGTAGACCCTCATTGATCATGCCACGTCCCAGAGATATTCCTCGAACTATTTCTGGCCACTGTAGTGGCTTTTTGTCTTTAGGCCTGTCATTTGTTCGACAGTCACAGCGATACCCTGGCAATACCCTGGCATGGACGAGCAACAGCTTCCCTGTGTCTGATTTTCACGATCGCGCTGGATTTACTTATCCCTAATAAGCGACATCGACATTTGCGATTGTGGACTACGCTGGTAGATTCCCATCACAATCCGTTTTCTTTTTCTTTTCTTTCCCCCCCTGTCCTCTGCGCTTCGGTTCGGTCTCTGGTTCTGTTTCTTCCTCATGTGTTATGTTGATAATGGGAATCTCTTGTATCATTTTTTTTTCTTTTTTTCCCCCTATCCCCTTTCTCTTTGACATCTTTTCTCATGATCCTGTCACTTCCTTTGCCTGCATTTCGATCAAATAAGGGGAGGTGGGAATGGCCGCCTTGAAGACGCAGGTTAAGACAAAATTGGGTTCCCAGCTCCAAGAGGCTTTAACTATGGGAGGTTTATCGGGCGACCAATCCGGCGCGTTTGGGCTGAAAAGCCCGGGTATCCTGGACCCGAAACATGGAGTCGCCATAAATGGGAAAGGAGAAGGTGGAACTTGTGACTGGCAGGAGTGTTCCGGCGAAATACATGCATATAGATATGAATCCAATGGTAATGAAATTTGGCCCAGTCAGACGACCTTCAAGCACCCCGTAGGCTCCATCCACAATCTGTTTCATGAATGGATGGATTGCTTTTCCCCGGACTAAACGGGAACAAATCGTGGCTCAGTCACGTGTCTGGCCTGCTGACGTCGACCCAACCTTACCAAGAAGAAGCGAGGCGCGACGGGACACATGACATGCTTGCTGTTCATCATCATCTCATCTCCTTATCCTTGGAGCTGGCTCTCATTATTTAGATATCCTCGACAGTCTCATGCAGTCATGGATCAGTATCAGGACTGAATCATTTGCATTTAAAACTCCACTTCAGTAAATATTCTGGTTCTGCCTGCTCCAACCCGCGTTGCCTCTATAGCCTCCGTCCGACCTCGTTTAGAGCTACACTTGCTTGAGCCTGGAGCAAGGAAATCATCTAGACGCAGTGACTTGGCTTTAACTTTCTCCCTCCGGCTGCTTCGACGCGCTCGGCTGTATCACCTCTGACAGGCACTGTCTTCCCACTTCGTCCATACGAAGCGTGGTCGCCTCTACCTCAACGGTTGATACCCTGGTCATCTTTAGAAGATTACAAACGGACTGGACTATAGCCTAAGCACATCAGCTCAAAGTAGCCTCTGCCAGCTTATCCTTGAGGGAACACCTTTGAGAACATTATTTCAATGCCGGAAGCACATCATCGGTTTGCCAATGAAACGTCCCCTTTGGTGGGAGCAGCTGACAGGAATGAAGTGACTTCAATGACGCACTCCGGAGAATCAAGTGCAACTACTGGATCGGGAGATACTCCCGATCTTTCGGAAACCAAGAGCAGCTGGTATTTGTTCTTGTTGACCTTGAGTATCGGCGGGTGAGCACTAAAACTCCTCCATTTGGAAGCATGAGTCTGCTTCCCACAGCAGCCGGAAAGCTGATAACTATATCCACTGTCTCAGTCTTCAGGTCGTATGGTCTACTGAGCTATCCAATGGATCGGTAAGCTCGCAAGGTCCTGTCGCATGATCCTGCTTGGACTAATCTCCGGGGCGTGACTGTAGCCCTATCTTTTGTCTCTTGGAATGAGCAAAGCTCTACTTGCTTTCGTTTGGATCGCCGGTCCTTTGACAGGAACCCTCGTTCAACCCTACATCGGCATCTGCAGTGACAACTGTCGCATATCATGGGGGAAGCGAAAGCCGTTCATGGTGGTTGGCGGTGCTGCGAGCGTTGTCTCCCTCCTTGCCTTAGCTTGGGTCCGAGAGCTCACGGAAGGCCTTCTTGGAGTATTCGATGTTGCGCCGGGCTCCGATGCGTCTCAAACTGTGGTTATTGTGCTAGCCACTATCTTGATGTATTGCTTGGACTTTTCTGTAAATACTGGTAAGGCCTGGCCAGATGTTGCCCTCTTGTGGCTTGATCGCAGAGAATGCTGACGGGATTTTGGCTACAGTCCAAGCAGGTATCCGGTGCTTCATTGTTGACAATGCGCCCTCGCACCAGCAGGAATCAGCGAATGCGTGGGCCAGTCGCATGACTGGTCTAGGCAACATCCTTGGTTATATTTTTGGATACGTGGACTTGCCCAAGTACTTCCCATTATTGGGCAACACGCAATTTCAAGTGCTGTGCGCTTTAGCATCACTATCACTTATCTGTACATTGTTGGTCAGTTGTTCATACATCAGAGAACGAGATCCACGACTGGAAGGACCTCCATCCGGGGGGAACCCTGGCTTGATCGCCTTCTTCAAGCAGGTCTTCAAGTCGATCCGATTTCTACCGCCCGAGATAGCAAAGGTCTGCGAGGTCCAGCTAGCCGCCTGGGTCGGCTGGTTTCCTTTCCTGTTTTACTCGACCACATACATTGGACAGCTTTTTGTCAATCCGATTTTCGAAGCACACCCAGGTTTGTCAGAGCATGACATCAACAAGGCATGGGAAGAAGCCACCCGCATTGGAACATTTGCACTTCTTGTTTACGCCATCATCTCCTTTGTGGCTAATCTGACCCTGCCGATGCTTGTTGTGCCCACATACAAGCCGATCATTGCCACCGAGTCTGAAGTTTCGGATGATCAATTGGAGGAGGAGCCTTTCCTCGGCGGTCGGAGGCGATCATCCTCAATAGGGACTGCGATGGAAGCACCTACCGGTATCTCTCCTGAACCTAAAAATGGGTATGCCGAAGGGGCCGGGTGGCTCTCCAAATTACAGATTCCAGGCCTCACCCTCCGCCGCGCTTGGTTAATGTCGCATGTCAACTTCGCCATCTGTATGTTCAGTA
The DNA here is from genome assembly GCF_003184745.1 of Aspergillus uvarum CBS 121591. Taxonomy (NCBI): domain Eukaryota; kingdom Fungi; phylum Ascomycota; class Eurotiomycetes; order Eurotiales; family Aspergillaceae; genus Aspergillus; species Aspergillus uvarum. The sequence goes on along the minus strand of NW_020291300.1, from coordinate 611,679 downwards.
CGTTTTTCATATCGTCATACCAAGCCGCGACCGTGGTTGTCGGGCTTGTTGGAGTCTCATGGGCGTTGACGCTTTGGGCGCCCTTTGCCCTAATCTCGGCGGAGGTATCGCGCATTGACACGGAGCGCCGGCTTCGACGCCAGCGGGCTGACCGTACGGAACCGGACACAAGCGTCTCCGCCAATCCGGCTACAGTTGGGGAAGACCTAGAACACGGACACGATGTGACAACTGATAAAGGAGAAGAGGAGGAGAATCTGGCGCAGGCGGGCATTATCCTGGGACTTCATAACGTTGCCGTGTCGGCGCCTCAGATCCTCTCAAGTCTGATCTCCAGTGCCATCTTCAAGGCCTTCCAGAAACCTCGCGGGGAGCCGTGGGATGATAGTGTTGGATGGGTGCTGAGATTTGGAGGCTGCGCGACGCTAGTTGCGGCATGGTTGGCTCACAGGCTCGCTGAGGAAACTCGGTGAGTGTATGCCTTATAGTAGGAGCAAATGGCGCTTTTACCAGATGCCGAAGAGGACTCGGGGAAGAGTGTCTTCGATAAGAGTAGAGTGTAATTAGTCAGGTATGTAAGTAGTCAGCCCGAGCTAGTCAGAGAACATCAAGAACCATTTAGAAATTAGGTGTCAGCGCTCATTGATAATACTTGAGACGTTGAACATATCATCACATCGAAAGGGCTAGAGAATAAGATAGAGAGGAGACCGTTCCATACATACCAGCGGAGGATCAATTGCGGGCCGAACACATCCATACCACCCACCAACAGCGGGACCCCGACGGGTGTTGACGAATCCTAGCGGAGTTACTTGCGTAGCTTCCCCCCTTGTGTGATTGATTGATTGATTGACTGACTGACTGATTGAGTGCCCGCCCGCAGTCACTTAGCAGCAACAGCAACAACACCAGTTATCGTTGTCTGTCTTCTTCCACTTACTAATTTAATCTCCTCCATCCTTAACTATTCTAACTAATCCTTATCGTACAACGACTTCTTCTTCTCCTCCTCCTCCTCCTTCTTTTTCTTCAAATCGACTTTTTTCTTTGTCTTTTCCCTTTTTTTCTCTCGTCTCGGTTTTTTTACTTCCATTCTCACCGACTACTTCCCTCCCGTTGGATCGTGCATGATCCGCGGATGATTATGTGTGTCTGCGATTCCACTCTGGCGCCAGACACTCGCCGTTGGGGTTAATCGTCCGTCCGCCGTCGTGCGCGTCGACAAGCCAAATCGCCAAGTACAATGGCTAGTCAAGTGGTAGGCGATGTATTGCACCAGTTGCTCCGTATGTGTCCCTTATTTGATTGCGTCTAGATCGGGGGATTGCATTCCCCCTTCCGCGGAAGAGCGTTTTCCCCATCTCAGGCGCGCCCATCCTAGGCACGATGGCTGACTAGAATTTATGTATCCTAGGTAGAGCGGTGGACTCTGACACAGATCCCGACGATGGTACGCGATCCGATCCTGCTCACAAGGGCCACACACTGTATCTCGAGCTCTTGAAACTGACATGCCTACTCTTCAGCTGATGCTCCCGAGGCCGGCACCAAGGAGTTCTTCAGCTCCTGGGCACTCTTCATCTTGATTATGCTCTTGATGTTCGCGCTCTTCACCAGTTACATACTACAGCAGAAAAAGATCCAGGCGGTCCATGAAACAGTCCTGTCCATCTTCGCGGGTGTGTTTTGTCCAACCATCGAAGGCGGACGGGCCGCGATGCGGTGTCCTTGCGGTTAATAACAAAGGCTGATGGATGCATATAGGCATGTTTGTCGGGCTGATCATACGCTTAAGTCCTGAATCACCGATTCAAGACAGTGTCGCGTTTGACTATCAATTCTTCTTCAACCTCCTCCTACCTCCGATCATTCTGGCCTCAGGCTACGAGTTACACCAAGCGAACTTCTTCCGAAACATCGGCACTATATTGACCTTTGCGTTCGCGGGGACCTTCATTTCCGCCATCGTGCTGGGTTTGATCCTGTTCGTCTGGACGAGAATTCCGTTGGATGGGCTAGATATGACTTTCGTCGAGGCAATCTCGGTGGGCGCTACCTTATCGGCGACGGATCCCGTCACCATCTTGGCTATCTTCAACCTATACAAGGTCGAGCCCAAGCTCTACACGGTCATCTTTGGTGAATCGATCCTGAACGACGCCATCGCGATCGTCCTGTTCGAGACCGCGCAAAAGTATGCCGATAGTGAGGCAGGCTCCCTGACTTTCTTGAACCTATTCGAAGCTATTGGACTGTTCCTGCTCGTCTTCTTCGGAAGTATGATTGTTGGCGTTATCGTTGGCATCATGACCGCCCTTGGTCTGAAATATACTCACGTCAGACGTCAGCCGAAGATTGAAAGTTGTCTGATCGTGCTTATTGCCTACGCTAGCTACTTCTTCTCTAACGGTGTCTACCTCTCCGGTAGGTTGCCGTTCCTCATTGATCTCGAGTCCAGCTGACAATAGACCAGGTATCGTGTCGCTCCTTTTCTGCGGCATTACCATGAAACATTATGCGTACTACAACATGTCCCGCCGGACACAATTGACGACGAAATACCTCTTCCAGGTGATGGCACAATTGTCCGAGAACTTCATCTTCATTTACCTCGGTTTGGACCTTCTTGTCCAGAGGAACTTGCAGTTCAAGCCCTTATTCATTCTTGTGGCCGTTTTCGGTATCTGCATTGCCCGCTACCTGGCGGTGTTCCCATTGTCTCGAGCGATCAATTGGTTCATTCGGTACAGAGCTCGTCGCCGTGGCATGGACGTTGCAGATGAGCTACCATTTGCTTATCAAGCCATGCTCTTCTGGGCGGGGTTGCGTGGAGCTGTTGGCGTGGCCCTCGCCGCCGGCCTAAAAGGCGTCAATGCTCCAGCACTCCGTGCTACGGTACTTGTGGTCGTCGTGTTGACCGTGATTATCTTTGGTGGCACCACCGCTCGAATGCTAGAGATTCTCGGAATCCGGACCGGTGTCGTGGAGGAAATCGAGTCCGATGATGAGTTTGATATCGAGGTAACCAACGGCGGCACATATTACAAACGCTCCGACACAGGCTTGGGATACACACCTCGCCGCATCGATTCGACCATTCCTTTGGATGGCATTCCGCGGGGCGAGCTCGACCGCCACGATAGCTACTCCAGTGGCAACAACCGTCGTCCCAGTCCTCCGCCGTCTGGCTCTCGAGGACATTCCCGAATGTACTCGAATGCCTACAGTCAGCGAGACACTGCTCGTGACCGTTCCTCGACGGCCACTTTGTTGGGTGGCCGGCCTCGGAGCCACAGCGAGAGCAGCGCGGCAAGTGAGGATGAATTTGGATTGAAGAATAATGGCAAGGGTCGTGCGACAGACGCCGATCAGCTCGATGCCTTCGATCTCGATGTGGGTGATGAGCCTTCGGATGACGACCTCCCCCCTTCGGCTCCTACGTCTCGACTGCGGCGGTCTCCCTCGCAACCCCAACAGTATGTGGGAGGATCCCAGGATCAAACTCCGACAACTACCTCTCCTATGCGACGCGAAACAACGCTGAGCGCAAGGGCGGCCATCCGGGACCTCTTCTCGGGTGCATCGGGAGACCACGCGGCGTGGTTCCGACAGCTGGATGAGGATTACATCAAACCCCGACTCCTACTAGATCAGTCCAATCACAAGGGGCCCGGTGCAGTTTGAATGAAGCGAGTTTATGCATAGCTGCCGCTATTGCCATTGGTTTTGGCGTCACCTGTATACATGTGCTATATATTGGGTGCGGTCTACCGGTGTGTGTTTGTGATTCATTCGTGCCTCTTCGGTTTGATTTTGTTTGCCCTCCATTTCCTTTTCCCCATTGGCATATCTGGGCTGGGTCTGGTTACCCCGGGGAGGCCTCCAGCTATCATTACGCGAAAGGAGACGGAGACGGAGACTTGGTAGATGGGACAGTCGCCTTCTACTACAACTACTGCTACTTCCTACCTAGATACCACTTCCTACTAGTTGAATTTCAAGAATGTTCGAACCATTAGCCTAGACTCAGTGGTGAACCAATTGTAATACCGACCGGTTGTTGGCTGATGAACTTGGGTCATAATTAGATCAATTCCAGCCTAGAAGCGTGAAGTGGTGGATGGGGGGGGGGGGCCAATTATCATGTGCGATATGATACCCCTAAGTCTCATCTACCCTTTCTCTTTCGTCTCTTTCACTTCCTCCTCCTCCGCTTCCCCCTCGTTGACTTTACTCTTTCAAGAGGCACTATAAAAGCACCACACGGCAGCTTATCAGTCCAACTGGCTTTCACATTGGCCACTTTCTGCCCTGTTCGGCCTCCCAGCGATAAGGTGATGATAACAACCGCTTGGTGATGGTGGTGGCGGCTATGGCTGAACCCTGCCTGTCCGTGTCGCATGCGCCATTAGAGTCTGGGCGGAAGTGAATGGTCCCCCGCCGGTCGTTGCTTATCGGAGAATAAAACAACGATTGATGAAGTGATGCAATATGCAAGGGTCGGTTGGTATAAGTAGCGTTGCGCTTTCCTTTTGCGCTGTCGACCATTCGAAAGTATAGTCCTTTCATTTGCTGGGTTGACGTCCAGAATCCTGTCACCATGGCGGAGAAGTCCCAAGACATGGACTCCATGTCTCAGGTTATACCAGCAGTGAGCGAGGAGCCCTCGCTGGAACACGGCGATATGCAGCTTCTAGGTACGCTGGCTTATCGTGTGTCTCGTGTGTCTATGCTGACAAGACCAGCGGCCCTGGGATACAAGCAGGAGCTGCGCAGACACTATTCGACTGTACAGGTCTTCGCAATTGCATTCAGTATCATGGGACTCTTGCCGTCCATCGCATCGACCTTATCGTATTCCATCCCTGCTGGACCTGTGGGCATGGTTTGGGTACGTTGCTCTGCTTACACGGACTAGATGAGGCTTGTGGCTAATGCACCGCAGGGTACGGTGTCTCTTGAGAGTTCAGTGTGATGTGCGCTAGGCAATGGTCTGACAGGGATTCTAGGTTGGTTTGCTGCGAGTGTGTTCATCTTCATAGTGGCTTTGGCTATGGTCTGTCTCTCTCAGCTTCTTTTGTCCCCATTACTCTGGTCGGACGTTTACAACTCTGTGTCAGTTAGGCCGATCTAGCGTCTGCGATGCCTACCGCCGGCGGTCTTTACTTCTGGACCCATTACTTCAGCGGAGAGAAGTGGAAGAATCCCCTAAGCTTTGTCGTTGGATACAGCAATACAATCGGGCTTGTTGGAGGGGTCTGTTCTATAGATTGTAAGCGGTACCCTTCATCCTCGTGGCATGCTTCGGCCTGGGACTGATTTGGAGGATAAGATGGGTTTGCTACCATGCTGCTGGCGATTGTTTCCATAGCGCGCGATGGCGAGTGGACTGCTTCCCGTCCGGCCCTTTACGGTACGTATGTCGCATGCGTCGTCGTGCACGGCCTGATTGCCATCTTCTTTGCGCGCGTGATGCCCAAAATCCAGTCTGTCTGCATCATCCTCAACGTGGGCCTGGTCTTTGTCACTGCTCTGGCACTGCCGATTGGGAAGGCAGTCCGCGGCGGGCAGATCAACCCGGGTGCCTATGTCTTCGGCCATGCTGAGAATCTCACCACTTGGCCTGAGGGCTGGAGCTTCATGATCGCGTGGATGTCGCCCATCTGGACCATCGGGGCGTTTGACTCCTGTGTCCATATGAGTGAGGAGGCCACCCATGCTGCGCGAGCGGTCCCACTGGGGATTGTCTGGTCCGCGGGTCTGTGTGGTCTGCTGGGATTTGTCTCGCTGGCAGTAATGGCAGCTGTGATCGACGTCGATCTCACGGCGGTCCTCGACTCCAAGTTCGGACAACCCATGGCACAGGTGGGTTTCCCTATTTATTCTGTCAATCGAGGCCGATATTAAGCGACTGCTTCCTATAGATCTACTATGACTCTCTCGGGAAAAGCGGCGCGCTCGGCTTCATGGTTGTGGTAGCCGTTGTCCAGTTCTTCATGGGCTTGAGTCTTGTAGGTTTACTCGGTCTCTTCCAATACTGCGACAACGATACGAGCACATTTCACTGACACCATATCGCGGAATCTCACAAACAGGTGGTCGCCGCCTCCCGTCAGAGCTGGGCCTTCTCTCGCGACGGCGCCCTCCCCTTCTCCTCCTTCTTCCGCCACGTCAGTAAACGCATCCGGTTTCAACCCGTCCGCATGGTCTGCGCCGTGGTCGTGATAGCCATCATCCTCGGTCTGCTCTGTCTGATCGACAACGCCGCGGCCAGTGCACTGTTCTCTCTCGCCGTGGCGGGCAATGACCTCGCCTGGATGGTCCCGATTCTCGCGCGGCTCGTCTGGGGCCAGGACCGGTTCCACCCCGGAGAGTTCTACACAGGCCGGCTGAGCAAGCCCATCGCAATCACCGCGATCGTGTATCTGGCTTTTGCTATCGTGCTGAGCATGTTTCCTACCGAAGGACCAAACCCGACCCGTAAGTTTCTTCCGTTTATCTTGGCGGGGCTGTGGATGGATTCTGGGCTGACTTTGTTACTGCGTAAATTTTGCAAAATCAGCTGCAAATATGAATTACACCATTGTTATCAACGGTGCACTGTGGCTCGGGGCGCTGCTTTACTATGCGGTCTATGCTCGCAAGGTGTACAAGGGCCCGCAGACGACCGTGGGAGAGTCGACTAGTCCGTCCGAGACGAGGCTTTCGCAGGAAGGGGAGGGAGAAGAGAAGAAGAAGAAGGGCAACACTGCTTGAGCACCTTTCTTTTAATGACTTGTAACTCGTTTCCCGAGAGATCTCTCGCTTTTGTGCTTAGCAGGGACTCCAATTGAACGCCTCTGCTTGGCTCGTTTGGTTATCGCACAAGGTACCGTTAAGACGCAAGGATCAAGATACTGTAAGCCGGTTCAAGAGACCAGAGAATCATTTGATTGGAGAATTGATTGGCAAACGCTGTGGTACATTACATCGTAGGGCACCCCATTGACACCCATGTATTTAGCAATGGGAAGAGAGGACGGTTTAGAAATTAAGAGACAAACAGAAGATAAGGGAAAAGATGTCTCATCATCGTCACCTTCGTAAAACAGATACTATCCCGGTCCAGCGAGAAAGGCGTGTATCGAGAAAATGCATTTATTCGGGCACTTCGAGGACATAGCGGCCAGCGATCTTGCCTTGTTCTGTTTTGGAGGACACAGTGTGTTAGTCATGACGTCTGTCGAATGCACATTCGAAAAGCAAGAGACAGAGAGGTAACAGAACATACCCATCAACTCGAAGATCTTTGGAAGGTCCTTCAATGGCGCCGTCTTGAAGGGGGCGTTGATAAGCCCGCGGGCGAAGAAGTCGACGGCCTCGACGCCATCCTGGCGGTTGCCGACGTAGCTGCCCTTGATGTTGACCATGCGGACGACGGTATTGAAGACGGGGGCCCGCAGGAAGGCGTTGCCGGGCAGGCCGATGGCGACGACACTGCCGCGCGAGCGCACGTACTCGGTCGCCTGCTGGAAGGGCTTCTCGGCCACGGCCAGGAGGATGACGGCGTGAGCTCCAAGACCCTCCGGGGTGGCGGCCTTGACGTCGGCGACGATGTCGCTGGAGGTGGTGAAGTCGATGTACGCCTAGGGGTTTTCTTCTCGTTAGCTATTTCTCTTCCTTCAGAAAAGATAATACGGGACGGAGGTTTTCTTGTCTTACCTCCGAGCCCAGCTTGTGGCACATCTCCTTTTTCTCCTCTCCGCCGTCGATCGCGATGGTGCGCAGTCCCATGGCCTTCGCATACTGCAACGCCAGCGAGCCGAGGCCACCGCCGGCCCCGACAATGGCAACGGTCTGGCCGGGCCGCACGCCGGACTCCTTCAGGCCCTTGTAGACCGTGATGCCGGCGCAGAGGATCGGGGCCACAGCGTCCAGGGCCACCTCCTTGGGCAGCTTGGAGGCGTGGCTGGCCTTGGCCAGGGCGTACTGCTGGAAGGTGCCGTCGACGGTGTAGCCGGACAGCTCGGCGTGCGGGCAGAGGGGCTCGTCGGCCTGCTTGCAGAACTCACAGGCCAGGCACGAGCCGTTCAGCCACTTGATGCCGGCGTGGTCGCCGATCTCGAACTCGGTGACGAGGTCGCCGCGGGCCACGACGATGCCGGCGCCCTCGTGGCCGCCCACCAGCGGCTGCTTCAGGGGCAGCGGCCAGTCGCCCTTCATGGCGTGCAGGTCGGTGTGGCAGACCCCCGTGAAGCGGATCTTGACGAGGATCTGGTCCGGGCCGGGCTTGCCCACGGGGATCTGCTTGTAGACGGGCGGGTGGCCTTTCTCTTCGACGACCTGGGCCCATTGGGTCTCGGGGATCTCGGGAGGGGAAGACATTTCTTCTGTGAGAGGTTGTGAGTTGGGGATGGTAGTGGATGAAGAGGAAGGGGGTGGTAACGATTCTATGGAAACGTGGAAGCGGAAGTTGTGTTACTTGACTGAGTGAGTGAGTGAGTGAGTGAGTGAGTGAGAGGGGAAAGAGAGCGCGGAAGGACAGGATTTATAGGATTGCTAGAGACCACAGGCGATGAGACCCTGGACCCTGCGCAACAACCTGACCATCCACTTTTCTACTCGTGGTTCCTCATGGTTTGGGAGTAGGACAGGCAGGTCAGTGAATGAATGGCAGGTGGGGTGATTCCGTCCCGGCCGAAGCGAGCGATCAAAGTGACGTCGTGATTAGTGGTGTGTTGTTGACTGGCAGGGCAAGTCTAGACAATCGGACGAGAGGAGCAACACGGATGCGGAGGTTGTAAATCTGGGATCCCGATCCTTGTGGTCTTGCTCATCCCAGAGAGACAGGGGCGATACGAGGACATTTCGGGGATCTCCTGTCCTGTCCCGACTCTCTCCTTCTGGCGATACTCGGTGGTTGCATTGCAACAGATTTCATGCTCCATGCTGGTTTCGGATTGTCAATCATCTTTTTTGTTTCTTTCTGGTCCAGTTCAAACACATGGGATATGGGGTTGATGGGGGGAAAAAACGAAGGTGGAACATGTAGACGTCATGACCGATTGATCGAGATTTGTCTCCGCATCTCAACTGCGACTGAGAACATTATCAGACCCCGATATTGCATTAGGTCCAATTTTTCCTCCCCTCCCTCCCCCCTCCGTTCGTGGTCTTCGCCTAAGTTGGATCTCTCCCCCACGCTGCTTGGCTCTTGTTATCAAGTTCAAGATTTCGGCTCTTGGGAGAAACACCGCGGGGGAATCGTGGTATGCACCCCCCCTTCTTTTGGAAGATGTCCAAGACTTAAGTCCGAGCGGGTTGTTCGGATTTCACGCTTAGTCAGGGGTGCCAGTGGTGCCAGTGGTGCCTGTGGTGCCTCAGGCCCGACTGAATGGGGGCCTGGGGAAGGTGGACCAAGATAAGAGGTAATATCCTCCTATAAGTTAAGTAGGCCCATTGAACTTATTCTGTATGAACTTATATACCTTGACTGGCGACTGATTGAGGACCTCCTGGGCAGCCACCTGACTTCATATCATACTTGGCTCGGTCCGGAGTACTTGTACTATACAATTGATCGAGCCTAAGTGTACAATGCACGGTATCGAGGAACTTGAGGTGAACGTCTGGGCGGTTTCGTACTGGTAACACGACCGCATTTTCTTACAATGGCTCCGGTGCGATGGACACTGGCGAGACCGGAGCTGGATGGCAAGACTCAACCTCGAAACGTTCTGTTCTACTTGAACAACGAGGCTCTTGTCACAGTGGAGTGCGCTGGAGACAGATTTCCAAACGCGCCCAATGGCTCTAGATCAGACTGACTTCCATCTCAATCTCAATCATATATCGTAGATAACGGCGTATGCGGAGATCGGGCGTAGTTCCTGAGCTGTCTTCCCCACAGGATGAAACTAATTACTAGTGGTATGTAAACCCACGTAAGTGAAATACACATACGGACGCATACTGACGCATACTGACACCCGAACAGCCACAGCCGGCGGGTATGGAAGGGAAATCCGCCCGAATAGGCAGGAACGAGCAGTCACTCCCTCCCTCCCTCAGTCACTCTCTGGAGACGAGCCTTTGGCTCAATGAAGCTGAAAAAAGAGAGTCAGAGAAAGGCTATTGTTGCAATCTTCCACCACAACAGCCTCTTCCCTTTCTCCTCCCCCTTCATTCACTGCCTTAGTTCACTCCTTTATAAACACCTCTATAGACATACAGACAATACATGCACCACCACCACCACCACCACCAACAACTCCTCCACCAGTCCTTCTATCTTACTATCTAGACGGCTATCACCACAAAGCCTCCTACCACGGGAACAAACTGGCGAGATTTCGCCCCTCGTGGGTCTCCTCCACGGCTCGTTGCAGCTGGTCTTGATCCCTCAAAACCGCAACCCTAGCATCATTGCTCAACTGGTTCTGGTAATCTATTCACTTGTGAATTCACAGTTGGCTTCTGTCGTCTGGGACGGTTGATCCGTGAGGGTTTGTTGGCTCGCTCGCTCGCTCACTCCTCTTGTTCCCTCCCTCCCTCCCTCACCAAGAAACCCTCCTCCTCCACCAACAACCGCCGATAGATTCCTGTTCATCCGGTAAGGCAATCAATCCTCCCTTTATCCACTCATTTTCTTCATCCTTCTTTTCCTTTTCAATCATCATCATCTTCTTCATCATCCCAACCCCCCCCTCCATCGTCGTCTCCATCTCCATGCTTCCCTGTCCTCTTGTCTCCACTCCTCCCCCCAACTCGGCCACTCAGATTTAATTCCTTTTCACGCAGGGAACTCTAGCTGGACGGCGAACACCTAACGGACGGACGCGTGATCGCCCTTCACCTCGAGATCTCCGTGAGCTAAAACCTCTCCAAGACCACCTCCCTTCCCATCCCCTTCGCGCATGGCCAGCCTTCGTCCATTGCGACGGTCCTTGGTCTAAATCTCCTCATCCTCTCCCCTCCCCATCACTGCTGTCCGTCACCTTCGCCGCCGCGTCTACTCCTCCGGCACACGCGGCAATCATGACGGGAGCTCCGCCGTACAATCCTCAGTCTCCTACCCAGCAATCTCGTTATTCTGCATATTCTTCTCCGAGCAAGAACCGCCCCTTCTACCCCAACAACAATGACCAATATCAACAGCACCCGCCGCAGACGCCGCCGGCCTTCCCCCCTCAGCCCAGCATGGCCAGGAGCCCTCACTTCTCCCATGCGCCGTCTCCGTTACCGGCCACGCTGCCTCCGTTGAATGGAGCCGCTCCTTCATCCCATCCATCAGATACATCATCACAGTATCAGGCTCATTCCTCGGCTGGAACGCCGCAGTTCCCCCTGCCTCGGCCCTACTCTAATTCCGTCTTGTCGGGCAACGGCGCGACCCCCTACGGTCATTCTACTCCCTCCCACGCTCATCCCTCTGGTCGGCCCGACAGCCATTCGCAGATTTCTCCCAAAAAAGAACCAGAATCTCCTTACCCCATGGGGGGCCACGGAGTCGCGCCGTATCCATCTTCTATGATGCGAGAGACGAGGCATTCTTCTCCTCCCAAGGAAACCGTATGTTGTTGTTTTTTCCTCTCCTGCATGTTCTTTGATCCACAATAGCTGATCATGATCATTTTTCTTGTGGCCTCCAGAAACCAGATCCCATGTCGTTTGCGAGCATCTTGGCTGGACCAGCAGAAGAGCGCAACCCGCCTCCCCGACAATCTCCACCTACAAAACAGCCGTCCCTTGAACCCGCATCAACCCCCATTGCACCAGCATCAAGCGCGACGAACAATTTAAACCCACCGTCGACGACGCCCGTCCCGGTCGCTCGCAACAAAAGCAAAGACAGAGAGCCCTCTGGTCCGGCCTTACCGAGATTAGAAAAGAAACCCGCTAGTGAGAAGCGCCGTCGCAATGTCGACCACGAGGCCAGAGTGTCCGACTCACGGTCTGCCACCGTTGCGAATGGCCTTTCTGAGTCAACGAAAGCCTCTTCGTCGTCCCGCGGCGCTGTTTCTCGCCATCCCTTGACAGAAGGGGAGGTGGAAGCTCTCAACCGCGCGATGGTTGATATGGCCAACGCAGACAAAAGTGATGTGGAAGGCCCTGGGTATGAGAGACAGTACCAGGAATACAAGGCCAAAAGCAAGAAGCGTGCCCTTCTCACCGAGCAAACTGAGCTGATTCGGCGCAAGGTTTGTGAAATATGCGTTCATCCCTGGGTACTTTGCAGGCTAACCTACCTTTAGCGACGACGTCACCAATTCTTGGGAGATTTCGCAAAGTCCCTGGAGAAGCAAGCCGATGCCGGAATGGATCGATTCAGACTCACCAATGAGGCATCCGTTATCGCTGAAGTACAGGCTAAAGAAATCCAGGACGAGAAAGAACGCAAGAAGGATATGCAGCGAAAGCGGCGACGTGAGAATACTGTACGCATGGAAATGCAGAAAAAGCTGGAGGCAGAGCTCAAGGCAAATGAGGCCCAGGATTCTGCTGAGAAGGCCAAGTTCCTCCGTGAAGCCGAGAGAGCTCAGCGCAAGATCAAGACTACCAAGAGAGCTCTGGAGGGTGTTACTGCCCCGGAGGAGATTAGCGAGGTGACTCCCTTGGCGCCAAACCTTGAAGGGGGCACCACCAGTTCTTTCCACATCGGTCGAAACTCTCCTTCGAGACGCAAGTCTGGACGCAATGGCCCCGCCACGCGACCCAAAAAGTCGAAGGAGCAGAAACAAGCTGAAAAGGACGCGGCAGAAGCAGCTTATGCAGCCATGGAGAACGATGAGGCATTGCCTCTGGCACCCAAGGAAGACCCTCGTAAGGAGTCCATCAAGAAGGAGACCAAAGGCACTCGATCCAAGGAGCCCACGCCCACGCCACTCTCCGCCTTCGAGACCAAGGGCTACAACCAGATTTACGAGCAAATCTGGCGCGATATTGCTCGTAAAGACATCCCCAAGGTCTACCGCATCAAGGGTCTGTCTCTCAGCACGCGCCAGGAAAATCTCCGCAAGACAGCCCAGCTGGCTAGCAAGCAATCTCGCAAGTGGCAGGAACGCACCAACAAGAGCATGAAAGATACTCAAGCCCGTGCCAAACGGACAATGCGTGAAATGATGTCCTTCTGGAAGCGCAACGAACGTGAGGAACGTGATTTGCGTCGTCTTGCCGAAAAGCAGGAAATCGAGTCGGCTAAGAAGGCGGAAGCCGAGCGTGAAGCCAACCGTCAGAGACGTAAGCTCAACTTCCTTATCTCCCAGACCGAGCTGTACTCCCACTTTATTGGCCGCAAGATCAAAGGTGCAGAAGGAGACGAGTCTGGGGACACGGCCGTGGATGGATCCGACCAGACTGTCCAGCCTGGGAAACCTCAAGCCCACACGGTGGATATGCCTCCCAGTGTCGCCGACCTTGGTGCCAAGGTTACCAACTTCGAAGATCTTGACTTTGATGCCGAGGACGAGACGGCCTTGCGACAGGCGGCCATGGCCAACGCTCAAAATGCCGTTCAGCAGGCTCAAGATCGAGCCCGTGCCTTCAACAACGACCAGAATCAGATGGATGCGTTGGATGAGGGTGAACTGAATTTCCAGAACCCCACCAGCTTGGGTGATATCGAGATCTCTCAGCCCAACATGCTTACCGCTAAGCTCAAGGAGTATCAGCTCAAGGGTCTTAACTGGCTTGTCAACCTGTACGAGCAAGGTATCAACGGTATCTTGGCCGACGAGATGGGTCTAGGAAAGACTATTCAGTCTATCTCAGTCATGGCTTACCTCGCTGAAGTCCACAATATCTGGGGTCCTTTCTTAGTCATTGCGCCAGCTTCTACGCTGCACAACTGGCAGCAGGAAATCACCAAGTTCGTCCCGGACATCAAGGTTCTTCCGTACTGGGGCTCAGCCAAAGATCGCAAGATCCTCCGTAAGTTCTGGGATCGAAAGCACATCACATATACAAAAGAGTCTGAGTTCCATGTGTTGGTCACCTCATATCAGCTGGTGGTTCTGGATGCGCAGTACTTCCAAAAGGTCAAGTGGCAGTACATGATTCTCGACGAAGCCCAGGCCATCAAGTCTTCTCAGAGTTCCCGTTGGAAAAACTTGCTCGGCTTCTCCTGCCGTAACCGTCTTCTCCTGACAGGTACTCCTATTCAGAACAACATGCAGGAGCTGTGGGCCCTTTTGCACTTTATCATGCCCACGCTTTTCGACTCTCACGATGAGTTTAGCGAATGGTTCTCCAAGGACATTGAATCCCACGCTCAGAGTAACACCAAACTCAACGAGGACCAGCTGAGACGTCTCCATATGATTCTGAAGCCTTTTATGCTTCGCCGTGTCAAGAAGCATGTGCAGCAGGAACTTGGGGACAAGGTTGAGAAGGACATCTTTTGCGACCTTACGTACCGTCAACGCGCTTACTATACCAACCTGCGCAACCGGGTCAGCATCATGGACCTAATCGAGAAGGCCGCTGTTGGAGACGAAGCAGACAGCACAACGCTGATGAATTTGGTCATGCAGTTCCGGAAGGTCTGCAACCACCCGGATTTGTTTGAGCGCGCGGAAACAAAATCACCATTCTCTGTCGCGCACTTCGCTGAAACCGCCTCGTTTGTCAGAGAAGGCCAGAACGTCGATGTCGCTTACTCCACCCGTAACCTGATTGAGTATCCGTTGCCACGTCTGCTCTGTGGATCTGCTGGTCGCGTCGATGTTGCGGGGCCTGAGAATGCGTACGCCGGCTTCCGTGGGAAGTATCTTAACCACATGATGAACATCTTCGCTCCTGATAATATCAAGCAGAGTGTTCGGGACAACGGGGCATTTTCTTTCCTGCGATTTGTGGATACATCCCCGGGTGAGGCCTACGAGCAGTCACATTCCGGTGTCTTCGAGCGGGCTGTCCGCCGCCGTGGACAAACAAACAGGCTGGCCCGGCTCAAGGTTGTTTACGACGATGACCGAACAGCCGCCTCAGTCCTTCCTCATGCATTGCTCAATGTTGTCGACCGCAACGATCGTCATGCCATGAACGAGGTTGCAGCTGAGGGCTACATGCGGGATTTGATGACCATTTCCCAGTCAACATTTGAGCGAGAGGGTCTTTCCCTGATTGAGCCATCTGCCACCCCCGCAGCGTCGGCGCCTCCAATAACCATCACGAGTTCTAGCCAAATTCCCATATATGAGGCCAGAGACAGCTTCTTTAATATTGCCGTGCGCCATGCTTTGTACGGCGTTGCCTCGAAGCAGGTGGAGCAGCAAATTGTGGAAAGAAAGCTGGACCCTGCACCCTACTCGCTGCAGCCCATGCTACCCAAGCCACTTTCCACCAAGGGCCGATACACGCATATTGAGGTACCGTCGATGCGTCGCTTCGTCACGGACTCGGGTAAACTGGCCAAGCTAGACGAACTGTTGCGCGAGCTCAAGGCCGGTGGCCATCGTGTGCTACTGTACTTCCAGATGACACGTATGATCGACCTGATGGAGGAGTACCTGACCTACCGCAATTACAAATATTGTCGATTGGATGGAAGCACCAAGCTGGAGGATCGTCGTGACACTGTGGCGGACTTCCAACAGCGTCCGGAGATTTTCGTATTCCTTCTATCCACGCGTGCGGGTGGTCTGGGAATCAACCTCACAGCCGCCGACACGGTCATCTTCTACGATTCGGACTGGAACCCTACCATTGACTCTCAGGCCATGGACCGAGCTCACCGTTTGGGTCAGACGAGGCAAGTCACGGTCTACCGCCTCATCACTCGTGGCACGATCGAGGAGCGGATTCGGAAGCGGGCTTTGCAGAAGGAAGAGGTGCAGCGCGTTGTCATCACGGGTGGTGCCGCTGGTGGAGTTGACTTCAACACGCGCAATCGGGAAAGTCGGACCAAGGACATTGCTATGTGGCTGGCGGACGATGAGCAGGCCGAGCTTATCGAACAGAAGGAAAAGGAAGCCATGGACCGTGGAGAGGTGTTTGGTGCCAGTAAAGGTGGGAAGAAGGCGGCTCAGAAAAGAAAGAGAGATATCACGCTGGATGATATGTATCATGAAGGTATGGCGTTCTGCGATCCAATTCTCTAACCATTGACTAACGCAAGCTTTCCTAGGCGAGGGCAACTTTGATGATGCCAGTGCCAAACCCTCTGGCGCTGCCACTCCGGTGTCCGCAGCAGATAATATTGGGACGCCCTCGGCCACGCCCATTCCCAAGCGAGGACGTGGACGCGGGACTGGCAAAGGCACGTCGAAACGGGCGAAGACGACGAAAGAGCGGCTGCGTCTCATTGACGGCGATGGGGGCCTCGGACCCAGCTAACCCAGCCTCCGAGGACTGTTGCACGATGAGATGGAATGACGGCGTTGGGATATCTACTACCTTCCTTTCTTTTCTTATTCACCTGTGATGTTGTTGAAGCTTTACACACTTATTGGGATTTTTACACCGGATCGTGGCTCTCTTTGTTGTTTGTTTTTTATGCTTCTTTTCACCCCAGTTACGGATTTTCCTGTCCGAACTATGTATTGTATTAACAAGATGCATTTGGTGGTGTATGAAAATATTTGCACGGGGCTGTTATTCCCTGGAGATAATGAGCAGAGGGCGGGAATTTGGGTAAGATTACGCGAGACAAAAAAGAATTGGATGGTTGAATGGACTTCTACAAAAACAAAAAAAAAAAAAGCCAGACCGAAGATGAGAGCGGCGATGGCATGATAGATCTGTTATTGTTCCGAGGATGGAGTGGAGTGCATGTGGGGCAACTAGGAGGGTGGAACAGTGACTGGACTGTTGACTGTTGACTTTTGATCTTCTTGCTGATTACTCAAATTTATCCCTTCGAGATTTGCACTGTACCTTTGCTTGCTCCGTGGTGATCAGGAGTGGAAGGTCTCAGTAATTTACTATGTACAGTACTGTATGTATGTGACCAAGAAGGGAATCAAATGCGCCGAGCGTGGAGGAAAAGTAGCCGACGGAGTAGTACTGTGTAAATCCCGTGACCGGGCCGTGACCGTGCCGTGACCATGCCGAGACCATTTACATGCTAATCGAATTACACAGACATTAGTTCTTAGTCATCTTCCGACTTTCCCTCTCCGAACCGGACGCGGGAGCCAATCAGATCCCGTACAATCGTCAGCCGCGGCCCAGTCAGCGCGTTCCATCTTAAGTAAGCCGCCAAGTCGCGGCCGATTTCCCATCTCGGCGGACCAGAACCGCAAATCCCGTCCTTTGCCCAGCCGGTCGAATCTTCTTTTGCCCCCTCAGGCTTACTCCCCTCCTCCTCCCACTTAAGACTCACTCTTACTTAAAACTTATCCAACTCCACCTCTCCCCTGTTCCATCTCTCCTTCTGCTTTCTCTCCTTCCTTACCCCAAGTCTATTCCCACCCCACCCCTCCCCCCAACGATCTCAACCAGGGGATCTTTCCTCCCTCTATTCATTCAATTGAGAGTGATCTTCGCCCTTTGGCCGCACCGCACCCGATGGAGTCGCTTCTCCAGCAGTCTCGAGCCATGTGCCCGTTCCTCAAGCGCACCTCCCCGTCCACTCTGCGCACTCTGTCCACTGCCACTCGTCCCAGCGTCAGCCCCGGAGGCGGCACTATGTCAAACCTCCAGGTTCTGGCCCGCCGCTGCCCCGTCATGAGCAAGGCTCTGGCCGTTCAGAGCGCCCGTTTGGCCAACACCAAGCGCTTCACCTCCGGTGTCGCCGGTATGGATCCTAGGTACTTCCGCCCGGCTCCCACCAAGCGGGCTTTGCATTCAACCTCGGGCAATGGCGCGGACATTGCGCCCAATGTCTACAAGGACTCTCAGAGAGGTAATTCGTCCCCCCCCATCTTTAAGTACATATACTGACTCCATTGCTTTATAGTCGATCCCGCTTTCCCCGGTGCCAAAGGCCGTTTCGAAGCCCCCAGCGGCGCCACTGTCACCGGTCCTCGTCCCGATGCTCCGAAAGTTGCGCCCTTCGACTACAACGCTTTCTACAACGGGGAGCTGGACAAGAAACACAAGGACAAGTCGTACCGTTACTTCAACAACATCAACCGTCTGGCCAAGGAGTTCCCCCGTGCCCACACCGCGTCTCAGGAGGAGAAGGTGACCGTCTGGTGCTCCAACGACTATCTCGGTATGGGCCGCAACCAGGAGGTTCTGAAGAGCATGCACCAAACACTGGACACCTACGGCGCAGGTGCGGGTGGTACGAGAAACATTTCGGGACACAACCAACATGCGGTAGCCCTTGAAGGCACCCTCGCCAAGTTGCACAACAAGGAGGCCGCTCTGGTCTTCAGTTCCTGCTTCGTCGCCAACGACGCTACCTTGGCGACGCTGGGTAGTAAAATGCCCGACTGTGTCATTCTCTCCGACAGCCTCAACCACGCCTCCATGATCCAGGGTATCCGCCACTCCGGCGCCAAGAAGATGGTGTTCAAGCACAATGATCTGGTCGACTTGGAGACCAAGCTGGCCTCTTTGCCTCTGAATGTTCCCAAGATCATCGCTTTCGAGTCTGTATACAGCATGTGCGGCTCGATTGCCCCCATCGAGAAGATTTGCGACTTGGCCGACAAGTATGGGGCGATCACTTTCTTGGATGAAGTGCACGCCGTGGGCATGTACGGCCCCCACGGTGCGGGTGTCGCGGAGCACCTCGACTATGACGTCTACGCCTCGCAGGACACCGCCAACCCACGCAGCACCAAGGGCACCGTGATGGACCGCATTGATATCATCACTGGTACCCTGGGTAAGGCGTACGGCTGTGTCGGTGGATACATTGCTGGTTCCGCCGCCATGGTGGACACCATCCGCTCGCTGGCCCCGGGGTTCATCTTCACCACCTCCCTACCTCCTGCCACCATGGCCGGAGCGGACACTGCCATCCAGTACCAGGCCGAGTACAAACGCGACCGCGTGTTGCAGCAGTTGCACACCCGGGCCGTCAAGGAATCCCTGAAGGAGTTGGACATTCCCGTGATCCCGAACCCGTCCCACATCATCCCCCTCCTAGTCGGCGACGCCGAGGTCGCCAAGCAAGCCTCGGACAAGCTTCTGGAGGAACATGGCATTTACGTCCAAGCCATCAACTACCCCACCGTCCCTCGGGGTGAAGAGCGACTCCGCATCACCCCCACTCCGGGCCACGTGAAGGAACACCGCGACCACCTGGTCCAGGCTCTCCAAACCGTCTGGAACGATTTGGGCATCAAGCGCGCCAGCCACTGGAAGGCCCAGGGCGGCTTCGTCGGCGTTGGCGTCGAAGGAGCCGAGGCCGCGAACCAGCCTATCTGGGAGGACGCCCAGTTGGGTCTGCAGGAGGGTGAAGACTTGGAGACTGCCGTCACTCGGGAGTTCCAGGACGCGGCCGCTGAGGCGCTGCTCGCGCAGGCCTCTGTGCGGATGCAGACCGCCGCCGCCGGGATCCGTCCTGCCGCTTCCGTGGCCTCAGGCATCCCCGTTGGCGTCGCCGCCTAGATCCATGTCTGCGAGAAATGAACCCGTCAACCATGTTTCAGAGAAACCTAGTCCTGTGGATGTATGGTGTAATCATTTGTTCCACGTCCATTCCTTTTTTTGTTAATAATTCCATCACCTCATATAATGCTGGAGGATCTCCTGGCATCAATCATATTTGATTTTACCGCCCCTAAACCACCCCAACTGGCCATATACTAGCGGGTTTTGGTTAGGACACTAGAAGACTGGGAATCTCAAGGATTTTGATAGCCGTGTACCAAGAAATTACGTCCTGTGGATTGACTATCGCTCAAGTCCTAGATTCTTGACAATTGTCATCTGTCTTCCTCCTCCCTTAGTTTATGTATCTGTCCTTGTAGCAGAAGTAAGCATGCAGATTCAACGAGATTGAGGATTTTCTTCCGCACGAAGGTAGGGCAGGGCTTTTAGTTGGGTGAGTGGCAGATAGATACAACCCGGAGTATATAGATCTCTCTCCGCTTTTGGTATATATATCCCCCCAATACACGGACGACTAAGCAGCGATGGCTAGAAATACCTATTATCCGCTATGATAACACATTCAAGTCTTCTCTTCTTCGCTACTGATTAACTAACTGCTACCTATACAGACGAACGAAATACAAATATACATACATACACAAAACATAACATGTACCCTAACGCCCGTTGGAATCAAGCCCGAGGGGGAAAAAAAGACGAAATGCTTTTTTTGTTGTGAGGACAACAAGAGTATCTGACCAGCTATGGTATGGTAGTTATTCCACGGCTCTCTTCCATACTCCTTCAACATACACCCCTCCCCCACACATATACACACCATCCCACCATTCTAATCACGCCCCTGTTCGAATCATACGCCTCTTTCTTCGATTCGATCACTAGCGTCTCTTCCCACCCCCGCGGCTCACCTTGGGAAACTCCACGGGAATGCGCAGGCGCGCCACGCGGCGAGCGGCGGCCTCGGCCTTGCCGCCCTTGATGCCCCACTTGGCGAACTCGGACTCGCGGGGCTTGTCGACGCGGCAGCCCAGCTCGCGGAAGTACTGTAGGATGACGGGGCTCTCGAGGTGGAGATCGTCGCGCAGGTCGGCGGGGTCGGTGGCCAGCTCGTTGGGGGCGTTGCCGCCCTGGGCGCTGTTGCCGCCGTCCTTGGCGGGCTGGGGCGGGATGTGCAGCGAGAGGGCGCAGATGGTGGTGTGGAGGAAGGTGACGTCGTTGCGGGCGAGGGAGCCGCCGGTGCCCGGGGCGAAGCGGCGGCGGATGGCGTCGATGATGGGGTCGGCGATGGATTCCGCGGCGGATGATGCAGAAGCAGAAGAAGGGGAGGTGCCGCCGGCGAGGATGGTGCGGAGCTCGTCGCGCGGCGGGAGGCGTTTGCTGCCGGGGCCGGCGCCCTTGGGGTCGCGCTTGAGGTGGCGGTTGAGCTCGAGGAGCAGCAGGATGAAGCGCAGGATCTGGAGGTGGGTGGTGTTGCCGGACTGGATGACCGCGTCCACGCGCCGCGAGACGTACCGCGAGGTCGTGACCACCGGCTCGCCCGCGCTCGCCGTCGCCATCCACTCCTGCACTCCCGGCAGCTGCCGCAGCGTCGACTCGCCGTTCGGCACCAGCTCCGCCAGCGGGTACACCTCGCCCGGGTGCGAGGCGTCCAGGTGCGGCGTCGGGATCGGCTTGTTGGCCTGCACCTGCGCCTGCACCTGCGCCGCCTTGGCCGCGATGTCACTGACCCCCTCCGTCGGCATCGACGACAGGATGGCCGATTCCGCCGCCGACGCCGCACCCGAGGGAAGGTTGGAGAGTTGCGCGTTCTCGGCCAGGGATTGCGCCGCTTTGCGGGATTGCTTGGTACCGAAGGTGTTGGTGAGTTCGGTGCGTTGGGCGCGGAGGGTTTGCTGGGAATTGACATTTATTGTTAGTCGTTTTTACCTGCAGAAAAAAATGTTTGAGGTGGTGGGGGTCGGGGGGGGGGGCCTTTATGTGCTGGGATATGTATCCCCCCCGCTTCCATCGCCCACCAGGGAAAAAAAAAACTCACCAGCTCTTCCTCCTCGCTCTCCTCCTCCTCCTCTTCATCGATGGAGCGCAGCTTCCGCACCGCACCCCGCAGCGTCATCTTCCGCACCTCGACGAACTGCCACGTCTTATCCTGGGGATCGACCACGGCGACGTAGTGCTTCAGCTGGGAGTCGGCATCCTCCTCGGCCTCGCGACCCACAAAGTCCAGCTTGGGGTGTTCGGACGACTGGAGGAGCAGCTCCGACGCGACGATGCCCTTGTTGCGCGTCGACGCGGAGGAGGTCTTGCTTCGGGTTTTCAGGTAGGGTTTGAGCCGGAGATTGCGGGGGGCGTTAAGGCCGGGGGTGGTCACTATTTTGTTTCCGGCCATGGTGGATTGATTAGCATGTCTAATAGAGGTAGTGAACCTTCTTCCCCGGCGAGAAGTCGAGCGGGTGGTTTGAAGGGTAACTTACCAATGACCGGAGCGAGTTCGCTATCATCCTCCACCACGCTCGACGCCAGAGGGGGCAGATCTTGGATTTCCAGCGCGGGCTTCTTGCTAGGCCGCTCGTGGCGATCGGAGGCGCGCTTGCGCTTTTTTTCGACCTTGTCGGAGACCATTGTGCGAAGATTTCCAAGAATATCAGTCTCTGGGGCAGGTCGAATGCAGCGGACTTCCGTGTAGTTCGACCGGCGTGGATTTTGATATATCGGAGGGAGAAAAAGTCCCAGAAAAAAAGTTGAAGGCGGTCAGTCGGCCTCGAAATGGAAGGCGGAGAGACAAGCCTGGCTGTACGCAGACCGGGTGCAGGGCGCGATTGCAGATCACGGGGACACACAAATGATTAATTAGTCCATCACTATTTGTCTAGCTACCAGGATGAAGTGGTCAATCAATCTTCACAAGATCGACACATTGCGACGACAAATGGTACTATATCGCGCTTACTTTGGATGTTCAACTCTAGTTTTTTGTCTTACGTAGAAGTAGCGAAAGCGATTGCGTTTGAACTTTTTGTGATTGGAATAAATTCTCAAAGAAACCTCTCCACGACCCGAGGTTCCCGCTGGTTTGTTGCCAGAGAGAATCCCGAGACATGAGATATTGACCAGTTCCCCATAGAAGCTCAAAGACATCGGCGTATGATGATAAGTACAAAATCAAAACCGATCCCTCTCCAACCCTACCAAACACATTTGCCCATCTCCAAGGACGGAAGAAATGCGCGCAGACGAGACGCATCCCTTCCCCTGTCCGGCCACAATAGCGCGAGAAAAGCCGTCGTGAGAAATCGAAGACGTTTGCGAACCCGATGGATTGGAACGGAATTTTCGAAGTTCCATCTGTTGAACGGCGGATTCCGAATTCGAATAGAGGAGAAAAACCGGGGCAGGGCCCTTGATTCGAAATGGTGACAGAAGGGAACCACGAACGATCATAAGAGGTTAAATCATCATCGTGACGTCGTTGCAATTCTTGTTTTTTGGGGGATTGTCGTGTTCAGCGTTCAACCTGAGTCTTCACATGAAGAGCTGAGATGGAGGGGGCGAGTAATTTATTTGCTGCAATTACACATGTTAGCCATCGGGTTCTTCTATTGAATTATGATGACTATCGAATTGGAACTCACCTGCGAGCACGCATCTTTCTGCGCTTGCGCTTAAGGCGACGGACGCGCTTCTTTCTCCACTTGGCTCTCATCTTCGTAGATAGGACTAGAAGATGGTTGTTAGTTGTTGTCCAAGCCAAACAATAGGTGGCCGGGGTAGTATACTCACACTTCTGCGAGGATGAAAGAGATGGTTGCAAGAAAGACGGAGAACGGCCGCGGTTGAGCTTCTTGTGTGCGCCGTGGCTGACTCAGCATCCAATGCCGCTAAGGGCTCGCTAGTGCTCTGATGGTTGTGATTGGCTACGCACTGGCCACCCTTTGCTTTACCGAGACCGCAGGGAACCACATTGAGTTTCACTCGTGACATCAACACTCCCGCCCGGTGTAGACTATATCCCAGCATCCTGTGACCGGTGGGCTTCTCGTTAGGCCTACAGAGTACAGATTTACTCGAATTACGATTGTACGATTGTGTGTGATGGAGATCCTCGTTACTCGTGCTTCGTTATGCTTCATAATCAGTAAAACCACGCTGTGCTCGGTCAATCATGCTGCAAGGCCATATCCTCGCTTGACCGCTCTCCAGGACTCCCATAGTCAATCAAAGCCCTAGCCCTATCTGTCTACTTCGTGGATGTCGGTTGAAATGGCCAGATAAACGTCTATCCCAGATTGCAACAAGCAGTTCCCGCTTGTCAAGACCATCGTTTTAGTACGCGTATCGGTACGTCACTGCCAGATCACCCTCGATTTCTTCCTCGTCTTCGAGGAGTGTCGACTGGGTGTTCCTAGCCATAATCCGGTCACGTCGCTTGTTGGCAGCCCAGATCGCTGCGAAGTAGAGAATGCAGCAGGCAGCCGAGAAGCACTGGAAGGACAGACTGATGATGTATCCATTGCGGTAGAGAGGCGCATCTTTCGCTAGAAATGCATAGGTTGAAATGAACCCACCGACTAGAGATTGTTGTCAGCTGCATGGAAGATCCTCTGCTAGCCCTGGCCCACTGGAACTTTTGGTCACTCACTGTTTCCAAACCCTATCTGCCATGCTGTCCCTACACTGCGTCGCCGATGGCCGCCTAAGTTCATAGCATACCAGCAGACAATCACGGGCATTGCGCTGTAAGTGCCACAAGTGACCATGAAAAGAGCCCCATACTGGACGTTCCGATGAGCTACACCATGGACATTCAAGAGGATCCCGTATCCTGCCATGGTGACCAACATCGGAATCAAGGTGAACGCAAACCGATGCTTGAATTTATCAGACAAAATTGCAATGAGCATCGAGAAGACGAAGGCGGCCGCCCATGGTGGGATCGAGTACAGCTGCGTTTGGATGGCTGCATCATACGTTAATGCATGGTGTCAGTCCTTCAGCCCAGGAAGGTCACTATACCTCCGTATCCATAGGTCTTGATGATGGACGGTGCAAAGTAGGCATACCCTGAAACTGTTAGCGAAGTTCTTTCGAACTTGTTGGAGGCTTGCCCGGGGCTTGCTCAATACTACATACCGTAGGCTGAGACGACCTGACCAAAGTACATAAAGCCGCCAATAAAGATTTTGTCTAGATATTGCAGTCAGCGTCCATACCGAAACGATTAAGGCGGCGCTTACAGTCCTTGAACACATCCAGCACCTCTCGGAAACCGATATGGGCATTGTGTCCGGCCTTGCCCACATCCTGAGCAAGCTTTGCCTGGATGTACCTTCGCTCCTCATCATTGATCCATTTGACATCCTCTGGGAACCCAGGAATGATGAAGTACCATACGAAGGAAACCACGCAAGTGAGAACACCTTCGATGATGAAAACCCATCGCCAGCCGCCGTAGCCTCGTAGGCCAGCCATCTTTCCGAGACCACTAGCTAAGAGGCCACCAAAGGCACCCGCCAGGGTGGTGGAGCCGAAGAAGAAACTGAAACGCTTTTGCGCTTCACTTCGCTTATACCACGTGCCTAGCAGATAGAAGCCTTGCACGTAAGCCGCAGATTAGTACGGTGGCAAGTACGCACAGCGACAATGATAGCACTTACACCCAGGGAACATGCCCGTTTCAAACATCCCTAATACCTACGTATCAGCCTACATCCACACCAGCAACGAACATGAGAGCAATTGTACCCAGAAACCAGCGCGTGGTTACCAAGCCACCCCAACTGGTAACCAGCCCTTGACAAATCATGACGAGGCCGAAACCGAACATGCACAAGGACACTATGAGCATCAACGACATATCAGCCATGGTCGACACCACAACTATACGCAATGCCAGACACTCACACCACACATGCGGCTTCAGCTTCTTGAGCAGCAGGTTGGACGGAATCTCGAACAGCACATAAGGCACGAAGAAGATGGTCAATGCAGTGTTGTATTTGGTGCCGGTGACAATGTTAAGATCCTTCTGCAGTCCGAGCACCGCAGCATTACTGATATTCACCCTGTAGCCGCCCACCGTCAGTGAACTCATCACGGACCTATCTTCCGGGACGTAGGGGATATACCGATCCAAGAAAGCCAGCAAGTACATGATGCACAGGCATGGGACGATATGCCAGTCAATCTTGGCCATTAATTTGCGCTCGGTCGTGGAAGTCAGCGGGGGCAGGCCCGCGGCGGACGTCTGGGTCTGCTCCTCGGTCTTCATCTCGGTGAAACAAGGGGACTGCGAAGCTATGTTGTATATGAAGTGGTTAGATCGCTGTATCGTGCTGTGCATGAACCACATGGGAGCACATACCTGGGTCGCGACCCATTGTGCATGATCTCACTCTGAGAACAAGCGTCAGAGACCGGATATGAATGACAAGTGGAGTAGACACTGGACTTAGAGCTTGATCTATAGTAATGCTTGTTTTAATATCAGGACTGATGAGGAGAGATGGTTAGGAAACTGGGGATGACGGTCCGTGTGCGTGATTTACTCGGTGAATATGAGGACAATCGCGTCTCATGGGCAACAACAGTGAGGAACAGAGAAGCGCGGTCCGAGATGAGGGAATTCGGATTGAATTTGTGGAGAGTAAGCGGAGGAGAAGAGGGGAAGGAAAACGTCAGCTCAGCTGTGTTAACACCCAACTACTACTATTACTACTGCAGCACACCAGGTATCAAAGATGCAAGGAGAGCCGACAGTGCCAGCCAATCCAGTCAGCCACCTGAGCCGGCGCTCAATAGTGATCGATCGATATGTCACTCGAAGCTTGGCTGCGGAAATGGAATCGCAGCCTGACGGTCGACTTTATGCTACACTGGCTGGGGTCTACAGTCTCAGGCATTTACTATGTGAGCTTGAATACAGGAGACTGCTGCAGGAGGTAGCCTTGTCAATCCCGATGAGCATTCTATAGACATGAACCCAGATATAGCACCTTCTCCATATATACAAACTTCAGATATGGAAAGTCAATTGAAGCGGGGAAATGCTCCAGCTTGAGTCTCACCCTTGGCAAGTATACTGGCTCTAGACCAGTCTGTCAGTCTGTCAATCAAGTGATGGCCGAGTTCAGCTTTCGAAGTAGAAAGAGTTGACTAGCGAAGTGGATTTCCCCATACTCGGATGACTAAGGCAGCTGCCAGGCGGCTCCACTCGCTTCTCCCCCGCATTCTATGAAATCTACTACGTATGTTCTGTACTGTACTATGTACTATGTATGAATGTGATTCCAGACGTCACCCCTCCTAGGCAAGTCATACTCTGATGGCATCAGGGCTGAGGCTACGACGCTCTAGATTTTTCCAAATTAAGAGAGTGATCAGGCTACTGATTTCCCGATATCGTACATTCGCCCAATTTCAGCGCCAGATTATTCCGCCCTCTATCCGCTAGCCATCTCCGGTTCTAGTGACATACCAAGGAGAATATAGATACAATCGTGGTATTTGCTTGATCGCCGGTCGTGCGAGTATATATAGTAGAGGAAGGTCGTTAAGTGTTCATTCAGGGAGCAACATCTTCGTAGAAAGCGGGAATCACTCCAATTCATGCAATTGGTCCCGCTGCGGGCTGATCGTCTACAGCCTTGCCCCACGCCGTCTCAAAGCTTGAGTCATCCGCAACTGTCAGACCCGACATCGATTGAACAGCCTGGTCCTCAATGTCCTCCGTGTCAACGTCAACCATGACAGGGCCCGGGGAAGAGGGCGTGTCGGAGCTTGCCTCTGCCGGCACTCTCATCGATCGCGTTTTCGCATCAGACTCGAGCAGCTCAGCATCGAAGTTGGAGCTGTACACGACGGCCGCAAAAGCTTCCAGCTCCCGAACTCCTTGTTCTATGGCGTTAAGGTATAAGTTGGGAGGAGCAGTGCCGTTGCCGATCACATGGGCTTGTCGAGCCAATACGGCCAGCACATTTGCAAGCTTAGTCTTCGGTTCCGAGCTGGCTGCCCCAGGGACGACCGTGGCAACGGATGTGAACGACTGAGGGGCAGGCGTGTGCGATGACTTGAAAGCGTCTGCTGCGCATTGTTGGATCAAGGTCTCGAAGCACTCGTTGTTGAGAAGCAAGACAACGCGGGTGAATGTCGGAGAGTCAATGAGGTCGGCTGTCTCGTCCAACAGGTGCCGCAGTGTCGCAGTGGTTTGAGAGGTCGAGGGTTCTGTCACTCCTAGAACACCGGACTCTTCCAGCAGATGATCCTCTTCCTCTCTCGGGGGAAGCAGATAGGATAGCCACTTCCGGCATCTAACATGGTCAATAACATGCCAGCAAGCATATGGCAAGAATCAAACCTACTTTCGCTCCGCCTCGGTATCCCCTTCCACTTTCCTTCGGACTTGCAGGGTCAGTTCTGCCAGCTTGCCTCGCGAAATATCCTCTCTGGGGTTGCACGACCCGAAAACTTCCGTCACAGCGGATTGCACCTCCTCCATCAATTGCTTCCAGCCACGGTGAAGAAGCCACCAACTAAAGGCCAGATACCGCCGGTTGGTTTCGAAGTCATTACCCAGAGTCTGTGTAAGGTCATCATCATCATGGTCTTCAAGTCTGATCGTCGATGCATTCGCGGGGGGTGTGGCCATAGAAATCACGCTAGACAGATAATTTCGACGACCAAGAAGGTTGAGTTGGATACGAGTGAAAATAGTCAATAGGGATAGGGTGTAGATCAGCGTAAAAGACCTAGTGATAGCTGCCATGCAACCGTCAGTTCCCGACCTCGATCAAAAGCACAGCCGAAAGCGACTTACAGGTGATCTTAACCTCATTCCACAACTGAGTCTTGTTCCGCTTTGGCGACGGCGACGGTGCGGCACCCTCAAGTGTGGATTCTCCTAGCTGACTTGCGCGGACAAAACCATCGCTTTGGAAGCTGGAGAGACTTCGGCGATCATCATCTGTGATACTCGGCGAGATTGAGCTCAGATCAGAGCTTGTTCCCTCAGCCGTGCCGAGGCGAGCTAACCGCTCCGCGCGCTTCTTTTGTAGCTCTTTCGTCAACTCCTCGACCGGCAATGCCTCCAATATATCCTCCGCGGCAGTGGGTAAGAGTGCTAGGACAGTGTAGGTACAGTCGGTTTGGTTCTGTTCGAAGCGTCTCCGTAGGCTAGATCGAGGCAGGGCTTGTCAGCGACCGTTTCGGAGCACACGAGCACATCGCAACACGGCCCGAGCTATCCATCAGCAGAGAGATCACATACTTCTCTCGAGCAACACGATCACTTCCCATACGCTCGGTTGCCTCCGAGATCTTGCCCAGTACATATTGGCCGGCGAGATAGCCCGCTCCGATAACGCCCGCTCCTATTGCAAGGCCCTTGCGATTGCGCCGGAACCAGCGCTTAGTGGCACTGATCATGGTGAAGCGATGATCGGGGTCGTCAGCAGGAAATGGTTGAGGGAGGTGGGGGGAAGCTCAGGTCATCCTATGTAAGAAGTAGGCGTAGAATAGAAGAGAGCGGAGGATATTTGACCGGGAAGAATCAAAAGTGAAGGATCAGGATGGTAAGAGGCGTGAAAGGGAAGGGGGGTGGGTGGGATGGAGGGAGAGCTGGCACGGTCGGCGAGTAGAGACAGAGAGAGGCAATCCGGCCTCGGCTAAACCAGTTCGGCGTATCTGATAACAGCTTGTGTTGGCTTCAGGGTTGTGTGATCTTCACTGAGATGGGACTAGTATTGTCAGATAATTGACTGACCTATTGGCAACTTAAACATACATAGATGCATACTAGGTACCTACTTGGTACGATACAGAGCATGTACTGTACGAGTACTGATTAGACTCAATTGTCTGTTCAAAAGGTTGCATCATCGCTGCTGCTGCTTATCCGGTCTAAGAACCCATGCCTGGACTGTCAGGCTGACCTGTCCTGTCCCGTACCTGAAAGACAACCTTGAATTGTCATACAAAGCCTCCAAAGATAGGGCGCATCGTTCGCAGTCCTCATATAGCATGGTTCAGCGAATGCATCATGTAAGATCGACCCGACTCAAAGTAGAGGAGAAAGAAAAGAAGCAACAAATTCAGGAGAGAGGCGATGTTCAGGGAGGGAGCAGAGAATCCGCCAGCGTGGGGTAAGATCGATTAGGTATGCTGATTACAATGATTTTACATACCAAGGATGACTGACTGGAACTGACTGTTCCATTATCTCCTCCTTCCCTCTTTCAAAGCACCCACTCTCACTACAACTATCACACCTCCTCCTAATCTTCCCCCTACATCCTCCATGACATTTTCTTACAGATTCAAACTCAGTATATCTTGCTACTGGCAGAACATGCACCCCTCATGAACCTTGCTCCATGTGAGACTTCCCGGCGATCATAAGACAATTGCCCCCTCCCCTCCCCTCCCCTCCAATTCAACCCCCGATCTCCCCAACGTCCAGCCGGACAGACAGCGTCATCGCCCTCCGGCGGCCCTTACATACAACCCCGGATTCCAATCATCCCCCTCTCCTATCCACGCATCGCATACATTCTACCCTGCACTGCACCGCACGGAGAAATATAGTACTTCGCCCTCGGTGATCGGAGAGCGATAATCTGAACGGTATCATCCAACCCGACGAACACAACCCCTCCCCGCGCCAGCCGTCCGGGCCCCGGAACGAGTTTCTAGGGAAGATGGAGCCCCGCAAAACGCCCCCGGAGTACTTCCTCGAGATTTTTGCCGACACCACCACCGTTCGAGACGTCTTAAAGGGTCAGTTTCCCGTCGTCCACCTCCTAGACACATAAGATAAACTTCCACCAGTATATACGTCTTCAAATAACTAACAACCCCCCCCCACAAAACTTCTAGGCATCCTCAACCTAATCTTCTTCCACCGATATTTCCCCTCCATCCGACCCACCACCTTTGACGTTCTAGACTTCACGCTCCCCGCCATCAACGACGTCGACCTCGAAACTCTCATCGACTCGCGCATCAGCTCCCTCGTCCGCCAACACTCGGCATCCAGCGGCGGCATCTACGAAGGTGGTAGCGGCGGCGGCGGCAGCGGCAGCGGTGGTGGTAGTGGCAGTGTCGGGGGCGGCGTCCGCGGCCGCATCGCAGTGGAATTCTACGAGAAGCGCCGCCGACGCTCCGGGATCTGGTTCGGCGGCCTCGCAGGCAAAGGTGAGGAGGAAGTATGCTGGGAGGTCTGGAATCTGGACGTGACTATCGCCACACCACGGACTGAATCTGGTATGTATGGTATATAGACCCATGCCTGTGGACCTTTCTCCCCGCTTTTTGGGCATTCCCTCTCGGCTCTTCCCCCCCACCCAAACTCCCACAATCTTATACTTATCCTGTCTCACGATCGCAAGAAAGAGGCCGGTTATTGGCGAACTCCTATGACTGACCACCCATCCCAATTCTAGAACGGGCCAAGGTCCGCAAAGCAATGGAGAATATGCTGCAGAAGGCCGCACTGAAGATCCTCGCCGTGGTCAATCGCGATAAGGATCATATTCCACCCATCACGACCAGCGACTCCAACCCCTTCCCTTATCGCATTGTCCTCAACCCGCGCACAGATGGGTGGCAGAATAGGTTTGGGCTGTATTAAGAGGAAGTATGGGAGAGAGGGGAGTCCACCCTCAGCGGTCTTGTCTGCTTGCATTCGCATTCGCATCTGCATTGGCTGGGCTACAGATACCCAGGGCATTTTCATTTTGTTGAATTCTATCTAGCTATTCATTTCCACTCCCGGCGGTGTCTAGCACCCCCAGAATTTTTGGGCCATGTGCGAAAGTTTAAGCATCACTCATCTGACTTTCGTCTCGCGGTGGGCCAACCTATTTAACCTTGTGGATGTACTGTACTATACGACTTTAGGATTATGTTAGTCCCCTTTGACTTGCCATGTCTTGGCTCTCGACGTTTCATGTCATATACTTGGGAGCAGGAAACCAATCAAAGACGCAATCAACAGTGCTCAGATTACCGAGAGACATTATGCATCCAATATACCTAGCTAAATCATCCACTACGGCACGGAACTCGATCTTCCAACGAGTCCCGCCCGTAGCTGTCCCTCCCCACTTCCATCATACATCATCCATCAATCACATCCATAAAACGTTCTACTGCCCAAGCAATTCATGACAAAACAACAGTAACATGACAAAGATTGGCCCAGCCCTCACTCTCCGTATTCTCCATCACCAGGAGCCCCAAGAACCCCCAGTGATGACCATCCCTCTTTTCAATCTTTATTCAATCCAGTTCAGAAGAACGTAAATTGTCCAAACATATCAAGGAAGATGTCATATCCAACAATCCACCGGCTGGTTCGGGTTTTCTTTTCCGACCTCGACCTGTCGAGTGTCCTGAGGTTCGATCTGCAGTCGCCATAGACTGTAGATCGGCCCCCAGCTGCTCGACTTTCTAAGTAAAGTCTATTTACTGCGCCTTGGTGGCAGCATCGGCCTGGGCGCGGAGGTTCGCAGAGGTGGAACCACCCTGGAAGAAGCGGCCGAGCACGGGCTGAATGAAAGAGTGGAAGACGATTTGAGCGCCGCTAGAAGAAAGTGGCAGTCAGAGTCGGCTAGGCAAATCAAAACAACGATGGGCGGGTGAACAGGGTGACATACTTGGTCTGGGGCAGAGCCATCCAGAGGACAAGGGCGAACTTGAAGATGTAGTAGAAGGCTATACCGCGCACATTAGTCGTTGTGTTACTTCAGCAATGACCACCCCCCGAAGAAGATCAATGGATACGTACGGAACCAGTAGGGGGCGCTGACGGCGCTCTCAAGGACAGTGAAGAAAGCATAAACCACCCAGTACTATAGCACAATCACATATTAGTTTCTGCTGACGAACAGACGTCACGTGCTCCCAGGTCGGTGGTCCGGAGGGAGAGTATCTCAATCTGGGGACCATGCCGCCTGAAGCGCGATAAGAAAATGCGATCACGGGGACATACCGTCAACCACTGCAGACGATTGTCAAGTCAGTATCATCGTCAATGGGAATTCAGAATCGCAAAACGTACCTGCGTGTCATCGGCCTTACCGGCGGTGAAGAGGGCGTTCAGGGAGTAGTAGCCAGGGATGACAAAACCGGCGAGGTTGACGAGGAATTCACCGGCGATGTTGAAGAAGACGAGGAAGGTGTAGATACCAACCAGGCCGAGGATCACGTAGACCTTAGGGACGGAGGACTGGCGCTCGAGGTTGTTGAGGAGGGGGTACTTGGAGAGCTGAAGAGGAGTTCCCACAATGGGAATATTGTTAGCTTCAGAAATATCAAAACATGGTACGAGGTTCATCCCTCGCGGATCAAAAGCACCAAAGCAAACAACAGCCACACAAATGAGAGCGAGATGAAGAGTGAAGAATCGCAGTTCGCACAAAGCAAGACACGGATTGAGGCCAAAGCCGACGCACACGACACTTACCTCCTTGTCGAGCTGGGCGATGGCGTGCTGAGCACGATCCTGGAAAGAAGCCATTCCGAATGAATTGGACAAGCTAATCTGAACAACTACGATTAGATCGGGGGTATTGTGAGATGGAAAGTTGGAAGTTGGAAAGGTTTTGGGTGGTTGGAGGAGGATGGGTACGAACAAGGTTGTGAAGGAGAAGAGTGGAATCGTTATCAGTAGGCAGAATGTTTTGGCAGGCAGAGCTGGGGAAGAGGAAAGGAAAGAAGAGGTGAGATTCAAAAGGACGAGCTGGCGGTTACGGAATGGAAATCGGGCTGGTTTCCCCAATGACGGTGCGTCACATCACGTGATGCTTCGCTCATGACGTCGAGGGCTGCTTTCAAGCCCAGATGACGTGGTGCTGGGAGTCCTTCAGTACGGCAGAACTGGGTCTAGAATCCGCATCCTCGTTATCAACGACTATTGTTCGCTGTCTGAGGAGTTTTCCCAGCAATATCTGGACCCTTTCATCTTAGTTTTTCCTTTCTTGCGGGTGAGAATGTGCATCGGTGACCCTCTCGGCAGATGCGGTGTACATACAATACAGTACGGATAGCTGCGGAAGCAGATTGTGTAATAAGAGGTATGCCCTGTGTACTGTACGGTCCGGTATGGCTATCCTACGTTGCAAATCTATTAGTTTCTGCTGCAACAACAACAAACGGCTGTAGTTTAGACTGACTGTCTATATCCTCCATATCTACCTCATACTCATTCATATTATGCATGGTACTACTGTAGCTCTCCAGAGTTCCAATCGGAGTTGAACCAATAACCTTCTCCCACGCATCCCTCTGCTATATCCCAGTACTCCCCCAACCACTCTACTGGTGTTGCAGCTGGGGCCAGCTTGCATTTCCAATCCCCAATCGAACAATCCAGAAGAATAGCGACCGATCAAAGCCCGCATTAGCACCCAAGCTAAACTTCTACTAGGAGAAGAAGCACTAGGTCTATCTATACATAGATCGGTCGGATCTGGATCCGCCACCAGGGATGTGCAAGGAAGAAGATTCAATGATTTATTCCTCCCTTCATATGTGGCTCAGAACCCAATGATCGATTCGACTTTCGACTCTAAACATGGGTCCTGTACAGTACAATCCCTCCCAGTAGAGCAGGCTCCTACGTAGAATGACCAAATCCTATCCTATGACGAACCACAATCAGACAACAACTCATACATTACAAAGGACTACATGGACTATGGCTAAATCACAAAAGGACGGAGAATCCAAGTTACAACCAAGGTCATCATCCTCCGAGAGACGCGTGGTCTAGCCACATTTGCCCCCAACCCCAACGACCCCAGAAACAACCGTTGCAGAAGTCGCAGGAGGAAAAGGGGGGAGGAAGGGGGAGAAGAGAAACGAAAATGAAACATGTCTTCAACCAGGCTCCCAATCCAGATATCCTTGACAGTAGAAATGATTTTGGCGGGGAAAGTATGAAATTCATGTCGTTGTAAGTGACTGCAGGAAACAGACAGAGTTTAAAAAAAAAAGAATCAGAAATCGCTCGTCTTCAAGCTGGAGAGCATTGCGCCATCGACCGTCGTCCGTCCGCAGCCACCGAATTCATGTAACGCCATCCACGGAGCCAAATAGTGGAAGAGGGCATGTCAAGAAACACAGAAGGGTGAAAATAAAGAGGAGAATCAAAACAGTATAGAAGGTAATGTGCAATTAAGCAAAGGTTTTGCAACACGTTAAAACATATCGGAAATCAGCCCACTATATCTGCAAAGCGTCTATTAGCGGTTCATTCATCCTCGTTCACACCACTGCCGCCAGTCGGTCCCATGCTGTCCCGGTTGCCACTGTTGAAGGTCAGCTTCAGTTTGGGCGTTGCTACAGGACCGGGCGTGTCGGTGCCAGAAGCCGCAGCGGGCAGGTCATTGCCACCTAGGTCGTCATAATTGGCGAACTGGGGATGAGCTTCGGTTTCCTTCTTCAGTTCGGATAGACATTTGGCCTGTGTACTGTTAGCACCAATCCACCTCAATTTACTTGTCTCAGAATATCTTACCTCGATGTCGTTGGCATCCTGGAATAGGATGCTGCCGTCCTCATTGTAGGTTCGAGCGTTCTGACACAGAAGGTGGATGTCATTACGGAAGTCCTTCAGGTTCTGGTACTCTTCACGGTTGATCTTCTTTTTGATCATCTCCATAGCGATCGGGTTGTGAATGATCATGTAGTAGTCAGGGTACTGCGACTTGGGAGGCGGCTTCATGAAAGGTTCGATGATAGACCGGGTCACGGGCCCGTCCTCGCTGTCCGAAGAATCGGCTGGCAACTCCTGCTCCATGTCCATCAATGCCTGATAGACATTGTTAACGATGCGCTGCAGAATTGCGCGATCCTCGCTGCTCAGAGTTTCGATGGGTTTGGCTTGTCTTCCTCTCTTCCGCTTGGGCTGAGGCGTTTCTTCCACAACCTCCTCTGCCTTGCGCTTGGGAGCAGGTCCGCGGCGACGTTTCTTTGGTTGAGGGGCTTCCGAGCTCTCCCGCGACGGTTCCGGTGAAGATTCAACACCTGCCTTCCGGCTGCGCTTCTCCTTGTTGATACGACGGCGCTCAACTCTGGCCTCCTTTCTGGCGATCGCATCTTCGATGGTATCGTCATCGGCATCCACAGCCATGAGCCATTGTTCTTCCGTGAGACCATCGTCGTAACGGGTCACCTTGCGTTCACGTGCACCACGACCACCCAAGTCAACCTCAACTTCTTCTGTGACCGGATTTTCTTCGGTGAGATAGATATCTGGCAGTTCTTCTTCGCACATGAGGCGAGGATATTTGTGGCCAGGACCGTATGGAGTATTCTTTTGTCGCTCCTTGTCAATACGCTGGAACGTGATCAGTTCGTCGTCCGATCGTGCCATAATATCGTTGAGGTCATCGTCATCCATCTCCTCCTGATCACCAATTTGATCAGCGGCCTCCGCCGTCTCCAGCAGTGTCCGCAAGAGTGCGTCACGTTCTTCGTTGGTTGACTTGTTATCGAATTTTCCTGCTTGAATGACTTTGCCGTCCATATCAAGCTTGAACTGTGCACGTTCTAGAATTTTCTCTTCAACTGAGTTGGAGCTGATGAGACGCAAGATACGAACTTCGTTCTTTTGACCTATACGATGAGCTCGATCTTGCGCCTGCAGATCCTGATGGGGATTCCAATCGGAATCGAAGATGATGACGGTGTCAGCGGTCTGAAGATTAAGGCCAAGACCACCCGCACGTGTTGACAACAAGAAGCAGAAGTACTCGGAGCCTTCGGCGTTGAATTTCTTCAGAAGATCCGATCGATCATCGGATTTGGTAGAACCATCGAGACGGAGATATTTCAGGCCACGAAGGCGCAAGAAATCCTCCATAATGTTCATGATCTGAGTCATCTGGAAAAACATCAAGACACGGTGACCAGTGGCACGGAACTTGGGCAAGATTCTGTCTAGAAGTTCGAATTTACCGGCTGTACGCCAGAGTAGATCGTTGGTCCCGCGTCCAGGGTTCATTTGATCTTCAACAGGCTCGAAAACAAATGGATGGTTACAAAGTTTTCTCAGCTGCATCAACATGTTACTGAGACCACGCATGCCGGTCTTGCCACCCTTGCCATCACTGACGGCCATTTTGTTGTGAGTGACAAGCTGCCTATAAAGCTTAGCTTGCAGAGCAGAGAACCGACACTTGATGACTCTTTCTTGTTTGTCGGGCAGGTCCTTCTCGACATCCTTCTTCAGACGTCGGAGCAGGAAAGGTCGGAGAACCTTGTGCAAACGACGAATAACGAGCAGCTGTTCTTCTTCGCTGAGCTCCATGCGATCTTGTCCACCCGTGTTGGCGAACGGTGTGTTGAACCACTCGTCAAAGGATTTCACGGATTTGAAGATGTTCGGCAAAACGAAGTTGAGCAGGGCCCACAATTCTGGGAGATTGTTTTGCAGGGGAGTACCGGTCAGAATCAGACGGTAACGGCTGGTATAGTACTGCGACAAAGTACTGCTCAACTTAGACTGCGTGTTCTTCATACGATGACCTTCATCGACAATCATATGGGTCCACTTGATCTTGCTCAGGATTGGGCGATCCTTGATGATGTATTCGTAGGTGGTCAGAAGGACCTGGAAATTGCCCCAGCGGATCTGTTGTTGCTGCTGTTTGCGCGCATTGGGGGGCCCCTTATAGACAACCCTCGAAACTGAAGGTGCCCATTTCTCGAATTCCAGGTTCCAGTTGGTGAGGGTACTTAGAGGAACAATGACGAGGAAAGGTCCGTTGTTCTTCTTTCTCTCAATAATGTAGGTGATCAAGCTGATGGTCTGGATGGTTTTTCCAAGACCCATCTCATCTGCCAGGATACCATTGAGGTTGTTGTTGTAAAGTGAGATCATCCACTGCAGACCCTTCACCTGATACTCTTTCAGAGTACCGCCAACAAGGATGCTTGGCTGGACGGTGACTTCTTCCTTGATACGATGAGCAACAGCATAGTAGTCGATTTTCTTTCTGCCATCGCCTTCGTCTTCACTTCCAGAAGCGATTTCTTCCTCCTCTTCCTCCTCCTCGAAGAACTGGTCTTCTTCACCATAACGCTCAGCAAGGCTGCGCTGTTGCTCCCGCACGGAGGCAGCAAGCTGTTTGAGGAAGTTGTCGGTCTGTTTCAACAGGTGAGAGATACGAGAATCCTTGGCTTGCCCGAGCAGTTTCAAGTAAGTCTCCTCATCGTTAGCCTTCAAGGCCTGGAGACGTTGCTTGGCAGTACGCTCGACACGTCTCTGCTCTTCACGCTCCATATGTTGATGGTGTTGAAGCATCATCCGACCCAGTTTCTGCGCACGGGTGCGCTGCTGAGCAGCAGCATTTTGCAGTTCCGCTCCGTGGTTAAGGATGGCCTGGAGATGATCGTACTGTTTACGCTTCTCTCTGGTTTCGCGCGCATCGCGTTGCTGCTTTTCCAACTTCTCTGTAATGCGGGCTTCGCGCAAGTTCTGCTTCTTCATCCGGCGATGGCTAGAGCGGTTTGCCGTCATACCCAGATTATCGAAGTGGAACATTTCGTGTTGCATTTGCTTGCGAAGAAGCTTCTGTTTGGGTAACAGGCTAAGCATCTTATACTCAATCAAAGCTTTCAGCTTCAGGGAGTCGTCGCCCGTGGCAGTGTCACTCTGGCTGGAGTCCCAGACACCGAGATTGGCCGGAAGCTCAGCCAGCTCAGCCTTCCGCGCGTTGATCCTATTGTAGAGTGCAAGTTCCCGCTCTTCGCGCACTTGGTCCATGTCAATGCCAGCGGGCATCAAAGCAGGAACGCGCATGCGATTAGCACGAGAGGTATGATCCGTAAAGCCAATGGTTTTAGGTATCAGATCATAGGGTGACTGGAAGGTTTGGTAGAAGTCCTTAGTCTGAGCCTCCTCTTCCACGTTCATAGATGAATCAGTCTTCCCTTGGGCAGCGCTGTCCAAAACGTTCTCAACAGCCGCGATGGCATCTGCAGGGGCCGGGGTCTGCGCCTTTTTGGGAGGAAAGAGCTGTTGTTGAACTCGAGCTGGGATCGGGAGGTTCTTAGATAGCATCTTGAAGGCCAGGATCTGGTTCCGAAGCGTCGCCAATTGCTCGGCAGAAAAGCTACTGCTGGCAACAGACATACCCTTTTGGGAGGGAATCTGGCCTGAAGCCTGCTGGGCAGCAGCGGGCGTAGCTGAGGATCCATCCGATACCACATTGACAGGGGCTGTAGCGGAATTACTGCGGCCTGTGAATGCTAGCGTTAGCGAAGAGGCTACCTAGTAAATACCTGCAGACGCAGGTCAAGATGGAAGTAGTACCATTGACACCATTTGCGGCGGCGGTATCTGGAGTCACGCCATTGAGCTGCTGCTGGCGTTGTTGGGCCTGAAGCTGCTGTTGGGCGAACCTTTGCTTCTGAAATACTTGTTGCCGTTGGACTGCTGAAAGCAGATTATGGGCTTTGAGGTATTCGGGATCGTCATGGCGCACGCCTTGTTCTTGCATCTGCTTGTATTTCTTCAAAGGGATTAGAATCATGCCATGGAGAAGCTGACACAATGAAAGGGAGGTTGTGTGATGGTGGTATAAGGAAGAAGAGAGTGAAAGGCGGGTCAGCGCGAACGCACCTGCAGGACTTCTTGAATGTGTTGCTGCGTCAAGTTCGGCGGCAAGCTCATGTTTCCAGCCGCCATATTGGGTGCTGACTGGAGAGAGGCCATGCTCTAGCGCGTGGTTGTTTTATTCATAAGCAACGCAGGAGACACGGGGGAGGCCTGGGTTGCGACGGGGCACAGTGAAGCGCTTAGGAAAACACGTGGGAATTGAGAGCGGCGACAGTAAATGAGGGATCGCGCGAGGGGAGCGATGGGGGGCGCTCAGTTACGAAAATGAATGGATAGGGATGCCTCTTTGTGGATGGATGCGACAGGTAGCGGCCTGTATCTGGACTTTTGGCGACAGGTTTCGTGATGTTTAGGCCGGACCGGGGGAGATACAGGGCGGTAGGCGACAAACAGGAGAATCAATGAGTAGAGAGAAAGGGGCGTCTAACGCGAAGAAGAAAGTGTAAAAATGACCCCAAAGAGGGGGCCGGGGGTGAGAATGGCGCGTGGAAGGCCAGTCTGGATGAAATGGAGATGGAGGGGACGGGGCTTTCGCGACTTTCCGTGCTGGTCGGGGAAACTGGCGGTGCTCTCAGCCTGTGCCTGTAACGAGGAGAGGGTAGGCGGCGAGACGTTGGAAGAAGATTTCGTGCCGTGTCACGTGTGCTTGGGGGATACCGTTGCTAGTCGCTGACTCAGCCAGCGACGGACTTGCCCAGGGCGGCCGGGTTAGGACTAGCGGGGAAGCTCTCCCCAACCTCGGCCGATATGATGATTATCTTACCAGTACCGGCTACGTACAGTGAGAGCAGCTAAGGACAATGATCAAGCATTATCATTCAATTACGAGTGATTCCACAGCCATCAAACTAGCCCCACAACGCAATACTGAACAGTTCTACGCAATTCCTTCCCTATACAGTACAATTCAGACCCCAGTACGCACACCCTGTCGCATCACCATTTACAAAGATACACCACGGAGGAGAAGACTGCTTTTCCCGCTAAGACCACCCACTATCTTATACCACCTGCCAGCAGGATATAAATCAGACTCAAAGAGAATTGCAGCAACGTAGGTGTGTCCAGCCACCCACACCACACAAAGAGCCCTCCCACCCCGGCTACCAGATGCGTCAGAAACGTCCATGACAGTTCAAGTCATGCATCCTACGCGTCACCTCCGATCGGAATCACCCTCTTCATAGGGGGTGGTGGAGGGGCGGGCTTCTTAGCGCGAGGGGGCGGAGGTGGGGGGGCCTTCTTGTGCAATGATGCGCTGTTCAGGGTGTTCGAGCTGGATCTTCTCGTCACCACGCTGCCATAGGATGGCCCAGGCGATTCATTGCGTCCCATGTAAGATCGGTCTGGGCTAGTGCCGCTGCGTGGACTGTCATCCTCAGATGGATCCATGTACGGATCAGCATATCCTCTACCGGCAGGGCGGGTTTGACTGCTGTTTCGGCGGCCAATGTAGTTCTCACTGGCTGACCGAGACGGCCACTGATACGGGCTGGAATTGGAATCCTGGCGCAATTGCGTAGGTCCCTCAAACGTTGAGGTCCTGCTCAGTACGGGCCGGCTCGAGTAAGCATCAGGCGGATAGACCTCTCTACCCGTCGGCTCAATCGAAGTGGCCCGAGAGGAGCGGATAATCGGCCGGACATCCGCACCATTATGATCCTCCTCGTGCAACGGCTCGTAGCGATCGGCGAAAGAGTGTGCGGTGTTGGAGCGGGGGCGGCCTGGACGACGGCCATTGGGAGTCTGGGAAAGAGGTTGTCTACCGGCTTGTTAGCTATTCAAACGCCTGGGAAAGAAACATGGGCCGGGGCAGCTCACCTGCCAGGCCACTCGCTCTTGAGCTGGAGCAGCACCTCCTGGCATTTTGCGTGGTAGCTCAGTTGAGCATCCAAAAACGCTTCCAGATTGATTACGCCCTCGGCTTCCGAGTCCTTGATGTCCTGCATTCTTCGGCAAACGTCATCGTTGGCCTCTTCGTATTTGACCTTCTGAGTCCGCAACTCCTCCTCCACACGGAAATCCTCCCTCTTCGCTTTCTCCATCTTGGAAAGCGATGTATCGTATGCCAGACGGCGACCATCGAGCTTTTTGCGGGCAGTCTATACTCCTCATCAGTGCCCCTGCAACAAAATATTCGAAGATGATGGGTCTAGCTACCTGGTAGTCTTTCAACTGGGTTAAAGAGTGTTCGAGCGACTCGAGCAGCCCTGCGTTCACCTGGGAGATATAGGCATCCTGGAGGCGAGCCAAGCGCTCCTCCGCTCTACCAATCACTGGACAGAAAACCATGTGAGCATACAACTTCACCCCACAGTCAATAGAGGGGCTAACATACTGATCATGGAACGTCCATACTCAGAGTTTGCATCGAAGTCTTCACCGTGGCCAACCATGCTACTACCCAGATGGGCGATAGGCAGCGTCTTTTCCTTATCATCGCCTTCGCTGCGCTTCGAGATGGACTTGATATAAGCGGCGGTTGCCTTGTGGATGCGGTCGACACCTTATTCAGGAACAGGGAATTAGCAGAGTCAAGAATCAGTGACCCGTAGGAACACCCTACCATCGTGGCGCACGTT
This sequence comes from Aspergillus uvarum CBS 121591, assembly GCF_003184745.1. Classification (NCBI taxonomy): domain Eukaryota; kingdom Fungi; phylum Ascomycota; class Eurotiomycetes; order Eurotiales; family Aspergillaceae; genus Aspergillus; species Aspergillus uvarum. The sequence goes on along the minus strand of NW_020291300.1, from coordinate 569,985 downwards.
CATCTCCGTCTCCAAGGCCTTGAAGTCATCTGACAAATTGGTCTTGACTTCACCCCCCATTCTCTCGCCAGCCCATTGCTTGAAACGATCGAACTTCCGATTGACGTTCATTTTGGTAGATTGCGGTGGTAGATATAGTAAAACAGGCGAACGGACGTGGCGAACAGAGGGAACGTGTCAAGGGGTTCGAAGGTGGTTGGTGGTTCGCAAAGATCGAGTCGAGGCAGTTCGGTGATAACGAAAAGAGTGAGTGTTCAGGAAGAGCGAGATTGGATGAATCAGGTGTAAATAGAGATTCACAGTGCTCAAGCAAGGCACAGCTTGGGTATCGACAAGAAATGAAAACAAGAAAAGCGCCACGGCCAGGAGGCGAATACGTGAAGAGATTTGGAGTAGTTCAGGTATAGAAGGAAAAGGGCAGATGAATTAAATTGCGCTTTGTTTGCGACAAGCGGGGGAAGGGGGAAAGGAAAGGAAGAGGAAGTTGAAGCGAAGGAAGAGAAAGTGGGAGGTTGGAAAGGGGAAATTTCCTTTGACCTTGGGGTCAATAAATTATTTTTATTAAAAGTGAGTGCTAGCTAGTACAGTACGTACTAGACTTGAACTAATGGACTGGATTTGACTTGACCGTTGTGTTTGTCCATTGCGGAATGACAGACAGCAACAGCAACTCTTCCTTTCCCCCCATGCCAATCGCAAGCGGCCGATAGACGACTGGGCCAGGCGATGTACTGTACGTACTAGGTACAATCAATCACTACGACTATAGGTACTGTACGGAGTACTGGAGCACTGGAGGTACAGTACTGTACTCAGTAGGACCGAAAGCGCCACATTGCCTGTTGGTTTCCTAGCCAATTCACATCACCCCCACCAACACTCAGTAAAGTTCGGAATTCTGATGGACAAACGTCCCCTGTGGGAAGAGGGGTGTGGGGAGGGGGGAGGGGCCAGAATGTCGAGTTCCAAGATCATACTCAGTGCTCCGTCATACTCAAAAAATCAAGTACCCATATCGGACGGCAAATGAGCCAATTCGTCTGGATGGTTCCTCTCCGATCTGTCCTTTATGGTGATATCTCCTGAGCCCTGAAAAGTGCAGTTTGATGTATGAATTGATCAAGGAATGGAGCCGGTGGAGGCGGGGCCAGAACGCCAGGCGTTTTTGTTTGAGGTGTAGCTGAAACACAGGAGCATCACTAGTACAGTTACTTACTAGACTGCTGAACTGCTAAACTACACAGTACACAGTACGGAGTAATTATGGTTCCAGTACCTTAACCCCCATCCAACCCATCGTATTCGTACCAATCCACCATTCTACCATCCATTGCCGGACCGCGACCTTGAATGGCTTTCTCCTTCTCGGGTTGTACTACCTTTGGTTGTGTGTATCGCTCCACTGGCAAGCCTCATAGGTCGAAACAGGTTTGACAACAAAGCAAGTAGCAAGTGACACGCGTTTGTGGGCCATTGAAGTGGAGATCCGAACGCCCGTCAAATCACTTGGATTGGCCGCGACTGGCTTTGCCACCAGCTCGAACAGTCGAGTCAAAATGAAGTTCTATTTACAGAAACACCAAGGGTGGGCTTGGGGAGGAGAGGGGGGGTGGGAAACAAGGGCTTTCTCTCTGTTACGAGATTTGGAACAGTGATGAGGGATGTCTTGGATTTGATTTCGCAGGGTGTGTCAGTCATACTCCAAAAGCGCATTGATCATCAGCAAATCTCTGCCCATCACGTCGGCAGGATGATACTGAGTATATTATAGCATATCAAATCATGAATACTTAGTATGTGTCTATGGTGGGGAGGTTCATAGCTGCTAAAAAAGGTATCAGATGAGAATGGCCCGCGCGCGAAGTCGTACTCGTAGTTGTGATGAAATGTATAAAATCAAATGCACAATGGAGAGAGCCTGCGTATTCCAGACCTCTAGATCGATCATGCTCAGTACGATACCTACAGTGGGTGGGTGCCCTTACGGGTAGATATGGGGTGGAAAAGGAAATGCTATCCACCATACTCCGTACTTACTTCGTGGACTATTGCTCAACAGGCAATTTGCAGATCATAAATCATGATGCAAGATGCATCTGGAAACTTCAATTGAACCGAATAGTTGATCCTCTCCCAAGCCGGGGATTTCATATGCGAATGCTACTCTGCACAGTGACCTAATCTGTATTTGTACAATTATCCTTAACCTGTTGCGGAGCTCTCCGACCCTCTGCAGTGAGCTTGCCAAACCACCCTTGATTTTTGTGCCAGGAGTCCACCCTTTGGTGTTCGATTAATCTATGTTGATCGGAGCAATTCTCTGGATTATCGCCCACGCAACTATGCTTATAATAGACAATTGGCATTCTGTAGACAACCACAATCATCTATTAGTTGATTCCGAGGTGGGCCCCGTATCAGGGAAGATATATAAAGTCGAGGCACTCATCCGATTCCGCAAAGACGTCTACCAACCACTTCCTTGCCTCAAGTACATGTAATTATAGTGGATTATAGAAACACTGGTCACATAGGCTGTAATCCAAACAACGACAAAGTTCGAAAGATGAACATGGAAAACCGACGCCACCCATCAAAACTGAAGATCCCACCATGCCGTGACACCATATAGCACCCATTTCCCAGAGACTAATCGATTATAGAAATTTAGCAGCAGCAGCAGCATCATCATTACCATCAAATAATAAGCCAACCTCATGCCAAGCATGCAGTTCACCCAGGGGCTGCACCTCCTGCATGGAGACGAAACCAGTCTCGGCGGCAAACAATGCTGCATCAAAGTCATTCCACGGCAGGATCAGCTCTTCCTCCTCCCCAACGTCGGCGCTACGACTGATCCCATCAGCAGCAACAGCAACCTCCAAGCCACCACAGGGCTGAAGCTGGCGCGACGTCCCTATTTCCGGAGCAGCCCGAGACGCCCCGTAGCTCTTCCCCTCCTTCCCCTGCAACAATGACAACTCCGTCTTCGCCGTCGTTGTCGTCGTCGCTGCTGCCACCAAACTCTCCTTCATCTTCTCCATCATCCCAGCAGCATACTTCCCCGGCGTAACGCCCATGACCTTCCTGAACACGCGGTGGAAGTGACTGGATGTGAGCCCAGCCTCGGTCGCAAGGATGTGAAGCGTGGGCTTCGACCCCGACTGGACGGTCGACGCGATCGTCTGACATGCTCGGTGCACCAGCTGAACCTGAGGACTACTGCTGCCGTCGCCGGTCTGCAGGGTCTCGGGTCTGCAGCGCTTACACGCCCGGAACCCTGCCCTTTCTGCCTGGGAGGGCAGATCGTAGAAGCGGACGTTGGCCCGTCGCGCGAGTCGGGCGGGACAGGCGACACGGCAGTAGATCTTGGTCGTTAGCACGGCGTAGACGAATGTGATGGCGGTGGGATCACGCTTGACTACCGCCTGCCAGCGCGCGGAGGCGCAGGCCAGACTGGGTGGAGGAGGAATCAGGCGTGGAGGAAGCTTGAGGGGTGGTGGCTTTTGGTCCATTGGGAGAGCGTGCGGATGCCTCGGGCATTGGTTGAGCGAAATGTTTAGGGAGATGATGTTTTTGTAGGTGGTTGTTCTGAAGTGCTTCTTTTGAGTACCGGGACCTCTTCTACCCAGTGTAAAGACTCAATGCTGTGATTGGTCACTTTGAAAGCAACAGACTCCAAGTTACCTACATGAATTTCTACTTCGGTAGCCGAAGAAGTCTGGAGCGCGCGAGAATAATTCCAATGTCAGTCGATAGGTCCTCTGAATACCAGCATGTATGTTAGTTGTATCAGGATGTTCTGCTTGACGAAGAAAAAGTCTGTACTCTACCCGACAATGGGCGGCCGCAGCACACTTCGAAAACATATATCAACGAGGTTACACAACCTACATCATGATCATACGCCTCGAAGACAATTGGAAATCTCACTACAATGTCATGCTGTAAAGGACACGCTGTCCGGACATGACACTTTAGATGTGAGAGCAACTCCCATCTGTCCGAACCGTCGACTGCATCGCCTACACTACAGCGCACCAGCAAGCCCCGCAACAGAGATACGTGTTCAAGCACAGGCACAGGAGTTGAATTTTTAACCCGTTTTTTCTTTTGCTTTGGTCATCATGAAAATATTTGTTGGCCACAACCTAACTTGGCTAAGGACGCATGGGAGATTATCCGCAGTCGCCTAAGTACATATGCCTCATAGCAAAAGAGCATTTTCAACCCGTCACAAAAAGAACTCCACACCATAAATTGCTTAGTCCTTGGTCTTCTGGGTACCGCGGAGCAGACCAGTTCTCCGGGCAGCAATGAGACCGGCTTTTTGACCGTGGGCGGCGTAGCGGGAGATGGTAGAAGCCTTACCGATGTGCTGGTGGTTACCACCACCGTGAGGCTGTAGAGAAAACATACGTCAGCAACCATTCCACCTCGTTGAAGCATAACTGCTCGAAGCAGCTCAGGAAAAGGGAGTCTTACGTGATCGACGGGGTTCATGGCAACACCACGAGTCTTGGGCCAGGAGTTGCGCTTGACAGCGAACTTGTGCTTGGCACGAGAAGCCTCTGTAGGGAAATGTTAGCAGCCAATTCGCATGCGAGAGTTTCCTTCTCTGGACTTCTGTGTTCCCGGAGCCAGATTTCTTATCGGGGAAAAACGTACTGAGCAAAGGCTTGTCGGTACGACCACCACCAGCGACGATACCAACCATACCGCGGGCGGTGTTCTTGATGACCTTCTTGGCACCGGAGGGAAGCTTGACACGGGTCTTGCCCTCCTCAGGGTTGTGTCCAATGACGGTAACGTAGTTACCGGAGGTACGACCAAGAGCACCACGGTCGCCAGCCTTCTCCTCAACGTTGGTGATAACGGTACCCTCAGGAACGGAGGCGAGGGGGAGGATGTTGCCGACAGTCAGAGTGGCGTTCTTTCCGGCGTAGATGAATTGACCGGTGTACATGCCCTCGTTGGCGATGAAAGTCTCGGTAACGTGCTTGAACTTGTAGGGGTGACGGAACTGGACCTTGGCGAGAGGAGCACCACGGCCGGGGTCGTGGATGATCTCCTTCACCACACCACGGGTGTATCCATGACGCTCAGCGTAGTCGAGGACACGGAACTGGGCAGGGGCCTTGTTGAGACGGGTGTTGGCCGCTACAGTCGAGATTTTTGCATCAGCATTCCGGGATTCTGGCACAGAGGAGATTTCGAATTTTGAGAATATTGCGGTCGCACTCACTGAAAATGCTTCCACGACCCTTCCTCTGGTTGCGGATCACACGACCCATGGCGACTTTCTAAATAGGGACCTGGTGTTAGTATTCAAGAGGAGTCCGCCGGCGACCTGGTGGTGGGAGAGTTCGAGTTCTCGTACCTCAAATCTAAGATGACCTTGTCGGGTTGGTGTTGAGAATTCGTCGGCGAAGGGCTGTGTGGGCTTTAGGGTGGAAGTCGCTAATCTAACCGCGTCGGGGCTAGCGTGTATGAGTGAGCGGTGGCTGCGACTTGGGTGTGGCGCCGGTCGCTTCTGACTAAGCCCGGTAGGGCAATTGCGCGGTTATGAGCCTACTGTGCCACTACGGAGTTGGAAGAGGACCAACCTGGCAACACTCCCGCAGCGCCCGCGGACTTTAGCCGAGTACCACCATGTCGATGCAGTGACAGTGGATAAGTCCCATGTCCCATGTCCCTGTTCCTAAGTACAGTAACTACTAAGCATGTACCGTAAGGTACTTACTGCCTTGCCCGTACCACCACTGCGCTTACCTTTCCCCCTCCTGCCATACCATAAAAAAGCCTCTTCTTTCCATGCTGCGAGTCGCTTATCGACTATTTACACTCCAAGTTACTACAATAGTGTACATGCATCATATTCTCGACAAAGTCCACTTCGAGGGATGCGTCATTCACGGCTCATCGAGCACTATCGACTCAATCGGGTACAATTGAGAGACACCCAGTGCTTGAGTTGCTGATTCGTATATATCCTGTTTGTTCTCATGAACTGACCGCGTTTGGTAGTACAATTTTGTCCCGAAGCCTTCCAGCTTCTAGGTATATACGGGATGGGCCGATGAAAACCTACATCGGTCGCAACAAGAAGCTGAGACCTTCCATGTCGTTGCAACTCAGATGGGCCGAGTTCTGCATTCATGATTAGCACGCGTTTGGTCTGTGCCTCGGTGTTCAAGACGCCCCGTGCGTCTAAATCCATGCTGTCAACGACAGATCGGAAGCCGCATGGCAACATGGTATACCGCGAGCGGGGCAAGTCCGTTTAGGCTCGCCTGACGCGTCCATGCGAACCTATATCCATTCATGAAAGTGCATCCTGCCAGGTACATCGCACTGCCCAGGCAGACATCCATACCTGTTAGGTGACCGAACATGGGAGTATGCCTCTGTCCGGTCGACAGTCATCTCCCATAGCACAGTGCTGGTCGACCTCGATCTTCCTCACCTCTGTGACTATGGCCATGTTGGAGACGACCCTGTACACTGATCTCTGATTTTGCCATCCGGTTGACCCAGGCATACAGTACAAGTAGACGGTGCTCTTGGTTCGATGATTTCGCTACTTTAATTTGATATCTCTCTGTCTCAACATCTCCTCCGTATAATGCGCGTGCTGCCAGGAACCTATTGAAGAGATCATACAGTTCTGTGTGCCATTGATGCAAGCCAAACCCAGACTATCGCCGAAGGGTTGGTGCTGATTGGGTGCTGATCATCCCTGGATAAGGGCTGTTGTCTTGATGATGCCAGAAACGCCAGGCGCGTAAAAGCCGCGCTTCAATCGTAGTGCAAAGTAGAACTTCTCCGCGCCGCGGACCTGCCCGCTCGACCTTGTATCAAACATCTCCCCTCCTCACAAGCATCGGGCAGCCACACAACCATGTCGAACCTGTCCCTTTCTGATTCAGAACTCTCGTCGCTCTCCTCAGCGCCCCCTTCGGATGAAGAGACGGGGTCCATGGCCGTGGATGAGCCCGTGGGAATTACCAAGTACTTCAAGAAGGAGTCCGAATCTCCGCCGCCGAAACGGGAGCCCTCACCCCCCCATGAATATGTGCTAGCAGACAACTCCGATATTGCAGTATGTGACTCACTGAAATGCTGGCCTGCTTGGAGCTCCCCGAAGCATTTTTAACGCGTTGTCCACGTCTTCGGGGTTCAGTGTGCTGACTTGTCGCAATCCCTAGTTCATTGTGATGTTCCGCGCGCGTTTCCATGATGTGTTCCCGCGATCGACACCACACTTTGGACCACAGGATATTGAGAGAGGTGTCGCCGAGAGCACCCCCGGCGATCACATTGAACGACTGCTTTGTGCATTGCTAGGATTGGTGTTAAATAGGAAGAAAGATGTGGAGTATGACCGCCGCCCGCAACCCAGACCCGCTCCATGGAGGTGTCCGACAGGGCGGATTGACCACCTACAATTTGAATCTCCAGGTGCAGACAGAAAACTAACATCCTGTGACCAATGCGCAGTCGGAATCACTACACGCGTCCCTTGGAGGAGGCGATCCAGACGCATGCCCCCCAATGGCCTAGGGCTTGGCAAGGCAAGAACCCTCTTCACGGGGGCAACAACTTCACAACCATGAAGCCGGAAGAACGCGTATGTCGCGCGGTCGCATTGCTCAGCAGAACCTTGCTGACACACATTAGTTGCTACTACTCAAATCGTTGATCCTCTGGTCCCTTTCCTCCTCCGACGCCGTCCAAGCCAAGATCAAAGAATCCTACAAGCAAGCACGCCACGAGGACGACCTCAACCAACCGCTCTCCGTCCAGCCGTGGGGTCGCGACGGCCTCAAGCGTCGATACTGGCTTATTGAAGGCCTGGATGATACCCACTTCCGACTATACCGCGAGAGCAACCCGGCCTTAAAAACCAATACCTGGTGGAGTGTGGCGGGGAGCATCCCGGAGCTGAAGGTCATCGCGGACAAGCTCGACGAGGAGAAGAATATCCACTCCAAGAAGCTGAGCGAGAAGATCCGCAACTCCATCCCTCGGTTTGAAGGATCAGAGGAGGTAAGTCTCGGTCGCTCCCCGGGGGCCAACGACCTGCGCTCATCATGCAACAGAAACGCAAACGTCGCGACTACCGGATTGCTCGGAAAGCACAATTCGCTCGCCCCGAGCCGGGCTTTTCCCTCTACGAAGGCCGCACTCGTGGCAAGAAGTTGAAATACACCTACTCCGACGACGAAGACATCTTCTCCGACGGCCTTCCTTCGACGCGACGCTCAACACGAAATACCTCGGGGGTGTCTACTCCCGTAGAGCCAGCGGGCCCCAGATACACAGCCAGTGGCCGACAAATACGATCTCGCGCGGGCGGACTGTACGGCGAGTCCTTGCTCGCCGGGCAACGCGACGATGCTCCGACCGGCGACGAGGGCCGGCCCACGAGATCGAGGGCGAACCGGGCCAATGGGTATACCGACTACGATATGGATGAGGAGATGGAGGAGGGCTCAGCTGGTGCGCAGTCAAGCGGTAACGAATGGCAAGGTGGCGAGGAGGAAGAGGACAACGACTTTGAAGGTGATGACGAAGAGGAAGCGAGCGGCGATGAAGAAATTGCGAACGGCGAGCCCCCCAGCCTGGTGGTGCAGCTCCGATACAACAAGGACAAAGGCAAGGAGGCAAGCAGCTCGGCAGACCCTGCTGAACGACCGTCGGAGGAACATTCCGCGACCAAGCACGAAGGCTTGAGTCAATCTTCCGGCAGCCCACCGCATGCCCATTCACCGTCCCAAGGGACCGAACCATCTGGCACGAAGCCGATCACCGCAACCAGTTCGGCTGCTCCCTTGAAGCAGAACAGCACTGGTACCCATACCAATACCCTTGAGCCTAAGGCTTCAGTTAAAGTCACGGGCGAAGCTATCCAATAAGCAGCAGCGCCTCCAAGTGATACTAGAGCTATCAAGAGGCTATCTTTAGCAGAGAAACCATTTTTTCTATCTTCACCACTGGTAATATTATTTGCGAGAGCGTTCCCTTTGGTCAACTGTCAACTGTCATCTATACGGGTCAAAACACGGGATCTATCTGTTAGGCGTTTTTCTCTCGATCCATGGAAGGGGTCAATCTGGGGAGGTAGCATTGTGAATCTCGATTTCTGAGTGGTGTGGGGTGTGCAAAAAGATACATTATTCATAAATAAGAAGATCTATGTTAATGCTTACATCTGGTATGTGAGTGTCCTTTGTCCGGAACGGGCTCTCTTTACGTTGCTCTACTCTCTACATGCCAGTATGGATTGAGTCGCCGTCCAAGAACACGGAGCTGGGACATTTATGCAATATATACATGAATAAACCCACAACTACAGATTGCATAATCTAGCTAACAAGACAAGCCAGTAAGCCTCGGGAAGCGAGACACCACGGGCATAAACCTCCAGGGCTTGTCGGATGGAACGACCGGTTGGCGATGTCAAAAGAAGGGGGAAAAAAAAAGGGTATGCTCATGATCCCACCGCTTCCTGATAGAATTCAAACGCCGTACGCTAAACACCCAAAATGCAAGAAAAAAGACCCACCTCGATGAACAAAACGCAGTCTTTCAACGACTTGGTCGCGGTCACAAGTGTCCAAAGCATTCAGACGGCATTAGAGAACTGGGCCGTGTAGAACTGCAGAAACTCCGAGAATGTCAGAGGGTCCCAAGAATTCCGGTAAAGGGTTTCGTGCAGTAACGGGACAGACTGAGGGGGGGAAATCACTCACGTCATCTACCTTGGCGGCAACCCGAGGATCTCTGGCCGAGCCCAGAGGAGGGAGCTTCCAGTTGTTGACCTCGTACCACCATCGACGGATTCTGCTGCCCAGAGTCTGTCCGCTGAGGGAGGCATTGCGGTTCCAGAAGCGCCAGCCGGAGAGGGCCAGCGTCCAGAGCGTACCCTGCATCAGAGGAAGGAGGACCTGTAGGAAGAAGGAAGAAAGGTGAGCGAGAGATTCAACTTGGCCCTGGCTTTGACTGGAGAACATCCCACCAGCAAAATTGCTTCCTTCCTGGGAATTGAGAGACGGAGGTACTCACCTGGTCTCTGATGGTGATCCACGCAACTCGTCCCCAGGTATCGGCGCCACGCAAGCTGGCGAGATAGCTCTGTTCGAAGCGCAGGTCGGGCAGTGGGGGGAAATTATGGCGCCGGGTGGCCGGTCTGACCATATGGCGAGGGTCAACGATATCGGAGGGGATGCTGCCAGCTTCGGAGAGAGCATCTTCAGCTACGGGCTGCTTTTCGGAGGCTGCGGTCGGCGGGTTGACGTCGTGGTCCGGCGAGGGGTTTCGGTTGATGGAAGCCGTCTGGATGACCTCGGGAATTTGGAGGATAGGGTCGGTCATTGTGGTGTTGTGATTAGTACTGAAAATACTTTGGTTTTGCGATGGGAAAGGGAAGGTGGAAGGATATTCTCAGTTCTTAGTTATAAACTGGAAGCAATAAACAGGTACAGTATAGGTCCACGGCTAACTTAGTCGAAGCTCTCCGTCGGACAAGTTGAAGGGAAGGTCGGAGGCCGGAGGAACTCCCTTGCTCGGCCCAATCAGACTCCGCCGGCCCCTCCTCCGCCCATCAGTCAGTTTAAGTCAGTTTAAGTACTCCGAACGCCCTCTCCTCCTCTCTCTCCCCCCTCTCTCACCCCCTAAACCTCTTTTTTCCCTTCCAAGTCATCCCATACTTGCACCTCCCTCTGTCACAATGGCTGCTCCTCAGGGTTACCCTTTGTTGTGTCTCGAGAACCCCCTCCTGGGTGCGTGAGATCTTCCTCCCCTCCATCTACTCCGTTTCCCCCACTATTCGGGCTTGTCCCCAGGCTTAGGCTAACATCGAGTTCATGAGCTTTACAGATATCCAGGCAGTTGGGTATGTCACTTATCCTCTATCTACGCATTTCTTCTATTCATTTGGTCATTGCAAACGTCAAGCCTTGCTGACTCTTACCCCCCCCCCCTCCGCATAGTGATGCCGCTCTCCTGGAGAAGTATGGCCTGAAGGACAACGATGCTATTCTCGCCGAAGATAAGCACATGGGCCTGTATGAGGAGCTCCTCGGTCTTGATGCCAAGCTCATTGCTGGTGGTGCCGCTCAGAACACTGCTCGTGGTGCTCAGGTATGAGCCTCATCATCTTCTCCGTCCGCAGTCCGAGACGAGTTACTAACCGCCAGGCGGATTTAGTACATCCTCCCCGAGAACTCCGTCATGTACATTGGCTGCGTTGGCAAGGATAAGTACGCCGACATCCTGAAGGAGGCCTGCGCCAAGGCTGGTGTCCACACCGAGTACCGCATCGATGATGTTCAGCCCACCGGCAAGTGCGGTGTCATCATCACCGGTCACAACCGTAGCATGTGCACTCACCTTGCTGCCGCCAACGAGTACAAGCTTGACCACTTGAAGCAGCCCCACGTCTGGTCTCTCGTCGAGAAGGCCCAGTTCTACTATGTCGGTGGCTACCACTTGACCGTCAGCGTTCCTGCCATCCAGGCTCTGGGTGAGGAGGCTGCCGCCAAGAACAAGGTCTTCATGCTCTCCCTCTCGGCTCCTTTCATTCCCCAGTTCTTCAAGGAGCAGCTCGACAGCGTCTTGCCCTACACCGACTACACCTTCTGCAACGAGACCGAGGCTCGTTCCTACGCCGAGAGCCACGAATGGGGCACCGATGATGTTGTTGAGATCGCCAAGAAGCTGGCTCAGCTCCCCAAGAAGAACACCAGCCGTCCCCGCGTTGCCATCGTGACCCAGGGCACCGATCCCACCGTCGCTGCCACCGTCAAGCCCAACGGTGAAGTCGAGGTCAAGCAGTTCCCCGTCCGCGAGATCCCCAAGAGCAGCATCAACGACACCAACGGTGCTGGGTGAGTAAACCGAGACTTCTGCCCTGTGAATTTGTATCTGATTCTTCTATAGTGATGCCTTTGCTGGTGGTTTCTGCGCCGGTGTTGTGCAGGGCAAGTCCCTTGAGGAGAGCATCGATCTCGGCCAGTGGCTCGCTTCCCTGAGCATCCAGGAGCTCGGACCTTCGTAAGTTTTTCGACCTAGCCGACAAGGTCAGAGTGATAGGCTAACGTCCATTCTTCACGTCTAGCTTCCCCTTCCCCAAGCAGACCTACACCCCCTCCAACTAGAATCTCTCACCACGCAGTCATACTAATTCAAGGTCCCGTCCGACATCACGGGACTGAGGACATGAAACATATATGTCTATGGGCCAACCACCGAGTTTAAACAAAAAATCTTTTCGTTTCTAGTTTAGGATTCAACCTTCTATACCCAATTTTTCTGTCGATGACTTAACGTCTTTGACCATTTCTTTCCTACTTTTCTTTTTTTCTTTTCCAAATCCTCAATGGAATGTTTTGAGAAAGGTGCCTCTCTCCGATGGAAGTTCAATAGATGGACCAGAATTGGGCGGATGAACGTTCTCAACAACGAACTATGATGATGACTACATGCTATCCCTCAGCTATAGATAACATAAGACCGTGAAAACATGATATGTGTGTGTGTCATATTAGGTGGTAAAAGTCTCGCTTCAAATCAATTGGCCTTGTGCAGCCAAGGCTGGGAATAGACACATTTGAACAGAGCAGCGTAAATCGAGAACAGCGATCCGAGTCCGAAGTGACTGGAGTATGTGATTGAGTATGAGAGTACGATTTGAAACTAGAAACCAGCTCGATACATCTTCAAGGTTGCCGCCATCGGCACTAGTATCCATCCAGGCCCAGAGGGCTCGGGGAATTAAGCTTAGTGTATGGGAATGGTAACGCGATACAGAGAAACCCGAATGACCTGATGCTTGCATCCTCCAGCTCTTTTCCTCCTTCACTTTCTCACACACACATTGGAAGCAGACCGATCAAGGACGCCCGTGCATGTTGGTTCGACCACTCCCACAACCTGGCTTGAGCTGAATCTGTAGCTGAGCAACGACGCGACTTGGATGATTGCAGCTGGCTATATATTGCGAGTCGCCCAATGTCCTGTCTGCCTCCAAGGCTCAATCGCCATTGTCCATACTGAGAATCCGGTTGTTCGTTCCATCGTTCACCTGCTTCGTCTCTCTGTCCATTTCAGGTCTGCGTATATGTGCGACCAAGAGGGTATAGAGAGAGGATCCTAGCAGAGAAGAGAGACAGAGAGTAACGCTGACGTTGTTGGAAACCCGCTGTCATTCGCTTTTCTCAATCGCATAATCGGCAGAATTGGACAGAAAAAGTCATAGCGATTCATCTACGAGACGAAGCATGTCGACAAGATCAACCGCCGTGACCATAGCGAGTGCTATTCTGACCAATAGCACCGTACTGTGGAGAAGATTGGCGGGCACTGCTGTTGAAGCCAGAAGAGCTAGAGTAGCCTGCACCGGAGGACAAGGTGCTGGCAAGGAAGGCATCATTGGCCCACGATGAGTTGACTAAACCGCTAGGGGAGCCCATGTTTGGTGCTGATGCCGACGGTTGGTTGTTGGGGAGAGCGATCGATCCCCCGCTGACGCCCGTGTCTAGAAGTGCTCGGTCCCATGCAAGACCGGAAAGCCGGTGGCTCTGCGTTGATGGACTCGAGGAGGGTATCCAGGAAGAGGGAACCGTGCCTGGGCCGGGGATGCGGTGAAGGTATCCAGCGGCTGGAACTTGGTTCATCAGACTCTGGCGAAGCAATAGCTCGTTCGTAAGTGACTCGTGAGATGGGTAGTGACTTGACGGGCTGCCGATGCTTCCCGACAGTGAATGAGTTGGGTACTGATGTCCGAGCCCGGGAGGCGTCCGAGGAGAGGGAGCATCACCACCGAGGCTGGAAGATAGGGATGTGTTCCAGATGCTGGGGATGCTGGGAAGCGCAGGTCGTGCAGTATAGGACTGGGATGACGAAACACGGGCAAGAGGGGCCGAGCCGCTGGCCACGGGCGGTGGAAGTCCTGGAGGGGCAACCGGAGTCTGCCGAGGAAGAAAATCCTCGCGGAAGATTGTTTCCGTGCTCGGATCGAAGTACTGACTTGATGGCCGCTGCCGGCTAGCACTTTGCGGAAGAGTCAGACTTTCTGGCACGCTCGGAGCGTTCTCGTACGTGTCCGACTCAACCAAACGTTCCACGCCTTCGAGTATGCGGTTCATACTAGCAGACATCGATGCCGACTGCGATCCACCGTAAACACTCGGAGCATCTGGGGCCTGGTTGACATCACGGTTCGCTTGTTGTATTTCCTCCCGTTCAACTCTCGCGGAGGACAGCGTATGACTGTGCCCCGGGGGACTCGCAAAAAACTGCGAAGGGAGGTCTTCTTCCTTGTAGATGAAAGTCTTCTTGTCTTCGTCATCAACGAGTGCGATGGGAATCTTATTGCTGACTACCAAATCCAAGCCATCGATCACAAACTCGCGGATTCGATAAAACATTTCCATGTTGGGGTGATTACGTTCCACACCTGGGTCATTCATTCGAGGCTTCTGTTGACCGTTGGAACCCAGGTATCTGCGAGAAGTTGTGTCTTTGCTCAGGGGCGCAAAGGCCAGAGTCTCTTCATCTTCTTCCAAGAGATAGTCGATTTCGGGAAGATGCACTACGTCGAAAGTTGAGGCCAGAAGAGTCAATGTGTTGGCGTATATCTTCCAAAACTCCGTGATTTGAACCGCCAGAGGTGTATCCCTTTCTTGTTTATGCGCTGCTAGCAAGTGGCTGACCGTGAGTAACCAGGAGCTGTAGTTTCGGAGTGCGGGGAGAACCCGACGAGCGACCACAGTGACCTTGTCAGGACCGGTCTGCGCGTCCTTGTTGCTCGAGTCTTCAACCGCAAATCGCTCAACTTCTGCAAGAAGAATCTGAAGCAGGGTGAAGAACGTCTTCACATTGAGCCGCTGAAAGAAAGCGCGCGCATTGGACACGGACTCTTCTAAATCTTGGTTCAGTGCATGACACTTGGACATTTACGTCATTAGGAGACTTACCATTCGAGCGTAACCTGGAGAATTCTTCTGCGCTGATGTTTATCAAAACAAATTTTTGTAAAGTGCCTTCGAGTGAGCGTTCCTTCAAGTCAACAGCGAGTTGATTGAGTACTTCGCTCTCCAGCTCGTCATGCTCGAGGAAATCGCTACCCTTGTAACATTGCGCATGCAGATATACAAACCAAGGAGCCAATGCCTTGCCGGGAATCCCAGCATCTTCGGGACGGATCAGCTCCCGCTTAGCCCATGCATTCATGACTTTCCTAAACTCAATCTCCAGGTTACCCTTAGCTGACGGGTGCGGCTCCTGGGCTGCTAGAGCCCTATACAAATGATACGTAGCTCGAAGGTGATTGCCATCAGCCAATGCAATGACTGCTAGCTGGTTATGCGACGCGCCAGAGGCTGGGTAGATCAGAGTGGCCAGGTCGTAATAGCCAATCGCGGGGCCCCAATTGCGCTCCTTGGTGACCAACTCGGTCTCGCGATAGCGGGAAAGATCGCCTAGGCGGATCAAGGTCGCATGGCATGATTGAAGGATCCGCTTTCTGAGGGCTTCCGTAGGTTGCAAGGGCGGCTCCGCCGACAGATCTGTGAAGGGTTTAGACTCCAGAACACGGTGGGTTCGCCAAAGTTGACGGGACCGGCAATTTGCTCACTGTCGAAATTGAATTTCCGGGCAACCTTTTCCAGCTCCGGAATCCCACCGACATGGGAGGACAATTGTTGGATGTAGCCTCGATAAAATCGCTGACTGGATTTGATGAATTCGAGGTAGTGCTTCTCGAGCTTCCGTTTCTCTACCGGTTTCTTCTTCTTCCCGTTTTCCTCGCGGAACTGCCATCGCACATCAGGGATTAGAGACGGAAGCGGACAGGGCGCACCGTAGGACTCACGCGAGACAGCAATTTACGAAATCGAGTGTTGATTTTGAGATGACTATCCCAGAGGCGTCCTTCGACATCCACGGAGCGGGCGGCGTCGAGGTCCTGAAGAATAGCATTTTGGCAAGCGGAGCGAAGTCTGCGACGGACGAGGATGACAAGACAACGGGTCAGATCAGTTTTGCGCGCAACAGGAGGACGGCGGGAAGGAAATTCAGACTGACTCCGACAGGTGATGGGAGATTTCGGCAAACGTGGGCTCTTTTTCGGCAAGGCTCTTGAAAAGCGCTTTTTCGAGAATGAGCGCAGTTCTGTGCGATGCAAGTATTAGCAACGTCAATGGGGATTAGTCCGACGCGGAGGGGGAGGGGGGGGGGAAAGAGAGAAAGGCGAGGGGACTGACTGCCACGTATCCTGGAACGCGGACGCCATGCTCAGGAGATGAGATCACCGGAGCCCGCTTCACCTCCACCGTTGACTTCGCCGTCAGATGGCTATGGCTGGTTGAGAGTGTGCGGGCGACAAAGGCAGTGAACGATCCATCAGTTAGTGATAGTATATACAGAACAAGCGCGGTGAGCGGGGACGGTATGCAATTTCAAAAACGTCAGGGAAGAGGAGTGGGTTGTGAATTAGTAACCCCGATTGGCAGCACACATGAAAGAAGAAGTGAAAAGAAAAGAAAATTGAGAGGAGCTCCAAATGGAGGGTGTTGATAAATCCAATTCAGGACGAACAACGGAGGGGTTGAAGGCCGCCGCTCGCTGGAAGGGAAAATCCCATGAGAACTTTATGACGGGGAACTTTTCTTTGCGAGGCAGACAAAATCAATACTAGAATGAATGCGCAGGCGGTGAGGCATATCCAGCCAATAGAATCAGCCGTGGCCGGGCTGCTTCCTACTTCCATTACTATATATGATAACATCTTCAGCTTATATGTTAGGAATTACATCTACCTTAATGACTTTCGACTTGGAGATACATGGTCAAAAGACCGGCAGCTCCTCCCTGACTCACTGCTCCATCTTTAGATAGTTATGTAAGTACCGACTCCACTCCCAACAACAATACCTAGTCGCTAACCCATCTGCACAGGCAGAAAGATTGACCTCCTCCACCAATGGATAGTCCAAGTGTCACGCCATTGCTGCAGAGTGAACTATTACCTCGCAACTGACCTATCACTGTTGCATTTATCTCCTCAAAACGCAGGACAGCAAAGCTCGGCCAGCATGTCCACCAAACGCGCACGCAGCGACTCCGACTCGCCCGCCGCCGACGCCGCCGCCGATCTGTTGTCGTCCGAGGAGGATGGGGGGTCGTCGTGGCCAGCATCCCCAGCATCCTCCGCCGCGCCCTCTCTCGGACGCTCCAAGGTGCACTTGCCAGACACAGCCGCTCCGGTTGCTGAAGTCATGCACTGCTCCCTCCCACCGCACCGCGAGACCATCGCCTTCGCCTCCTACGACGATTACGAGGTCCATTACCGGCAGTCACATGTCAACCGCTGCTCCCAATGTGGGAAGAATTTCCCCACGGATCGTTTTCTGAACCTTCACATTGAAGAGAACCATGACGCCATCGTCGCGACGCGACGCGAACGAGGCGAGAAGACTGTAGGAGGATTTCCCTTCCCGCAACCCAAACCTGACCGTGTGTCTGGCCTAATCGCTGACCCTGATTGCTGTGAGGCGGGTTTCTCCAGTACGGGTGCTTCATTGAGGACTGCGAGCGCAAATGCTCGACACCTCAGAAACGCAGAATGCACCTTATCGACAAGCACATGTTTCCTAAGGTCTGAGCGTTTGCCCTGTCGTTTGCGTACTACGGCTTTCCTTTTCTAATCCTCACACGGACGTGCAGACATACAATTTCTACATAGTCAATGATGGAATCGATAAACAGACCTCGTTGTTGCGGCCAACCAAGACATACCGGCGCCGTCTATCGACTGCTCCTGCCTCCCCCCAGGAAGGGCGTCTGAGGAACAGACCGACTTCTAGCTCCTTTTCGAGCGCGAACGCGGATGTGCAACAGACACGCGCGACCCCCGCGGCCTCCGATGAGATGGAGATCGCCGAGTTGGAGAAGTCCATGTCTGCTCTGCGATTCGTGCCATCCAGTGTTACGAGAAACCATGGCAGGGTTGGAAGGAGATCTTGACCTTGCAGTAGCTCCGCATATAGCTTACGTTCTACTCGAAAAATCGAAGCAAGCAAGTGGACAGAATCTGTGATTCTTCGCGGTATTTCGACGCCGGATCATTAGATAACTCATATTTCTTTTGGCGCCTTGCTCAAATTGGGAAACGGGTCACATAGCATAAGGGACTCTCCAGAAGGACCTGCAGCAACCATCACATGCGGGGAAGAGCATCGATGACATTTCTGTTCTTTCGTGTTATCAGAGCCTGGAGACTCCCTCCCGTGCCGGAAAGCACCTGCCAAAGTCGGCAGAATGAGATCCATGTTGAGATCCATGTTGAGATCCATGTCACGGCAAGTGACAAGGGCGCAGGAGTTCGCTCCGCTCCAAATGACATAGCAAATCATAACGTATCTATATACAGGGGTAATAAGGGAATATGAAGACTTTCGAGCAGCGTGGGTATACAGCAACATATATCGTTCCCAGTAGAATAGCCAAAGGAGCAACACGACAATCTAGGAATCGGAAGCCCGGACTCCTTCACTATTGTTTGGAGGGCCTTGGTGACAAGCAAATGTCCAGTCCAAGTCAAGGGACGCTGGAGTGTCACATAGCAATTCCACCGCGTGGGGCGGTCATGGTGTGGTTTCAAGAAGATCAGCATAGGCATCTAGGCTTGAACCAACCAGATCTACTATGGCCCAGCTGGTGTTTCCCTTAAAAGTTCGTGCCCACACACGCACGATAGCCACACTCAGCTGTTTTGCTTTGAATGGATTGGCAATGAAATCCATATCCGGTGCTCCCGGCGGATCGACAGCCATGTCGGTTTCATCCATCATGCTCTTGATCCAGAGAAGTAACTTCCGCTCGTGGTCTGAGAGCCTTTGCTCAGCATGGGTCACTGGTATTGAGAGCAGCCATCGGCTGAGAAGAAAGGCACATTCCAAACTACAGAGGGAATGTTGAATGCTCCAGAAGAAAGAGTGGGTTCTGGCGACGAAGTCGATGCCTAGACGCACCGGAATCGAAAGCGCGTGAGCGGAATGTAGCAGAGCCATGATTAGACGAGGACTCCGAGCTATGAGCGGCGATTCACTGAGGGCCCTTGCTATCTGGCCTGGATCCTGCGTCATGAGGCGCCGGCAGGGTCCCAGGTCCACATGCAATCGAATATATGCGAGGCCCAGAAGAGCGGTCGATGTGAATGCGATTGGCCCTGCCGGGTTCTGTGGATCGATGCTGGACTCGGGTGTGCGTTTCCATAGTGCCTTCCAGGCGCTCAAAGAATTATCTAGGACAGTCAGATCTTCGCCCCTCAAGCTGGTACCCTGCATAGTTGGTGCAGAGAGACAGAGCTGGCGTGCAAAGAATATCTGCTGAATGAGAGCGTGGATGAGAATATAGTTTCCGAGGGGAGATATGGGTGCGGTAGGGCCCGACATATTCGACTTGAGGAACAATTTAGCAAAAGCCTCCTGGAAGGGGACATCAGACCCATGTCGTATGCGGGCCACCCGCCGCCACTGGGCCGCGTTGGTCGCTTTCCAGACATCATGCGAGCACGGCATGTTCAATTTCAACTCCGCATTCAAAATCAGAGGGGGGATGTTGTACATAATAGAATGTAGGTTGAAGAAACAATACACGATGAGTTTCGTGCGTCGGTTACCTTCTCTCCGGACCCACTCTTCCCAGTTATTAGGATCTGGGCTAGGAGGGGGCTCTGACAGACCATGCTCTCTGACCAGTCTTGCCAAGGTGCTCTGAAGCGAGAGTATTTCCCTCAGTAATTCGGGATGTCTTTCCCAAGAAGCGAAAACAGTGAGCAAAAGGAAGGTTCGGATGACTTCCATATGGGCATCTGAGTCCTCTGCCGAGTAACCCGAGGGATCTGCTGGATACGGGGTGTGATGGTGATGGTGATGATGAGATTGGGGTTGATGGTGTTGCTGAAACGGGCTACTGGCATGGTTAGATGTGGTGGAAGAGTCACGAGAGGTATGGAAACCCGATCCCGGTGATAAATAGTTCCATGTCGGACAGGCGACTTGCTTGCTATCTCTTCTGTGAAGACGCTGAAGTAAAATGGCTTTTGCCGCATGGAATAGCTCGATCCCTCGGTTGTTTTCGAAGCGATAATGAGACCCCGCTGCTGCCAATGCAAGCGTAAGCTCTGGGGAGCATTTTGCGACAGAGAGGGTGGGAACATGAATAAAGGGGAGGTGTTCGTTCAATCCGTTGATGTAGCCCGCAAAGAAGCGCGACAAAGCGTGCCTTGAGGGTGGAACAAAGTTCTTGGGCAGGACGAAAGCAAATGCCTCAAGTTTAGAGACAAAAATTTGACGGTCAGCATTGGTTATATCCCACGCGGCGCGAGGTCCCTCATCCGCGAAACCAAGGCGATCGTCCACTTCATGCGGTTCTGGTTGCAAGGATGGTAATCGGGACCCAAAGTTCGAGAACGACGGTGGGTCGTCTGCTGCTGTTCGTGGATCACTGTGAAGCTCCGGACCGAGCCTCCCCATCTCGCGAACAGACGGCTTGGTCTCCATGGGAAGTGTAGCCGGCAACATCGGCTCTTCGACAGAGGAGAATACCCCGGAGTCCCAGTCTGATGAGAGTCCCACACTCTCCAAGAAGACGGTAAAGTCTTGAACTGGATCACCTAGATCAGCAAGGTCCAAGATCGAGGGTTCCACGCCATAATTATCAGTTATCGCTCTTTCCGGAATATGGGCGAGCGGCTGAGGAGGCGCCACGTTTTGCGAGGATTTCCGTAACGACTCGAGACTCTCCTGTTCACCCTCAAGAGCAACATGACTCGCAGCATGCGAGAGAAGGTTCAGGTCATACCCCCACGATGGATTGAAATGAGTTGTTTCCACTATGGGAGGGGCTTGGACTTGCACTTCTGGCGGAGGCTGTGGAATCGGTTGCGTGTGCAGTGGGACAGCGTCGGCAAGCTCTAGCATACGAGACTCATGATGAGCAGGCTGAATTATAGAAGAGGGCGTCTGAGGAACATCCTGGTTGTTGTTCTGCGTGCGGTGATCTCGACCGGCGGCAGTTTCCGCAGGGTGGACTAGCCGCTCGTGTCGTACAAGCAGGTCACTATCGAAATTTCCCCCATATTAGCGCGCATGAATCTGGATGCCACGGGGATGACAAGTATACCTTCTAGCAAATGATTTGGAGCATATATCACATGAGAAAGGCTTCTCCTTGGTATCTATGGGATCAGAGAGTCAGAATCTCATTTGTAGACGGGCAGAAGCCTCCTGAGGAGAGTTCGAGAGGGGGTTACTCAACGGGTGCGGAGATGGCGCTGAAGGTGTTCCAGGCGCGCAAATGATCTGCTGCAATATTCACAGGACAGAGACTTGCGATGAGCTGGGGCACTCTTCTTCCTCACTTTGCCTGGGTTGGCTCTTTCGTCCTCCATGGCGAATGGCCGTGGAATTGGACCATGTCCTTTTTGATGGGATTACAGGCGAGCGGGGAAGAAAAACTGTGGGGTCGACATGAGGGGGTTTTGCAAAAGGTCGGTCACGTGGTAGGAGCAACACCCCGACCGAAAACCCTACTTTACTGTACGGAGTACTGTACGAAGTACTATATGTACCTGTGCACTGGGTTCTACGTATCCTGAGTAGTTACGGTCATCATCGCCTGTTCGGGGAATCCTTCCCCGCCTCAGCTTCAAGTGCTGCATGTCTCTTAGATAGACAGGCCTACACGAGTACGGTCGCAGTCGCAGCTGCATTGTCCCGTTTGGCAGACCTGACGCGCAGCTAACCACTGTCCCCGTGCGTACTGTACATCCTTCCTCTGCGATCAAGCGACTCCGCCATCCCCACTGGTGCGGAGATGGTCACTTAGGGTGACCAAATCCACCAGTGCACTCGAAGCGTCTCCTCATTTGGGTCATTTGGCGAGGGGACTCAATGAGGACCTTACTGGGGGAAGATCAATGATTTCCGCTTTCCTACCAGCACTCGAAATTGCCCACTGCAAGGCCAGTGAGGGGAAAAGGAAAAGAACTGGAGTTGGTACGGAGTACAGCGCATACATGTATGCGATCACAGGCCCATAGATCTATAAATTGTCCCGCAACTCCCGGGGAAATGATGATTTCAATCGAAGCCTAGACTTGAAACACTTCGCTCTGATATTCTGACGCTGACAGGATGCGCAGACATGTCAGACATGTCTGATTACTCGGAAGAGATTTTAAGAGTGTTCTAACTCCCACCTGCATCGTTACTCAGGGTGCACCATTAACCCGATATAGGAGCCTGTCCTAGGATGTCCCCCTATTCGCATGTTCAAGCCAGACAGTGTGGGGTTTCTGGAAAAAGACTACCTTGTTATCGCGGCCGAAATGACCACACGTCAAGACCTAATATTATATATAGATATATATACGAGGGTAGGGTGAACCTTAAAAACACATGCGTTACCATTAAACAGGCTGGATTCATAGTGGATAATCCAGTTACTACACTCCATACTAGGTTACAGTAGATTGTTTTATACATAGTCTAATTGTGCCTGGGATACCCCTTTCTCGTCACTGACTTACTGGGCGATAACCATCAGGGTTAGTACGAATCTGCTGTTCCTGCAAGTTCCTCATGGCGAATTGAACAGGGCCGCCGGGGCTGGGGGCAAGAAGACATCCCCACCATAGCTAAAGCTTGGCGAGTCAGGACGTGGTAGGATCAACCTTAAGAACTGCCCCCTTGAGTGACAGAAGGGGCATTATAAGCCTGTTCGACTGTAAGACAGAATGACGTGCCAATGGCCAAGTGGACTGGTGAAGTGGTTATAAGTAGGTACAGTACAAAAAGCAAATCTCCGGGTTGAGCAAAGGGTGGGTTAACTAGTTGGTGCCCGGGCCGATATTCAATCTATTGTTACCCCCGCGGAACCAACAACAACTGCTTTCTCAACTTACAAGTAAGAGAAATAATGAAAGGCAGAGGTGTTGATTGATTTCTTATGGGTCTTCTCCTCTCCCTTTCTTCGGTTTTTTTTTTTTTTTTTTATGTTTTTATATGTTTTTTTGCTTCTCCTTCTTTCCACGCGTACCAAGTGGTTCCCTGCCGAGGACCATGGAACCTCCCCTAAGAATAGGCGGCGGGTATGGGGCGGGCGCGCGATAAGGTGCGGGTTGGAGAGTTGAATAAGTTAAACGAAAATAATGACTTGAACTGCGAGAGTTCATTGTTTCAGGTTTGGGCCTCTTGACAAATCATCCGCCTGCGGCGTGTTTGAGAATGATCCCGCAGTAGTAGAATGTCGGAAGGTGCCCATCCCATCGTCCCCGACCGATCGGCCTAAACAACCCGCTGTACTCGCCTTCCAGCCCAGATCCATTAAACCATCTCTTCCCGTCTATCTCTCTCTAATCTCTAAGTTAACTATCTATGAAAACTTCCCCCCCCCCCTCTCCCCCCCCTCTCCTCCCCCTCAACACCAAAGGAGACACACCCAGAGACACAGAGAGACAAAGAACTACCTAGGCGAGGTGGCTGTCTTGTTGTCAAACTTGCCTTGTCTTGCCAATCTCGCCTATCAAAGCCTCCTCCCCTCCCCTTTTCATCTATTCCTTTCTCCGTCTTATTCCCACCCTCCCCCAGCCGTTTCAGCCTTCGATCCAGCGGCTATAACTGCTGCTAATCTTCCACCCCCACGTCTAGCCTCGACGCTTGGACTGGTCCTTTGTTGGTCCATTCTTCTTCTTCTTCTTCTCTTCCTTCTTCCGACTGAACAGTGATTTCCCGTCAAGAGCAAGAGAATCTTAGCCTGCAGGACATCTCACCTGGTGTGAGGGAGCGGAGAGCCCAACTGAGCCTAGGCCGGGCAGATCACGAAGCCACTACCTCTAGTGTTAATCTGCTGCCAAACATCCCCCGTGCTCTTCGATCGATTGAAATGTAAGATCGGTTCTCTATTATCTCCTCGTCCCCGAACGCTTGTCGCATCTTGCATCGCTCCTCTGTCGCCATCCCCACCTCTGCGCTACCTCCGCTAACATGCATCATCACAACCAGGCAGCAGATTCGTACCATGCATTAGACCCCACACAAAGTCTCAGTCGAGATCTTAACTCCTACAGTCGCCGTTTGGGGGATATCATTCAGCCTGTACCTCGCAACCACACCCGACCTCTACGCTCAGGTTCTCTATCGATCGTGGGCTCAGACCTATATCCGAGTCTCTGACTCGACAAAACAACATCGAGGCGATTGTGATCATTCACCTGTGCTCGAGCAAAGTCGCCAACATGCTAGCAAAGGCCACATACAACCCGTTGGGCCTACAATCCACGCAAACCCCCACGACGTCCTACTACACTGGCTCGTTGCCGAAGACTGGTGGTCATGGGGATTCCCAGGGTGGCATGTTGTTTACCAGCCCGACGGAGTCAGAGTTTTCGGATCAACCCGACGGCCTTGACGCTGTACGGTGAGTCGCTCATGCAAACGTGCCCGTTTCATGGTCTAGCAAACGCTCATTGGTACCAGGTCATGGGATGAGAAGCAGGTTGTTGCCTGGCTTCATAGCATAAATTGTGGTCAATACGAAACTCTCTTTAAGGGTACATATACCTGCGGCAACCCGCCTCTCATGGCATTGTTCAGATTCGTGCAGACTAACAGTTCACAGCGAACAATGTCAACGGTAACAATCTAATTGAATGTGATCAAAAAATTCTGCAAGAAATGGGCATCAAGAAAATCGGTGACCGCGTCCGCATCTTCGTCGCCATCAAGCAACTGAGGAACAAGTCAGTCCTCAACCGCAAGCAAAGAACGATGGTAAGTTTGACGCTATGCTGTCTGACACCTCCCGTGCTGATCTGATTACAGAATCAATTGGCTGCACTGGAATCCGTATCTTACACAGCTTCCTCTTCCGGGACATCACGCCAATCCAATCAGCGACCAACAACGAGTACACGCCGCATGTCTCGAGCAGCGGAGAGTAGCTCTCATAGTTACTCCGCCGGCCGGTCATCGTCGCGACCCGGATCGCCTTTGCGTGCTCAACAGTATGTCGCAAGTAGTCCAATGGAAACCGGGCGGAAGGAGCAGGGACCAGGGTACTTCGGCCATCCCTCATCTGCCGGGTCCATGACCAGCCGAAAGCCAGGCACTCCCAGCGAAAATGGTCACAGCAACCGAAATGGCTCGCATCTGAGACAGAATCCTAGCCTCGATGGGTTGACGATGGGACAGTTGCCGACGAACTCGCCCGTCATCAGAGTGATATACACGGGTGGTCAGACCAAGGTGCTTGACATCAAACATTGCAAAACGGCAGATGAGATCATTCTGTGCGTTCTGAAGAAATTACAGCTTCCGGAGCATCAGTATCGCAATTATTGCTTCTATGTGATGGATGGCCTAGAGCCCGATCCCTCCAACTGTAGAAGACTTGCAGACCATGAGCTCATGGAAATCTGCGAAAGCAGTCACAGGCCAGAGCGTGGCCGTCTTATTCTCCGCAAGATCCATGCTGGAGAACCAGATACGGATGAGCTTCGTCGGGCTTCTCAGTTAGCGGTAGATGAAAGTCAGGTTGCTCACATGAACGCCTTGAGCAGTTCTAATGTGCGCAACCAACTCAAGATCCAGCAGTTAACCGGCGAGTCTTGGCTTAATATCAGACAGCCGATGTCTCCGGTCTCGTCTCGACAGAATTTAACACCGAGTGAGCATGAAGTGCGGTCCGTCAACATGGAACGCCCTTCTCCTTCTGCTGCCAAGTTGCGATCATTCTTTGGTGCTCGACCTCCAAGTGAGATGATTATCCACGAGATCACATCGTACTTCCCAAGTCATCACCGGGAGGATATTGAGAAGACAATGCGTATGTCTGTCCGGAGGTCGCAGCGCTTGAGCCGTGCAGCAAGTCGCCTGAGTGTCGTCAGCAATACTAGCTATGCGTCTAGTCTGAGGGACGCGCCGCCAATGCCAAGCATAGCAGATACCTGGCTCAACGCCGGTGGAACACCGACCCGTGCATCGAGACCTCTCTCCGTGTCCAAATTCAGTCTCCCGTCAACGTCTTACAGAGATTCCATCGCCTCCAGCTCCTTACAACCACTACAGGAAGAGTCGCCCATCGAGCCGAACCGCAAATCATATGTTTCGTTCGACAGTGGTTCTGATGATCCTACAACATCTCGTCAGAGTCTTCTCGATGAGAACGCAAGTGTTGCTGCAACTGACGGCGGCTCGCTTAATGAACGATTGAGTATCCTCGTGGCCGAAGATGGAGAAGAGGAGGATGATGGCCTCAACGACTTCTTGGCAGGAAACAACTTCGCCCCGAAGAACTGGATGAAAGGTTCTTTGATTGGAGAGGGCTCTTTTGGCAGCGTGTTCCTCGCACTACACGCGATTACTGGAGAGCTCATGGCCGTCAAGCAAGTCGAGATTCCCTCCGCGACCAAGGGTACAGAGTTTGACAAGCGCAAGAACAGCATGGTCACCGCGCTTAAGCATGAGATTGAACTTTTGCAAGGAATGCACCATCCAAACATCGTGCAGTATTTGGGTACTGCTGCTGACGACCAGCATCTGAATATTTTCTTGGAATATGTACCAGGAGGATCTATTGCCACCATGTTAAAGCAGTACAACACCTTCCAGGAACCTCTGATCAAGAACTTTGTTCGACAGATCCTGGCGGGATTATCCTATCTCCACAGCTGTGACATCATCCATCGTGATATCAAGGGTGCCAATATCCTTGTAGATAACAAGGGAGGCATCAAGATCTCTGATTTTGGTATTTCGAAACGGGTGGAAGCGTCGACTCTTCTTGGTGCTCGTGCCAGTGGCACCGGTGGAGGTCACCTGCACCGCCCCTCACTGCAGGGTAGTGTCTACTGGATGGCACCGGAAGTGGTTCGTCAGACGGCGCACACGAAGAAGGCCGACATCTGGAGTCTGGGCTGTCTGGTGGTGGAGATGTTCATCGGGGCCCATCCCTTCCCCGACTGTAGTCAGTTGCAAGCCATTTTCGCCATTGGCAGCAATAAAGCCCGACCACCGGCCCCTGAGCATGCCAGCCCAGAGGCCGTGGATTTCCTGGACCAGACCTTCCAAGTCGATTACGAACAGCGGCCGTCAGCGGACGAATTACTGACCTGTCCCTTCCTGAAGACTCCTCTTGCCGGATAGTGTGCGGTCGGTCCTGATTGACGACGGTTCCTTTGCTCTTCGGAGTTTTCTTTCTTATAATGTTAGTGGACGGACTTTGCTATTTCAATACCCCCTTGTTTTGCGTGGTTATCGCCTACTTGTTTAATTGCATGGTTGGGTTTATTGTACTCTCTTTGACTTCTGGCATTTGCATTTGCATCTTGCTTGTGGCCCACTTGGCCAGGACGAGCATGTTAACGACTTTCTGGAGACGGCAAAAGTGGTCTACATCGCGTGTACAAAAGTACTTGGCATGTTCTACCGTGAGAAATAGGTTCCTACTGGTTCCTTGTATTCAATGTCATGGCTTCTTGGAATTTGAGGAAGTCTAATCAAATTGGCGCCGGAGAGAAAACATCCTAAGAAAGGATAATCCCGAATTGAAATACGTAGACTATCTTTTCCTTCTATATGTGCGGGATACAACAAACATCGGCTTGCAGAGGGTAAAGTTCACACAAGCAACGTACAATGGAAAGCGATAGCGTATTTTACATAAGAATCTAACAGCACCAGAAACATACCCTCCATGTTACATGTTCAATGCCAGCCAGAAAGAACCAAAATTGGGAGAAACAACCAAGAAAAAAAAATCCACTCTACGAAGTAACGAGCTTGAATCACGACCATCTCGCCGTGCGTTGATTGAGGGAGGATGAAGCGCAAATCTACCTACTGGGGCACCGACAGTTTTAGTGATTAATCTTGCCGTAGAAGGGGACACCCAGAGCGCTCAGCAAAAGGCGGGCATCCTTGTCGGTTCTGGCGGAGGTGTGGATGGTGATGTGGCAACCGGGGATCATCTTGGGAGGGTACCTAGTGTTTGTGAGATGTGTTAGCTAGCTAGTCACCACCAACCACGCACACGCCAGATGACACTCAGCGAGCGAGCGGGGGGGAGCCCCATTGAAGGTCAAAAGCTTCAATGACTGCTTGGGGAGACTGAAAAGTGGAATGCGGGCGCTGCTCTGGGAACAAAAGGCAGAGAGACACGTACATATCATAGTTGACCTCGATCTCCGGGAACAGAGCGACGTCCTCGGGCTCGAGACCGAAGGTGATGTTGCCGCTGCTGTCACCGCTGCTGCCCTTGACACCCTGCCAGTCCTTGATACGGGGCAGGACGATGTCGACCAGGCGGCCGAAGAAGTGCATCATGTTCTCGCCGTACAGCTCGGCCTTGCAGGCGACGGTGTCGCGGCCCGGGGCGATCCCCCACTTCACGACGCTGGTCCGGGACTTGTAGGTCTGCACGCGCACGTTGGAGATGGCCTGCACGGCGATGCCGGCGGCGTGGAGCCAGGACGAGTTCTCCGTCGCCATGTTGACGTAGCTGTGGATGGTGATGCGCTCGAGGCGCGGGATGTTGTTGAAGTCGATGGGCTTGCGGAGCAGGCGGAGCACGTCCCCACCGCGCGGGCCCCGGAGGTTGCGGTTCTTGTGGTAGGGCGAGCTGTCGTCCCAGCTGCGGAGGCGCGGCGCCTTGACCGGCGGCTTGAATCCCGGCGGGTTGTGGACATAGAGGAGGGTGAGGATGTCCGATGCGACGGTCGATTGCCAGGTCTGCTCGACGCGGGGAAGGGAGAATGGGCCTGGCACGTACAGTCGGGAGGATGGGTCGGAGGGCGGAGGCGGCTGGTGAGGGTGGAGCGGACCACGGTAGTATTTGGGAGACCGGAATTGATAACTGGTAAAGTGGGCAATTGGGTTAGCATTATGGTATCATGAAGACGAATGAGGAGAACAGGCAAGAAAAGACCCTGGGAGCAACGGATCATGTGGTCCGCAAGGAATAGTGATGTAGGAGGCGGCGCGGACAAGGGAGAGACCTACCGACTCCGGGGGAGTTTGGTCTTGCGACCTCTGGCTCTGGCGATAGGATCATAAGATTCCACAAGTTCGCTGGGTGCATTTGTGGAGGCGAGGTCCGTGGATTCCAGCTCACTCAGTTCGGCGGATGGAGATCTCGACGATGCTTGGTCGGAGACATTGCGGCGCCAGCACAAAGTCTGAGGACGAGCAGAAGGCGCCAACGCCCGTGGCAATGACCTGGCCAAGTATCTGGAGGACTCACTGGCAGCCATTGTGAACTCCTACTCCTTGGGGGGATGATGGTTGTAGGCTGAGATTGGAGTCGAGATTGAGATCTCCAAAAATTGTTTTTCCCGCACCGGAGATGCATCGACTCTTTCGGGGGTGACTGATCAGGTGACATTGGTTCCTGCTGGATTGCCTCGACACCTTAGAGATCTGGCCGTGAGATCAGGCGGCGAAGAATCTGAGTGAGTGAGTGACTGCGGGTCTCCACTTGTCCACTTGTGTGATCACGGCTCGCTTTTCAACCCCGCCACTCTTCTTTACTTACAATGGCTTATCGCAACCTAGTTGGTGAAACTGGCCACCGGAGATCTCGCTGTCGATCGGGTGCTACGAGTACTTCCTCATAGTATGGTCTTCTGACAGGCATCCCCTTCCTTCCCTTCATTTGTCTACGGTCACTTTTGCCTCAGCTCGCCCTTCATTTATTGTCCTGGTTGTCTTTCATGACATGGTGGTGGCGCATGTGATGTCACTGACTTTCCTTTCAGCTGGTGCGTAAGAGTTACGAGGTAACTGGCTACCCAATTTGTTTCTACTCAGTATTGGCTTAACAATGAATGAATTAAAGAAAACTGCTCACGGATCGGAACAATAAAGGTCATCGTCGCCTACTCTGTCCCATCTGATTTGTTTTATGACTCAATCAGGCGCTATCTTTGCATGCTCGATCGGAACCCTGGAGCCTGAGCAAGGATCAATATAGATCCCCCCCCCCCACATGTCGTCGGTCCCTCATCGACTCCGCAATTTGCACGCTTCTTGCGCACCTCTTCCCCCCCTCTAGCTAGGATCCAGGCACTGTCGAAGATGAGTGGTATACACAAATTTCTCACACGACGTGAGCGAAATAATAAAGATGGAAAGTCTGGTAAAGACGAGGTAGATCCCATATCTTTCTTTTTAAGAAAAAAGGCTTCGTCGGATCATTTGACCTTCTGTCGCAACTTGAAGCTAATACTGTTTGCGACTTTAGACGTCGAATGTCCTGTCTCGTCCCCATTTCCGAGGCCTCTTCTCATCAGACAAAATTCCAACCACAGACTCGAATGAAGAACAAAAGAAGGTGACCACAGAAAATCCTGTCGCGCCTCTGTTCCTGCTGAACGCTCCGAGTTGACAGCCAAGTAGGTCAAGATTCTGGAGCAACGTGTCGCGCGACTCGGCATCACCGGTCTAAAGGAGGAACATTTCGTATATGCGATCCAGTCGGAGCATGCGCAAGGCGATGTGGACAAGGCCTTTGAGTTGCTTTTGCTTTTGGAGGATTCGATTGAGGGTATAATTAGAGGTTATACGCCAAGCACCAAACTTCGTGGTGCAGTGAATCGCGAGGGCGTGACTTGCTACCTGGATGCTCTACTCTTTGCGATGTTCGCTCGGCTGGATTGTTTCGAAGCTATTCTCTACAAGTCTTTCAACGACGAGGCTCGCCGGAAACTTTCGATCTTATTAAGGCTCTGGGTCAACATGCTGCGGTCTGGAAAGCTTATCACCACTGATCTTGTAGGCATATCTGCTTCCACACTATCTTTCGTTTCTCACTGATTGATGTGCTCCGCAGACAAAACACCTACAAGATGCACTCGCTGATTGCGGTTGGCAAGATGCAGCGAGACTACGACAACAGGACACGTCCGAGGCATTCACGTTCATCACGGAAAAACTAGAGCTTCCACTTCTGACACTCAAGATGGACATCTACCACACAGGAAAGGAAGATGTGAGTGGTGATCATAAGTTCATTAATGAAAGATTGCTAGAGGTCGCAATTCCCGAACCTGTTGATGGGGAAACAGTCACTTTGGAAGATTGCTTGGAGTCATACTTCAATAACCGGATCGAGGTCAAGCGGTACTTGGAGCGGCGTCACACGCTAGGCTCAACAAAGTCTCTGGATTCCCTCTCCAAAGGCTGCACGACCCACATCGAAGAGGTTGGCACGCCGCTATCGCCCTCTTCCAGCCAGCCCCCTTCACCCCATTGGGACGAAACTCCCCCAGTGAACTCGTTGACGGAAGTCATCGAATCCGACCCCCCTTCCTATCGTCGCAATAGTATCCTCCAAGAGCGTTTCATACCAGACGCAGACCATGAGAACGAGAAGGACAGCGTGCTTACATCTCAGCGGAGGGGTTCTTATCGCAAAGAAGTGATGATGCCTGCATGGCAATTCTTCAGCCTAATACGTATGAGTTGGCAGTCCTGCAGCACACCAAGGAATTCGCTAATGATTATACAGCGTGGTATACAGACAACACACCGATTAGTGATGCCCAAGTCGCCGCACATTTCTCTTCTAAGCGTCCAATTCTAGGCATGTGCCTGAAACGCTATTCTATGCTGCCCAATGGCAAAGCAGTCCGACTCAACACCTTTGTTGATATTCCGACTGAGATTGGACTCCCCCATTTCATCAAGGATGACAACATGAATGAGGAAGGCCCCATCTATGGAAATTTCAAGCTCTCACTGCAGGCAATGGTGTGCCACCGTGGAACGTCAGTGGATTCAGGACATTACATATCCATTGTCAGGGGTACCAGTGCTGGAGCACCTCCAGCCAGCTCTCACGGATCCGATGATGACACTTTCTCGGACACACCGAAGTACTGGATGCGCTTTGATGACTTAGCAAGCGAGCGAGTTACTTTGATCGACATTGAACAGGCACTGAAAACCGAATCGCCTTACCTCTTGTTCTACCAAATCTTACCTATCCATGAAGATGCGGCCGCAGTTAACCTCGGCTACAAGCCGCCTTCGTCTGAAACGTCTAGAGACTCACGCGAGCTAGAGGCGGCTAGCATCCCTAGAAAATTACAGGCACTGGCTCTGGACGATACAGCTATCGATGGGATGGAGGGGCATAGGTCCAATCGGCCAAGTTTTGAGATCACCAGTCCAGACGATCCAGAGCCCATACCTGTGGATCACAATGGCAGGAAGCAAAGCGTGACATTCTCTGAAGCCTTCGAGCCTGGCCTCCAAATGCAGTCTGTTCCATCAACCTCGCCTAGGCTGACACCAAGAGACGAAGAGGGCAGAAATTCTTTCTCGTTTTCTCGGCGCAGTTCCCGAGCAACAAGGAGCAATCCTGGAAGTCGTACCGGGAGTCAAGCCAGTGAGAACAGAATTAGCTTCAGTTTCTCGCGGTTTGCTGGCCGACTAAGCCGGGATAAGTTCGCCGAGGGTGAAGATGAAGACTTGACGGAGAACGAGCTTGCACCGAACGGCCACCTACCACCGCCCAGTATGGAGCGCAAGGACAGGAGCCCGAGGCGGACTCGGGATTCAGATCGATACCGGGACAAGCTCAAAGACAAGTCTCGTGAGAAGATTGGACGGAAACTGGACCGGGAGTGCACAGTCATGTGATTATGAATTGGTTTGTGGTTGATGCACTTCAGCCTCGTTGCATTTTTCTCCATTGTCTTTGCTCGTTCTGTACACCACTATCTCTGATTTCGAAGGTTGCGTGATCGGGAAGGTAGGAGGACATTGATGTTTAGCGATGATGCATGATTTACGCGTTATGAGAAAGTCTCTGGTGTTTGGAGATGTGTTGGCGGTAGATTAGACAGCATACCCACGCCACAGAATAATGGTAATAGCTATCGAGCCTCTATAGCATATGGCCAGGCAAGCTGATTTCATTATGATACATATGTAAACTGGCCCACTGCCATTTGGTGTTTAGATTTGTATGGTATATAGTAAGTTCATCCTGTGTACACTAAGTTGGTGCCTGCGCATGCCTTCGTATATACCTCAGGCATGAAATTGGACACGCCAAGGCATCCACCGCCCGATGAACGGAGCTTCCCCCCATTTCCCGACCCTCCACTCCATTCGTCGTCATTGTTAACTTACTTATCAGCCAGCCACTCTCGGGTGACAGACACTGTCTTCCCAAATTGCCTCAAGCTCCTTAATTGCGGCTCCGGTATGATATAAGTGAATATATCACTATTGGCGCACTATGGCGCTGGAGACGTCTGGCGGCTATGTTGCTCCCAGCAACCTCGCGGAGCCTGGGGATTCCGCACTCTCCATGTTCGATGTCCGACATGTTCAGCTTCAGTTCCCTCTTGCAGCGGACTTTGTAGCCGCACAGGTAGCCAACAATGTGCTCATTCTAGCATTATCGACTGGTCGTATCCTCCGTATCGACTTGGATACCCCCGAGGACATCGATGGTCAGTTCATTCACCCGCCGGAATAAGCCCACCGCTCCGCATCTTCTCTCGTCGCAATGCTAATTGGGCCTGAACCAGACATCGACCTGCCTAAGAAATCCTCGGAAATCGGAGTGATTCGGCGAATGTTCCTTGACCCCTCCGCATCTCATCTCATCATCACAACCACCCTGGGCGAGAACTATTACCTCCACACCCAATCGCGACAACCTAAACCATTGTCGCGACTGAAGGGCGTCTCGATCGAGAGTGTCGCCTGGAGTCCAGCGCATCCTACAGCTTCGACAAGAGAAATCTTACTGGGTACTACGGATGGACAGATCTGGGAAGCTTACATTGAGCCGTCGAGCGAGTTCTACCGGCGTGAAGAGAGATATGCACACGTCGTCTTCAAGGGCTTGGAGGGCTTGCCTGTGACGGGTCTGTGGGCAGAGTCAATCCCAACGAGGCCGGAGCTGAGACGGGTGCTTATAGCAACTCATGCCAAGTTACTAAGCTTCCTGGGGCGCACCGGGAGATACGGACGAGAAGGGGGTAGCCCTATCTACGCCGATCTATTCCAACGCGAATCGCCTGTTACTCATGAGATCCAGAAGCCCTCCGGCGCCTCACCGTCGATGCTGGCAGTGTCACCAATTCTTGCGGATGCACAGACGACGGGAGGTGTGACTGACAAGGAGTTCGCATGGCTTAGTTCTCAGGGGGTGTTCCACGGACAACTCCCATACACGTCTGAAAAGCTCAGCAAGCCATTTGAAAGCGCAAGCATGCTTCCACGATCCGTGTTCCCAGCTAGTGAATCTGCGCGGGGCGGTAAGAAGCTCATTCAGGATCCCATTACCGCCGTGACATTGTCCCAGTGGCACATCTTTGCCCTAGTTGAAGGCCGAATTGTCGCGGTAAATCGAATGAGTGAAGAGATCGTTTTTGATGAAGCCGTTTTGGAACCAGGGCAAAGTGCTTTGGGCCTTTTGACGGACGCGACGCAACATACCTACTGGCTGTTCACTAGCCGCGAGATCTGCGAAATTGCCGTGGAGAACGAGGATAGGGATGTATGGAAGGTCTACCTGCAGAAACAAATGTTTGATCAAGCTCTGCAGTACGCCCGGACCAGTGCCCAGAAGGACGCCGTCTCTACAGCTTCCGGTGACTTCCTTGCGGAGAAAGGCCGATATCTTGAGGCGGCCGCCGTATGGGGAAGAAGCAGCAAAGGATTTGAAGAGGTCTGCCTAACGCTGATCAACCGTGGAGAGCATGATGCATTGCGCAAATATTTGTTGTCTCAGCTGTCAACGTACAAGAAGTCCTCTTCCATGCAGCGCATCATGGTCGCAAGCTGGCTGGTTGAGGTCTTCATGACTAAGTTAAACTCCCTCGATGATAACATCGCTACCCGAGCAGAGCTTGCTGAGGGTACGAGCACTGAAGAAGTCAAGGATGAGCTTGGCACTGTCAGAGCTGAGTTCCAGGACTTTGTCACTCGGTACCGGTCCGATCTTGACAAGAAGACGGCGTACGATATCATCAGCAGCCACGGTCGTGAGGAGGAGCTACTCTTCTTTGCCACCGCGGCCAACGACTACAATTATGTTCTTTCCTACTGGATTCTGCGGGAGAAATGGACGGAGGCACTCAACGTTTTGCAACGACAAAGTGACCCGGACGTGTTTTACAAATACAGCAGTGTCCTTATGACCCACGCTGCTGCTGGACTGGTCGATATCTTGATGCGACAGACTAACCTGGAGCCCGAGAGACTGATACCTGCTTTACTCAACTACAACAAGACGGTGAATGTCCCATTGGGGCAGAACCAGGCCGTGCGATACCTTAACTTCATCATTGTCAATCACCCGAACCCCTCCGCCGCCGTCCACAACACCCTGATCTCAATCCATGCGTCCAGCGCCTCGACGTCTGAGGCAGGCCTCCTCACCTATTTGCAGTCACAGCAACCCTCGCCCCCACCGTATGATGCCGACTTTGCTCTGCGTCTCTGCATTCAACACCAGCGCGTCCAATCATGCGTTCACATCTACAGCGCCATGGGACAATATCTTCAAGCTGTGGAGCTGGCTTTACAGCATGACGATATTGAACTCGCAGCGATTGTGGCCGACCGTCCGGAAGGGAACGAGAAGCTCCGAAAGAAGCTCTGGCTCCTTGTCGCGGAGAAGACAATCCGGCAGCCCGGGAAGGGTATCAAGGATGCCATCGAATTCCTCCGCCGATGCGAGCTACTTCGCATTGAAGACCTCATTCCGTTCTTCCCGGACTTTGTCGTTATCGACGACTTCAAGGACGAGATCTGCAGTGCGCTCGAGGAATACTCCCGGCACATTGACGCTCTCCGACAGGAGATGGACAACTCGGCACACACGGCCCGCCAGATTCGCACGGAAATCGCGGCACTTGACACGCGCTACGCCATTGTGGAGCCTGGAGAGAAGTGCTGGCTCTGCTCTTTACCCGTGCTCAGTCGGCAATTCTTCGTGTTTCCCTGCCAGCACGCGTTCCACAGCGACTGCTTGGGCAAGGAGGTGCTCGAGGGCGCAGGGGGCAAGAAGAAGTATATCCGGGACTTGCAGGCGCAGCTCAGCAAAGGGTCCCTCAGTGCGGCGCGTCGGGCGGAAGTGGTGCGTGAGCTCGATGGATTGATCGCGGAAGCATGGTATGTTCTTGCCCCCGGGGCTTTAGAAATGTCACTAACTAGAATGTCAGTATCCTCTGCGGTGACCATGCGATCAAGCAGATCGATCGGCCTTTCATTGAGAACTCGGAGGGCGTGGATGATTGGGCGCTGTAGTTGAATTGAGTCGGGTAAGATCTGATGATTTAGGCTTGAGTGTGTTGTGTAACGAGCGCGCATGATGGGAGCACTGCATTATGAGCGTGAAGCAATTTATCTCGATTGTTCTTTGATTCTATCTCCCAATAAATTGGATGGATATATATACTGTGTGCCTGGGATCCTGGACTAGGCTGCTGGGCCCGCTGCGGTTGTTACGGGAATGAGTTAGCTATCTTCCAATGCTTCATACCCTATCTTCCTGTCCACTCAATCCTCTGGCGTTATTCCACTTATATGATTATAGCGCCATCCAACCGATTCAAGACCATAGCCCTTCCCCCTTGTATGCAGAAACAAAAGTCTGGGATCTCCTTGCCCGACCACCGATCAGGTTATCTTAGTCTATACACTGCAGCTCGCAGGGCAGCATAACCGCAGAGCTCCACGATCTAATCCCACATCTGATCTGAGATCGACTCACAGCCTCACGACGCAAGCAGGTGTGAACTCACAGCATGTACTGCACTCACACACACATCAACAACCCACCAAGAGCATACCTCTGTCGCACAAACTTCCCAAGATGGATGCCTCCAAGGCAGGTATACAGAAAGATGAGGAATAGGACTAGATTATCCTTGTGTGCCCCCCTTCTTCTTCCCCCTCACACCTCGTGCAGTACATAAAGCCAAAAGCCCGTTGACGTGAGGATATATGCATGTGTGAGATCGGAATGCTGGACAAGGTTTTTGGGGTGCTGCGATCTGGGATGTGAGATTAGAAGAATGGAGGGCATTGAAGTCTTACACGCAGTTCGTACAGTACAGCTGTGTAAAGCAATCCTAATTAACCTACTGTAAGTCGTCTACTAGCTTTGTCTTGAAGCAGAAGATATTTTCTGGGTTGAACCATCCCATAGAGAAGAAGTTACTGCCGGTCTCCAGGTGTATACGTTAGCCGGAGTGACTACCTACATAGCTCCAGTGATGTGGGTACAGTACATTGAGAACTCTGTAGTACAGCATACAGGACAGGGCTTTCCCATTCCTCGGGTCCGTGCACAGGACAACAATGAGCCAGACTGACAACCTAAGCAGACGCTGATTTCCGAAAGGGGTGAGGTTCTTTGCTTGTACTTTCGGTTGGTCTGTGCTGGCTGAGTTGTGGCTTGCAAGGCCTGCGCACAGCAGCAAAAACAGGCCAGATGTGCAGGTGCAGGTGTTGTTGGGGCTGCATCGAAGCGCTGGACTTGCGTCTCATTCCTCCTCCCCCTTGATTTCGAGGATTTTGCTTGGTGAAAAGGGTTTGGCCCAAGGATGGAGTTTGTTTGGGCGGTTTGTGGGTTTCAGATAGAATGGGGGGGTGGAAGGGAAAGGAGAAGGGCTAGATTTTCGGTGTTGGTTCTGGCTAGGGTGGTACGAATGAATGGGTTGTGTGTGCTGATGTATATTTAGCCATTGATATTGATATTGATATCGAACTCGATCTCTATCGGGTTTGGTTTCGAGGGGAGAGCGGGCGGATAATCTTGCTGCCTGAGGATGGTGGCTGCCACCTATGCCGGGTCAACTCCAGAACAAACACTGACAAGCTGAGGATTGGAAAGCAAAACTCGCATCAAATGGATGCCCTTTCATCCAATGCAATGGCGCATGGATGAAGTTTGTTTGTAGATCAAACAACAGGCCGAATCCTGCATCAGGCCAACATCAACCAAGACAAACCCGTTTGACACTGCTATTGCCATTGTGCCCTCGCGCCCCTGGCCAATTGAACCGGTCAGTTGCAAAACAGACAGGCAGGCAGCCTTATGGGTTAAGACATTTGATGCACACCACTGCATCTCCTGGACTGAATTGAACTAAACTGTTTGTCTTTGCTGGAAGTACGGAGTACTGTACTGGGGTCTCCCCAATCCCGCCTTGCTTAGCTAAAAAGCCGAAGGGATGGACTTCCCCCCTTAAGGGTCTTCTTCATCCGTCTGATTCTTCATATTTCTCTCCCTTCCTTCGCTGGTGCATTGGGATTCCGTCATCAGGCTTGGTTGCCTTTTACAGTTCTTACATCGTACATTTAGACTTAGGGATGAGGTGGGGGGAGGGGGGGGGGGGGGGGAAGGGGGGGGGGGGACAAGGGCGATGCTGCTGCTATGTTACATATAACATATCATGCATGCGGGTAGAGAGTATACTTATGTAGAACCAGTTGCCACCGGGTATGTACACTACATAGTTATACTCTACCGTACACGACATAGTTGGTACATCGGTATCTGCAGTGGCTGAGTGCCTTGGTTTCTGATGGATATCTGTGGTTGAGGTGCAGAATGGGATATGCATGGGGGAGAGGGTCAAGGGTATGGATACGAAGTACGGGTGGACTTGGTTACTAGATTGTGAAATCGAGACGAGCAAATCTCCCAAAAATAAAAAAACGAATTGAGGGTCGAGGGTCACATCTCAGTCCATGATCTCCAGTAGTCAATTGATCACACTTGACTGAAGTTGAGCATGTATAACTTTGGTTAATCATGTTGTTGCCAGCCTACACCGACTTGAAACTGTAAAGTGTCGAGACAGGACCTAAAAATGCGACTCGAATTGCGAAATCCGGGGAAGTTGCCACCCGGGTCTGAAATGCAACGGTAGAACGATCACGATCACGCAAATCCTCGTATCTCTGGTTGCTGCGGGTTTCTAGACGGAGAGTGGAAGGAATCCTTCTTGTTGACGGAAACGAACGAACCTTTGCGAGAGGGTGAGGGTGAGGGTGCCCAGTGAGCCAGTGGCACAGGGTGGAAACAGCTTGGGGAAAATCGACCTATCAACAACACCCGCATATTGCTGGCCTGTAACCGGACCGCAGATCGTGCGGGGTAAAAGTTGCAGACGATTTGGGGAAGTCGTTTTCCAATCCATTCCACCAATTCAACTCCCGCTATCGATTTCGGCTCCCCGTCCAGCACACTAACCCAACTTACATTACATGTTGGTGTTCCCACTTAATTGATCGCGTGCTCTTCCTCAAAAATGGATCGTTTGAGGTCAATCCGGGGGCTAAAGGTACGATCCCGCTCGCCTGGGGCTCGGAAATATGTACAGTATTAGGTAGGCATGCACATTGTTCAAGTGGGTGGAATGGTGGTGGTTCGACTTCAATGCTGATACGCAGCTGGATTCGGTCAGCTCCCCTATCTCTCCGTCTATCAATCAATCAACGAGGAGCGGGAATGAACTCTATTCCTCAAATTAATGACCCAGCCAATTGGTGGCCCATGCTGCCCTGCTCAGTACTATCAGTACTATCTATCTTTCTCCCGACCTCAGTGGCTTGCTGTCTCCTTTCGGGGAGCACAGAACAGAATCGTTTGTGTCATCACTTAATATCGACACAACGACAACAACGGGGAGTATACCCAGGTAGTATCTATCTGTCTCCATCGCCAGACCCAGACGAGAACGAGATCATCACCTTATCGTCCATTCGTTTCACAGTCTCTCTCACCAGGTAATCCTCATTTGTGGTTATCTGCTCGGCTGATGATCCCCGTAACTAATCACTGATAAGCCCATCCAAGGTTCACCCCAACCTTCTGTTGCTTCAGCCCAAGCCCGGTTTATCTACCAAGTCTGGGATCCGCAAGTGTATCGTGTCCGCTTCGTGTCCCATGGGTGACCACACCACTGCCACTCGCCAGAAACTCTATGGTGGAGGGGCGGAGTGCCAGGTGACTTGTGAGAGAGGATCCGATAGCGGGCAGACAGGCAACGATCA
The DNA here is from genome assembly GCF_003184745.1 of Aspergillus uvarum CBS 121591. Lineage (NCBI taxonomy): Eukaryota > Fungi > Ascomycota > Eurotiomycetes > Eurotiales > Aspergillaceae > Aspergillus > Aspergillus uvarum. The sequence goes on along the minus strand of NW_020291300.1, from coordinate 529,885 downwards.
TAACTTGCCGGAACCGAAGAGAATCCGAGAGAGAGCATCGGGGAGGAGGATCAGTCAGTCTGCCAGCCACCAACTCACTACAAAGAACTACTCCGTACTCAAGTTGTTATTGTCATTGTTGTTGTTGTTGGAATGGGATAGGTGGTGTGGTCCCAGCCGGGGCATCGCGTGATACCCGTGAGGATCAGCCACCTGGCGGGCAAAAAAAAAAGTCCCTCTCACTATCAGTATCTGGACTACTACGGATAATTGTGGGGGATTCCCCCCCCCCCCCCCCATCGTTTAGTCAGAAAGCTTCCACGTAGACGCTTCCCTCTCTTTCTGCTTGCATGATCAAGACACACGCATCAAGTTCAGGCTGCAAGGACCAAACCTTAGCCAACAACACCGAGCAGGAGGCGGTCAAGCGGCCACTAAGACACCGGCTGCTCACCGCCAGACACAGACAGACATGCAATGCAGCCCCGGAAACATGCCAGCCACGGGGCGCTGCCACAGCTACTTGGGAGTCTTGGACACTGACTGGTCGGCTCTGGGGAATTATGTCTCCGAGCGTCAACAGCGGCAGGTCGAGCACGAATGCATTGTCTGGATGTTGTTGTTGTTGTTGTTGTTGTTGTTGTTTTCATCCACCTGCATATGCGCATTGGGAGACGTAATCATCCTCAGACATCCCCGCAAAAGTCTGTAACAAGAACCGACGGATAATAAAAGAAATACTTTCTCTACATATAGTAGAGATAGGCAACAAGTCAGACACATCTAAAATCCCGCGCGGTAAACAAACAGGATCAACGTGGATCAGGAGCAAGTTGTGCAACAACACAACGTTGATTATTTTTCCCCAGGACCTCCACCTATAGTTACTGTACTGTACATACCGTTGTTGTGTACTGTACGTGGTCTTTGCCTGCCCTGCCTTGTCCCAAGTAAATTCAGGTCAGGACCGTCAGGTACTCTATGTTCTATGGACATACACACATGACCCTCCCTCTATCTCTTTTCCTCGTGGACACTTGGCACATTACTGAAGTCTGAGCAGAATTTAAGTGGTGACTAACTTTGTTAGTCCCAAAGTCATAGTTAAGCGTGAAAACATCAAGTCAATGGCTTCTCGAAATTATGCCATCGGTCGCTTTCCCCATACATCCGTGACCCGATCGTCGATGATCGTCCAGGCCCTCCCCCGGGGCGTCATTTGCGTTCCGCCGCTCCTTCCCCCCCCTCCAACTTGCGTTGACTCGGGGGGGCCAAGCGATGGGGCAATTATTGGCCCAGTGGCCACGACGCCGCCCACTTGTTACTTCCTCGGGGCTGGCGTCATGCAGCCTGGGAATAGTGTGACTCCGGCGATCGGTGATTGGAAGGTTCAGTCATGGTCATGGGTGTGACCCACCAAAATGCCCCGGAACAAGTCTAGGGTGCCTGTCGTCGTCCAAGTTGCCACCCAGAGCTCCGCCATCGGCCGAGGGAACTGGAACTATCTAATTTTATTCAATTTCCCCCCATCCATCTGAAAATGGAAACATCGTCATCTTTTCAGGTTCCATTCTATCGGTCGCCGATTTGCCGGTCGGAAGCGGGAGCGGTGTTTGTTCCTTTATGATTATGACTGTAACAAATCCCAGGTGGATCGATCTAGATCGAATTGGTCTGTGAGACGTCTGAACTTGTCGAGATGAGGATTTCCAAAGAGTAAGTGGCTTGCTTGTTGCTTGTGGTCTGGTCTGGTCTGTTTTGTGACGAGATGCTTGATCATCGAAATCACGGATGGCGTTACGCATTACCTGTCCGAAATATGGGGAAGGGAAGGGGAGAGGGGGTAAGGCAGGCCCATCACCACAGACTGGTATGGCGCTGCCTGTCATCATCAATTATGTACACAGTATGTGACAGAAAGTGAATGGATTGACAGACACGGGAGGCATTCTACCGTGGAGTTTCTTCCCATCCTCCAACATGGTTTCGTACTGTACATACTGACAGGGAAAGAGGGACGGTCTATCATACTCATCATCATCATCATCATCATCATCATTATAATCAAGGATTCTTCTTCTCCCGATAACGATGGGGCCCGCGACCGCGAGACCCTGCTTGGACCTGCAGGAACCTCACCTTAGTCATGGCGACGGTGCGGGCTTGGTGCCCATTCATTGAATTCTTATCTCGACATTTACTGTATGTACTATGGAAGTTCACCGACTACAGTACAGTACTTTGTAGAATATCTTCAAAGCTTGTTGCTAGTGTATCAATTGACTTTGGGCCTACTCAATTGACTCACTAGAGCTAGACTTAACTACCTCGAAGCATTAAGTTGTTGATCACGCCAGATAAGTGGGTGAATCTTTACACTCTTGTCCGCCCACGGGCCATGACTCCAAAAGTCCCTTGGGTTGAAGGAGGTCGGGCGGCGGGCGGTGGCCAACTTCCTGCTCCATCTTTTTATTGTCTTTGACTTTCGGTCTGGATCGTGCTGCTGTCGCGGCAATCCCCGAACAGATGTACGGGGTTATCAGGGTTATACAGTAACTTACTGTAGCTAAATTCCCTACTGATTTGTTTACTCCTCCCTTTTGATACAGTATGTGTAACTCGATTGATCCCGCATCGCAATTCCCCATATTTTGGCGTAGTGTAGTCATTCAATGGGCGGGAGGAAGGAGGCTTGACGGCCCGGCAACCTGGCAGGGGGTGGGAAATGGATTTTGTGAGTGGATGGACTCAAAAAAAAGGAAAGAATGCGTGGTCAGTGCCTGGGTGATGATAGGCAGGTAGGCAGGGTCACGGACTGGAACGCTGCTGAAACTCATTACTCATACTCATACTTGTTCTCAATTCAAGGCTGTTTACCATAACCGACCGTTTTTTTTTTTTTTTTTAGCTAGATTTACTTGACGGGACTCAAAACGTACTGTCGGGTTCTGGTAAGATACACTTCAGTCACGCAATCGCTCATTCATGATTAGCTCATCCAGCCCATCCATTCTTTTGTCGGTTTGGGGTTACTGATAGGCTAGAGCTGTTGTTGTTGGTGGTGGTGGTGTTGTAACATGGATTGGAGTGGTTTGGGATACAGTACTGCGACCAGGGGGGTCATCAGCAATCCTAAGGGTCCCCATTGATTATCCATACACACCGGGGGGGGGTAGGTGTACATGTAAGCAACAGAAAAGAATCATGACGACGGCAATGGAGCTTGCTGATTCATCATTCAACCGTTGCCAGTCATGATTTTACTGAACGTACAGAGTACGGAGTGAGCCGGGCGGATGTTTTTGGTGACTGCCAGGGCCGGAGACATAGTAAAGAGTACGTACGTAGATTAGAATGACGGATTAATCAGGGGGAAGTGGTGGAAGTGGAGCTTCCTCTCGCCGGAAACGGGCTTCAGTTTCTTGACCTGCATCTGCATCCATCTGAGGGAGAGAGAGAGAGAGAGAGACTGTTCCGTATGTACGTATGTACACAGTACTGTATGTAAGTAAGTATGCTGCTCATGTACGTACCAGTAAAGATGGTGGAGTGGAGACGGATGTTCAGGTGAGATTGGGTAGCCTCGGCAGATGATTACCGGTTTTTACCACGAGGTACTACCTTGCCTAAACTTCAACAACTCGGGTTGCAGTGCTTTGTGCAGGCGGGCAGGCAGTCACGTATTGGTATGGTATGGAGAGTGCCCATTATTGGCTGGCCGAGCCACCCATCGGTACTGTGGTTAGGTTCCATACCATACCCAAGGCACGACAACGACGTAGGAGGTTCTCGCTCGTTCGCCCAGTTTCCACTTTCCCTCTCCCTCTCCCCTCATGCAGGCCACAGTTGAGACTTGGGAGGCACAACTGGGTTCAACCTCCATTCATTATTATTATTATTGACTCTGGACTTTCGCCCCTCCTACTAATCCCTAATACGGTTTAGTGGTGTCCTAAAGTGCTATCATCTCATCCGGAACCTCCCCTTATCCCTATCGCCCGCCCACCCCCCAATTAGTCGGGTTAGTCACTCACCTCTCAACTACTCGGGTCAATCAGTCATACCTCTTCCTCTCCGTACTTACCTAGTCATCATCTCCCCCATCTGCATTCCAGTCTCATCTTCTCTTCCTCCTCATCCTATTCTACCTTCTACCTTCACCTTCTTCCTTCTTCCTTCCCCTCACCTTCCGCTACCTCCCTCTTCACTACGCTTCGCTTCGCTCCTCCTACCTTCGACCTCATCTACAACCTCATCCGACTACCTTCCTCACCCCTCAACTCCATTGCTCCTTCCTACCCGATTCTCCCTATCTACTGCCGACTACCGACTCCCAACTACTCGCCACCTACAAGCTATCGCCTCCCACTAGCTCTTCTTTCATCTGCTCCTCTTCGCTCATCATCGTTGCGACACGATACATTGCTTTGACAAGTTCATCGTCTGATTAGACCAACGTCGTGATCTTCACCTGCTCTACATCAGAACCCGCACTGGTTTCGTCGCCAACAGCTTGATCGAACCTCTTTTCCTCGGCTGTCTCGTCTTTTGCCTGGCCTTCCCAACACCTACCCCCGTGACTCATCCTTGCTCCCAAGCCAACCACGTCGAGAGCTTCCTCGGACCCACGTTTCGCCTACCTTCCTGCAGACTGTCCTTTGAAGCCTTGCTACGTTTCAATTGCAGATAATACGTGTGAGGGTGCCGCTCCGCTCTGAGGTCAACACTGCTTTGTTGTCCATCCGTTCGCCGCGCAACCTTGGCCGGGTGCTGGTATTCGGTTCTTCAGCTCGCCCACTCACGGGACAGAAGACCTGACCTACCAGTTGTCCAAAGCCTCGGTCTCTCTATATAGTTTCCTACTCAACCATCAGAACTATATAATCTATCGGTCATTCTATGACTCGATAGTCGTCGACCGCTCCCTCTCCTTCGAGTCACGACCTTTTCTTCCCCGACCTTCAGCCTGGTGTTGGAAGGCCTTTCTTTGTTACGAGCCTTGTCTGTTTATACTCTTGGTGTTTACGATATCTACGCAGCGTTCTTCCTCGTCGTTTCCCTGTTGACCAACTGTCCTACCGCCGGACATCGCCATTCACTTCAATCACATTCTTTCCTCGCAACATACTTATCTTCGCCTTTGGCCGTGGGCCCCTATTTGTGAAAACGATATACCGATGCACTCATAACAGTCTTTAAACAAATCATTTCCTATCGTCGTTCGAAACCCCCCCCGGGTATCTCTGCATTGCGCCTTGCGCCTACTCATTCTCACCACTTTTTTTGTTCACTTTTGTCACCATATCCTCTTTTGACTTTCCGATATTTTTACGATAAATTCTGAGCCGACAACTCATTTGTTCCTTTTGTCGTTTCGTTCTTCTCCGCTTCCTATTCCCCTCTCTCACCTTCCGACTCTTCTCTTTTGGATCTGGGTGGCCAAGATCTACTTGGAAACTTGAGCTGGCATAGTCTTTGAACTTCATTGTTAGCCACATCGTTCGAGTTCAATTTTAACTCGAGCCTTGCCAACCGACCACTCAAACACGCTCTGATCAAGTGAGCCTGTTCCTATATTCTACCTCGACGACCATCTCTGGGAGAACATCGTCCTGTTAGAGTATACACATAACAATGGAGTGCCTCAAGAACAATTTTGTTGAAGGCCAGCTGTTGGACGGACGGTTCCGCACCGTCGCCCCCTTGAACCATGGATCTTTTGGCATGGTCTTCCTGGCAAAGGATTTGAAGACTGGTGAAGATGTCGCCATCAAGTGCATGACCAAGTCCTCCTCGGGTGACCCGTTGAACCCCTCCCCATATGATGCCCGCGCCGAGGAGCTGGAATGCCACAGACGTCTCAGGTTTCATCCCAACATCGTCAACCTCATTCATTCCTTCGAGACGGATGCCCACATGTATCTCGTTTTGGAGTATTGCTCGAATGGTGACCTGTACGAAGCAATCCGGCTCAACCGTGGTCCCTTGGAAACCGAACACGTGCGCGACTTCATGTTGCAACTTGTGAGCGCGGTTGAGTTCATGCACGCGAACGGCTTGTACCATCGCGACATCAAGCCTGAGAATATCTTCTTGATGCAGGATGGCTCCATGAAGCTGGGTGACTTCGGTCTGGCGACTCGGGAGGCGTGGTCCCACGAGGCCTGCGTTGGCAGTGATCGTTACATGGCTCCCGAGCAGTACGATCCCTCCACCGTCGGCTATTCCCCCGCCAAAGCCGACATTTGGGCGATTGGAATCTGTCTGCTCAATGTTCTGTTCGCACGGAATCCCTTCGCCACGCCGACAGAATCCGACATCCTCTACGCGGATTACGTTCGGGACCGCCAATCGTTGTTTGACATCTTCCCCAACATGTCTCAGGATACCTTCGAAATCCTGAGGACTGCTCTTGCCATTGACCCCACGAAGCGTTCCCTTTCTGGCATTCGCGAAGCTATCTTGCGTGCCGTCACGTTCACCACAGATGATGACGCGCTGGATGAGTTCTGCACGGACGACCGCGAGGTGGTTGCCGCCAGTGCCAACCGGGAGCCGCTTCGGACCCCTTCCATCCAGAGCCCTCACATCAACCAGGGCGACTCCTTCCCTTGGGCCAAAGCTCTCCAAGCCAGCCCTCCCCAGACCTTCCGCCAACTCTCCGCCATTCCCGACAACGAGAGCTACACCGAAGACCTTTTCCCTCCCTCGGAGATTGCTGGCACATCGTGGTTCTCTGTCCACCAGGGGACCCCATCAATGGCTTCCGTTCTGGAGTCCGCTATGGGCGAATCTTTCCGGTCTCCTCCGTTCCGCAAGAACGAGGTTCGATTCCCACCTCCCTCCGATCCCGTTCCTATCACCGGCTCTTTGCCAAGCAATGCTACCAAGCCCCTGCCTTCTCTTTCCATGGTCTTCGGCAAGAAGAAGGAGGAGCAGATCTCCAAGAGCTGGAGCGATCTTTGGGATGAGGAGGAGGAATCTGAAGCTGAGGACGTGGCTTACCAGCAGCGTCGCGAGCAGAACTCACGAAGCTGGAGTCATGAAAGCAGCACGCCTGAGCTCCGTGGATCCCTCACTGGCCTGCACGAAGTCGTTAGCAATTCCCTACTCAACGTCCGCGCCCAACAGATGGAGACTCCTCACGAAGACTCCGAGAAGTTTGTTTCCAAGTCGTGGGATCCGAGGGCGGGAATCACCGCTATCAAAACCCCACCTCAGTCCCCCGACAGCTCCCCGCAAAAGTCAAGCGTCGACAAATGGTCGGCCCTTGGTGATCGTCGGAGGAACTTCAAGTCCCCAGAGACCTCTTCCGGAAAGAAGTTTTCAAGCAATATGAGTTGGAGGAAGGATTGGGGCTTAGGTTCCTCTGGCTTTGACTATGGTTCATGGGCCAAGAAAGAGACGTTCTCTCCTCCGGATCGGGAGCGGCGGCGTCGTCCCTTCCAGGAGAAGGGGCGGCGTCGCGACGCCTGGGAGTCTCCTAAAGCCGCCCATACCAAGGCCGCGAACCACTACGATGGCAGCGTCGACGAAGATCTCGATCTTGTCGGAGGCTGGCACGACCTTCATCTGTAAGGAGCTTAGCCCCACCTCTGGTGCCGGCGTCCGACGTTCCTCTCCATTCTATTGTACCGTCCACTGTCGCTGAGAAGAGCAACACAATAATAAATAAACATTTCAACCAATACTCCGACTTGTTTTCCGCTTTCGTCCTTTTCCACTCTTACTCCGATGCATTTCTCCATGCGGTCGCCAAGGCCAGCACCTGGCGCCTGGCGACCTTATATTCACACTCAAAACCTATATTCTCTTCACTCTTCTTACCCTATAGAATGTATGTGGTCTCCGTGCCCATCTATCTGTCAGTGTTTCTGTTTCCTATTCTGTATAATATGACGCTATTCGACGGAGTCAGCAGTGGCGGTGACAAGCAGGTCAAAAGTGACTCATCAACTGATAACTGGAGGGATTGTCCTCTTACTGGAGTGTTTGAGTTGTTTTTATTCACTCTTCTTTCCTCTCCCCTTGTGAAAATCCCATGTTTCCTTTTCCCTTTTCAGAAAAAAAATTTAAAAAGGTCCAATGCTTGGGGGGTTCGTTGGACGACGACGCAGGACGACGATGGCGTGCAGCAGGCCGTGGCGCTATTCCCTCACTCGGTTCTTACACATGAAAAATCAATGAAACAAGACGAACGGTCGTTCTTTCATCCGTACTTTCTTTGGTCGTCTCTATTTTCCCTGGAACAGGCTGTTGGACTGGACCGGGACATCTGTGCACTACATGTAATTAGCCGGGACAGTTGAGTAGGTAGTGGTGATGAGGCGGTGTGACAAGCAACAATGAGACAGGAATCAAAAGTGATTCTAGTATTCTATGACATTTTCCCTCTCAACATCATGTAGATATACAATTGTCAAGTTAGAAATATCGTAGTGACCCCGCGCAGCACATGTAGTTCTTCTGTTTGTATACTTTCCATCGGCGTGGGGAAAGCCTGAAAAGATCGGGTCACGTGCTATGCAAACAGAACTGCGAGTATGTAAACACCGCAAGTTTATATCGCTATCTTCCTTCCTCGCCAACTTTATGAACCTTAAAGGCATTAGACTTTCCTCTTTAGGCCAGTAGATTCATCAGAAATGCCGTCCGTATTCAACGCACTCGAGCTGCTGACATATTCTACGAAAATGGTACGCATTAGATCAAAGTTGAGACGTCATGGATACATCCAAACTGGATGGCCTAATCATGCCCGCGATAAACCAAATCAGCAGAGTACATATCATTGCCCTTCCCAGGCGTCGACGGAACTCACTACTCATGCTCAGGGACCCCCTCAGGGCACGGCGGGGTGGCCACTCCCGAGCTCCCTGAAGTAGCAGGCGGTGGGCAAAGCGGAGAAGATCAAAACAGGTGGGCGATGACGATCGAATCATTGTCTACGAGTCCGGTGTTATTGACGCATCCACAGTCTAGGCCAGTCTGGCCTCCAAGGTTATTCTTCTTCCTTTTCTTCTTCTTCTGCTCCTCCAGTGACGGAGTGGACTGACGGTAAGCCCAGTTGAGCAGTCGGTCCCGATCGTCGTCTCCACTACGGAGTCCCCTCTTTCACTTGTGTGACAAGCTTGACTTTCCTCCTGGCAGAACGTGTCATTTGCCGGCCGGAGTGTTTCTCTGACAGGACACGGAGAGCAAGAGACAAGAGGCTGGGGAAGGTCAACAAAGGGTGCTTGTTGTATCCTTGCATTTCCTTTCCTTCGCCCAACCCAGAGTGACGCTTAAATTACTCCGTACACTGAATCACAGACAAACGTGATCTCCTCCGTCGGACTCCACAGACAATGCGCGCGCGTGTGTGGCGGTCAACCCATTTTTCTTCTTCTAGTTGAGTTGCGGAGAGACACTAAGCTACTACGATTAACAACTCCGCACAATCACCCGTCCCGGCGCTGCGAGACCAAAAAAAAAATCTCAACTCAAGACATCCATATCCATTGCCAACCCCTTGGGCGTTAGGGAAACTTGTCCCCCAAAAATGGCCGGGTGGACGGCAACACAATGGATTCCCTGGATGACTCTAATCTCAACCTGGATTGACGGGGTCGCCGCCAATCAATCTCCATCGATCTGCCCCACGCCCGATACACTGAAACTCGGCGCCCAGCTGATCCAGTGGCCTGTCTGTATTGAGACACGATGGGGACTTCAGCGCTCCGAGGCCGATGCAGCGACTTATATTCTATCCCAGACGCCCTCGGTGGCAGCAGAAGCCGCATCGGTGACCGTGTCAGCGTCTGCTTCGAGCCATGAGGCGGTGACGAGTCCCACCTCGGTGGACGAGCAACAGCAGCAGCACCGGTCCGACCAGGAGCTCGACACGGATTCTCCGCTCGACAATGCGAAGTTCCTGTCCTTCGAAGACTGGAAAAAGCAGAATCTGGCCAAGGTTGGACAGTCTGCGGAGAACGTGGGTGGCAGTCGCCGTGGTGGTGGCGTGGCTCAGGGCAAGGAGGACCGGCGACGACCCACGGGGATCAACAATGCGCTGGACTCGCTAGGCGACGATGCAGAGATCGAGCTGGATTTTGGGGGCTTCGGCGCAGACACCACGCCCGAGGCGACGCGGCCTACGGCGTGGACCGCGATAGTCTCTCCCTCCACTGAGGCGCGAGGCGAGCGGATACCGGGGGCCGGGCACGAGGCCGGCGCCGATGGACCGGCTCAGGGCATGCCTCAGGCGGGGGTGCCTCGATCGAAGGACGCGGGCACGACCTGCAAAGAACGGTTCAACTATGCGTCCTTTGACTGCGCGGCGACGGTGCTCAAGACGAACCCGGAGTGCAGCGGGTCGTCGTCGGTGCTCATCGAGAACAAGGACAGCTACATGCTGAATGAGTGCCGGGCGAAGAACAAATTCCTGATCCTGGAACTGTGCGACGACATTCTGGTGGATACCGTCGTGCTCGCCAACTACGAGTTCTTCAGCTCCATATTCCAAACGTTCCGAGTCAGCGTCTCGGATCGATATCCCGCCAAGTTGGACCAGTGGCGGGAGCTGGGGGTCTATGAGGCCCGGAATACGCGGGAGGTGCAGGCCTTTGCGGTCGAGAATCCGCTCATCTGGGCGCGATATGTGAAGATTGAGTTCCTTACGCACTACGGGAACGAGTTCTTCTGTCCGCTGAGCTTGATTCGGATTCATGGCACAACGATGCTGGAGGAATATAAGCATGATGGGGAGGCTGGTCCCGCAGATGATGATGAGGAGGAGATATCTGAAGAATCAACGGTGCCGGTTCCTATGGCCCCGGACTCTGGGACTACGGCTACGGGTGAGGAAGCGCCTACTCCGGCGACTGCTGAGCCGGTCGACACGGCGCCAACCAGCGACCCAGAGGAAGAGGCTTGCCGCCAGTCCGGGTCGGACATGGATGTGCCAGAGCTGCGCGAGCTTCTGGGGCTTCTCGATACCTGTGACGACCAGGAGGCACCGGCTCCTGGTGCTGGACCTGAAGTGGCAGCCCAGCCCCAGCCCAATCGACCTGTTTCGAACGAAGCGTCCCCATCCCAGGCGCAAGAGACCGTGGCTTCGGGCAAAGGCAAGGAAGCTTTGTCCGGAGAACCAGGAGAACAAAAGGTGACAAGCGCAGTGGGATCAACTGCAACGGACTCATCGTCGTCCTCAGTGACTGCTGTGAACTCCGAGACTGCATCCCTTAGCGCTGTAACGGAAGCAAACAACAAGTCTACTTTGCTGCCAAAGGATGAACCCAGCAGTATAGCGGAACCGACCAGGTCGAGTATGACCCAGCCACCGTCGGCAAACCCAACTACGCAAGAATCCTTTTTCAAGTCAGTGCACAAACGACTCCAGATGCTGGAGTCGAACTCCAGTCTCTCGCTTCAGTACATTGAAGAACAATCGCGCATCCTGCGCGACGCCTTCGATAAAGTCGAGAAGCGGCAGCTGACAAAGACGTCGACATTCCTGGAGGGCTTGAACGTGACAGTGTTAAATGAGCTGAAACAGGTTCGAGAGCAATACGACCAGGTGTGGAAGAGCGTGGCGTTGGAGTTTGAGCATCAGCGCATTCAGTATCACCAAGAAATCCATTCGCTCAGTTCGCAGCTGGGCGTGCTGGCGGACGAGCTGGTCTTCCAGAAACGCGTGGCGGTTATCCAGAGCATGATGATCCTCTTCTGCTTTGGCCTGGTACTCTTTGCGCGGGGCACGGCGAGTGGGTACATTGAGATTCCTCGCGTGCAGAACATGGTCACGCGGTCGTACAGCCTGCGCTCGTCCTCGTCGCCGTCCCCTCCGTACGGCTCTCCGTTGGTGAGCCCGACGTCAACGCGTGCGACGTCTTCCTGCCGACGCACCGGCGGCCATCGACGCAACCTGTCCGAAGACTCGCAGGACGAGCTTCTCAGCCCAACGCTGGCGTACTCGCCGCCTACGCCCGTTTCTGATGCACTGAGTTCGGCCGAAGATGAGGATCCGGAGCAGGAAAGAGGGAGTACCCTGGAATTGCCGGAGGTGGCTCCACCGGTGCAGCGATCGCGTAGCAGCCCGCCTGATCTCCCGCGTGAGGGGAGCACCACCCCTGGATCCGAAGCGTCTCCCGTGGAAATCGTCGATGACTCGCCAGGGCGATGAATGTTTGGTCTGGGTGGGACAGTGGCAGGCAAACAGCAGTGCAGGGATATGATAGGTGGCCGCGGAAGCTTATCGGCATTTCTGATTGTCTGTCCCTGCGTGTTTCCAGGTCAACTCCCTCCTTTGTCGGTCTATTTGTGTGTCTGGATCCGTGTGTTTATTGGGCCGGCGTGGATTAGGTTGTTTGTCTATTTGTACATGTATATCAGGATACGACACGATGATGACTAGACCACGTATAGAACCGTGGATTTAATTCTAATTTGCTTAGAGGGGATGACGATCAAGGTTGACCTGAATGTTGAATGAAGTAATGCTGGAGCATGATCTCATTGTGGTGGTTGCCATGCCAACAATCGACACGGTTTTTTTTCCCGCTGGCCGGCCGTTGCTTATCCTTTTGAGCCTCTCGCTCTGCCTTCTCTGCCTTTCTCTGCCTCCACTTCACCACAACCATCTGAAGAACTCCCTCTACAACGCGTTTATCAGACAACTAAGCACTCTCCCAACCCACTTCCTCAATAATCCACATCCACCATCAACCACCACCATGGACGCTCAACCCTTGACCGACCGCTCCACCAACACGCACTTGGGCACTGCCGAGGAGACCGGCAAGCCGATGAACTCAATGGACTACCACCGCCAGAAGCTGCAGGGCAAGCTGGCCAGCGGAGAAAGGTATGTACACTACACAAGCTCCTACGGGTTGTTTGTCTTCTTGTTTCTGGTGGACCACCGACTTCTGACTGACGAGGGAACGCGTACAGTAACCAAGCCAGCTACGTATCGCCCTCGGACGAGCTCATGAGCCCTTGCTCGAAGAAGCTCAGCGACCTGAAGGGCAAGCGCTTCAAGAAGTACGTTTTCTCTCATCTCTCTGCTACCAAATCCATCAGCTCTCCTGGGAGGGATGAACCTCAAGACTAACAGTAAAATCCGTCCATCCAGTGCCGGCAAGCCCCAATCCCTGTTCGCCAAACTGGGCAAGAAGAACTTCGAACAGTCTGCGGCGGCCGAAGCCCAGCGTGAGAAGGAGAATACCGAGAGCGCTGTCTAAAGACTACCACCCTAAGGAGATGACGACTTTCATTGTTTTTTTTTTTTTTTTTTTTATTTGCTTGATGGGGTTAGACGACATCTCCGTGGTTTGTTTTCTGTCGTTTCTCTCGCGCGGGTCGCCGGAGAAGAGATTTTCCTTTCTTTCTCGAATTCCTGACCTTGTTGTCTTTTTGCTGGATGGCTGCGAGACACTTGGTTTCTCACGTTCGGGATTGTTTGTTATGCTTGGGATGAATCTGTTTTTATATTGCTTATGAAACTTCATTATGGAGGGTCAAACTGGGAGAAAAATCAACCGAGGTTGGATTTTGGGAGATTACTGGCTGGGACACAACTAGGTGGGACTTTGGAGCTGAGGGGATTCTTTATTATCATGATTTTTTTTATTATTAATGGGGTTACTGAGATGCTACTTGTCGATGTGTCTTTATGATATAATCCATCCACGACTGGGATAGTAGGAAGGAAGTGTATGTACGACCACCACCCCAAATCAGCCGAGGTCCCGATCGGCATCTTCTCCGCTTTCTGTCGCTCTCCGCATTTCCAACAGTTCATTTCATCCCACGCCATCGTCTGATCCAGACGCTTCCTTTCTTTTAATTACAAGCCCATTCCTCTTTTCCCTTGTGCCGTACTCCTTCCCTCCACCAGATAACCACTCAACCAAGAACCCCAGAGAAGACTTCATCCATCAACATGCCCGCCTCCGCCCGCATCCCCCCCATCGCCCTCCCCTTCGTCAGCGACCGCGCCAAGAAGACCCTGGACCTGGTATATCCCCTTGAGTCTAACTCAACTTCCCCCTCGCTCCTATCTCAGAATCCCGATGTGCTAACCACCAAAAATCCACAGGTCGAAGAATTCGTCGAGAAGGACTGCATCCCCGCCGAAGCCGTCTTCCAGGCCCAACTGGGCCAGGGCGAGCAGCGATGGACCACCCACCCGGCCGTCATGGAGACCCTGAAGGCCCGCGCCCGGCAGCTCGGCCTGTGGAACATGTTCTTGCCCAAGAACCACTTCGCCCAGGGCGCCGGCTTCTCGAATCTGGAGTATGGGCTTATGGCCGAGTATTTGGGGAAGAGTTTGATTGCTTCGGAGGTGAGTGCTGTTTCCTCCAAAATTGGTGATTCAGGGCGGGCTGAGGACAAGCTAACCCAAACCACAAAAACCCAGGCCACGAACAATGCCGCCCCGGACACGGGCAACATGGAGGTCCTGGCCAAGTACGGCAACGAGGCGCAGAAGCAGCAATGGTTGACGCCCCTGCTGGAAGGCCGGATTCGGTCGGCGTTCCTGATGACCGAGCCGGAGGTGGCGTCGAGCGATGCCACGAATATCCAGTTGCATATCCGGCGGGAGGGCGATGAGTATGTCTTGAATGGATCGGTACGTTGCTAACTTTCCCCTTCGAGTCCGTCCCAACGAACAGCCACTGACGGCACCACCGGGTCAAAGAAATGGTGGTCCTCCGGCGCCGGCGACCCCCGCTGCGCCATCTACCTGGTAATGGGCAAATCGGCGCCCGACCACCCCGACCCGTACCAGCAGCAATCCGTGATCCTGGTGCCGGCCCACACCCCGGGGATCACGGTGCACCGGATGCTGACGGTGTACGGGTACGACGACGCGCCGCACGGCCACGGACACATCAGTTTCGCGAACGTGCGGGTGCCCGCCAGCAACCTGGTGCTGGGCGAGGGCCGGGGGTTCGAGATCATCCAGGGCCGGCTGGGGCCGGGCCGCATCCACCACGCGATGCGGACGATCGGCGCCGCCGAGAAGGCGCTGGAGTGGCTGATCGCGCGCATCAACGACGACCGCAAGCAGACCTTCGGGAAGCCCCTGGCCAGCCACGGCGTCATCCTCGAGTGGGTGGCCCGCTCGCGCGTCGAGATCGACGCCGCCCGCCTCGTCGTCCTCAACGCCGCCATCAAGATCGACCAGGGTGACGCCAAGTCCGCCCTCCGCGAGATCGCCCAGGCCAAGGTCCTCGTCCCCCAGACCGCCCTCACCGTCATCGACCGCGCCGTCCAGGCTTATGGGGCGGCCGGCGTCTGCCAGGACACGCCCCTGGCGTACATGTGGGCGCTGATTCGCACGCTGCGCATCGCCGACGGGCCCGATGA
Source organism: Aspergillus uvarum CBS 121591 (assembly GCF_003184745.1). Classification (NCBI taxonomy): domain Eukaryota; kingdom Fungi; phylum Ascomycota; class Eurotiomycetes; order Eurotiales; family Aspergillaceae; genus Aspergillus; species Aspergillus uvarum. The sequence goes on along the minus strand of NW_020291300.1, from coordinate 514,552 downwards.
GGTGCATCTGCAGCAGCTCGGGAAGCGGGAGAACCGGGACCGCAAGGCGGAGATCCGCCAGAAGTTGGAGTGGCAGCGGGCCGAGGGCGAGAGGTTGTTGAGCCAGACGGGGTTGAAGATCAAGGGTCGGTTGTAATCAGGGTTTGCATGCTTGTTTTCTCTCTACGCATTAGATACTTTAGCCGAATGAAGTAGGTCAATACACTTGGCAGTGATACTAGTTGAAGCCCAATGGGCTTGAGGAAGATCGGCAATGTATGTCATATTTCATAGCCCCCATTTCCCATGCACAAAGTTTAGAAAGAAAAAAAAAAAAAAAAAACCCATATACCATGATAACATATTACCATCAAGGAAAGACAAAAAGCAGAGGTAGTTTATACCGGGATATAAGAAATTAAGAAAGAACCCACAGCTTTTTTGTGTTCATTTCATGATTCATCCAATCCAATACCAACCTCACACAAAATCATCATCACGTCCGCACTCGCCCGCGAGTCAACCCGAAACAGAACAAAAAGAGAAGAAGCCAAGGGCACCACTAATACTCATCTTCGGTGGAGCCGTTCTTGCGCACCTTCTTGGCCCGCTTCTTGTTGGCCTTGAAGTGTTTCTTCGAGTTGCCGCTGCGGACCTCGGAGACATCCATGCCGCGCTCCAGGGCGACCATCATGCGCTCCTTGCGGCCGGTCAGCTGCTTGCGCATCTGCTGGCCCTGCTCGGTGTACTGCGAGTTGAAGGGGAGCATCATCTGGCCGCGCGAGGAGGCGGCGCCGGGGCCGAAGAAGCCGCTGTCCAGGTTGCGGGCGAGGGAGCCCTGGACGGGCTGCTTGGTGGCGCCAGTCACGCCGAGGAGGGAGAGGGTCTCCGGGTCGACGTGGGCGCCCAGGGGGTCGGCGGCCATCATCTTGGCGAGCTGGGCCTGCCGGCGCTCGGGGAGGTGGGCCAGGTCGTAGAGCTCCTTGTTGAACTCGGCGGGGTCGATGGAGCTGCCGTCGTCGACGGGGGGCGGGTGGCAGAAGAGCAGCTTGCCGTTGACGTAGTCCTTCAGCACGTAGCGGGCGGCGCGCGACTCGTCGGGCTGGCCCAGTCCCTGCGTGGAGAAGCCGCGGGCGCGGGCGTAGGCGCGCAGCACCTCGCTGCCGGTCGGAGTGCCCGTGCCGCCTTCCTCGACGGAGCGCATGAGGATCTTGACGCCGTAGACATTCTCGAGGAAGTGCTTGGGGATGCGCTGGGCGACGAGCGAGGCCGGCCCCGTGAACTCGCGCTGCTGGTCGATCGGGAGCACGCCGTTGACCACGAGGTCGGCCTTGGTCGTCGCGAAGTTGGGGAACACCAGACCGGGACAATCGCAGAGCATGATCTCCGGCGACAGGTACAGCGTCTGGAAGTGCTTGGTCTTACCGGGGGTGGCCGACACGGACACCTTCTTGGCGCCCAGGAGCGCGTTGATCGTGCTGGACTTACCCACGTTGGGGTATCCGACCAGACCGATGGTCGTCTTGCGCTTGATGGGCTCGCCGTCGGCCGTGTTGTTGTCGGGGAGGGTGTCGGGGGTGTTGGACAAGAAGAGCTCCTCTAGCTCGTCCACGTTGAGGATCTCCGTTCGCTTGCTGGTGGCAGAAGGCAGCTCCAATCCGCCGTCGTGTTCTTCCCGCTGCGCTTCGCCGTCCTGAATGTTCATGGCCTGGGTGTTCTTCGCCAAGTCCTGCTCCTGCTGCTGCTGCTGCTGCTCCTCCTCATCAGATTCGCTGTCGCTCTCCGACCCGGACCCTTCCGCGAGGAGCCGGGCTTCGTTCTGCTCCTTGGCCAAGTGCGCCGAGAAGAAGCGGAAACTGATATTATGGCGATCGAAGTAGTCCGCCCACATGACCCGCTGCTTCTCCGTCAACATATCGGCCTTGTTCACCAACAACAGATTCTGCTTGCGGGGGTCGAGCTCCTTGACGTAGGCCTCGAGGTCCTCCGAACGGAAGGCCAGGGGGTTGCGGGCGTCGACGATCTGCACGACGAGGTCGGAGCGCTCGATGACGCGCCACAGCTGGCGCCAGACCTCCAGGTTGCGCTCGAAGGGGGTCATCAGCAGGTCCTGGTTCTCCTGCAGCTCAGCCAGGCCGCGGCGCCAGGACAGGAAGCTCTCCTTCTCCAGCTGCTCCAGCTGCTGGCGGGTGGTGGAGGCGTCCCACTGGGGGCGGCGCGGCACGGTCAGCCGGCCGCGGTTCTGGCGGTGCTTGGTGATGGCGGACTTCTCCTCGGAGGCGGACAGCAGGTAGGGGTTCTTCTGGTCGGTGTGGATGATCTTGACGTTGTTCATCTTCTCGGCGGTGAAGTCGGTGCCCGCCAGCTCGGCGGTGCTCAGGAACTCGTCCAGCGCCGCCTGCTCGGTGATACTGCGCATCTTGACCCACGAGGCGTCCTGCTGCGCGTTCGTGACGTAGGTGTCGCCGTTCATGTCCTTGCGGACGATGCCGGCATTGTGCGAGGCCTTCTTCTGGTTCGAGGCCTTGCCTTTGCCGAACCGGTCCTTCATGAGGCTGTTGCCCAGCCCCACGGCGTTCTTGGATTTGGCCAACACCATGGTGGCGGTGGGTGACTGCGGAGCAGTTCAGAGGAGATAGGGGGGAAAGGAAGAGGTAGAGAGATATGCAGGAAAGGAGGAGAAATAGGGGAAGGAGAGAAAAAAAGAGTAGTTGTAGTTGAGGAGGGAATGGTTGATTGATTTGTAAAGGCGAAGAGAAAAGAAGAACTGAAGAAGAATTAATCCCACTTGCGGGTTTTGGCCCAATCAGATTTGCCCCGCGCGGATAAGATAAGGCTGACTCAGCGGCTGTTTTTCCCCTCCTTTTTTTTTTTTTTATCTTTTGGTGTCTCTGCAGCATCGGCAGCAAGAGTGAAATTCTGATGCTGGAGAAAGAAAATTGAGAGTCGAATCGGAAGATTAAGTCTACATAAACTCCTCAGGACAGTACTTCTCCTGTGGGATATAACGTGTGTTTGTATCGACGCCGTCGCATCGCGCAACCCACCGGGTCCTCGATAAGCAGCCCCACGTGACTTTATCTCCCCCACGAATTTCTTGAATTTTCGCCCAAACGCCCAAAGCTGCATCTCTCGATTTCTCTCCATTCATCCCAATTCCCAACGCCTGTCCTCGGACGACCTACCGCCCAAAATGCCTCCCCGGAAGCAGTGGATGTAAGTCTTTCACACTTTCCCGGGTCTCGTCAATTCAAGCACTAACCCACCAATCCTCCAGCGACAAGAAAAACGCAACCACCTACCAACTCTTCCACCGCTCCCAACATGACCCTCTCATCCACGACCCCAGCGCCGACGACCGCGTGCTCGCGCCGGTGTCCGGCCCGGCCCCTACCAGCAGCAGCAGCAGCAGCAGCACAGCCGACGCCCACCGGGGCCAGAACCTCGCCACGCTGACCCAGCAATTCGGCAGCGGCGCCGTCCGCAAGAACGAAGGCGAGGCGGCCAACTACGGCATCTTCTACGATGACACCAAATATGACTACATGCAGCACCTGCGAGAGCTGGGGTCGGGCGCCGGGGACGCGCACTTCGTCGAGGCAAAGAACCAAGCCCCTTCGAGCAAGGGCAAGATGAAGCTGGAGGATGCGCTGCGGCAGGTGTCGCTGGACGACGGGCAGGGCAGTGAGTTCGGGGGCAGCTACGCCCCCAGTGAGATGCGGTCGACCGCGACGGCCTACTCGCGGAAGCCCACCTACCAGGACCAGCAGAACGTGCCGGATGCGATCGCGGGCTTCCAGCCGAACATGGACCCGCGGCTACGCGAGGTCCTGGAGGCGCTGGAGGATGAGGAGTACGTCGACGAGGCGGACGATGACAACCTGTTCGGCCAGTTGACCACGCGCGCGGAGGAGATGGACCAGGGCGACTGGGAGGATACCCTGTACGATGACTTCGACGAGGAGGACGACGAGGGGTGGGAGTCGGACGCGACGGAGAAGGCGCCCGTGCAGACGGATACGACAGCCGCCAAGGCGCAGTATGAGAAGAGAGCAGCTGCGGCAGGCGGGGATGATGCGGAGGAGATGATGCCGGAACATGACGCCCCGGCGCCGGACATGCATCCTGAGGATCAGGGCTGGATGCGCGAGTTCGCCAAGTTCAAGAAGGACGTCAAGGCCGGCGTTGCCAAGCCCGCCGTGCCCGCCGCCGCCCCCAGTGTCGGGCCCTCCGAGCAGCAGAGTACGCTGGCGTCGACGGTGTTCACGGTCGGCGGGACGCCGATCCGTCGCAAGAAGCGCAAGGGTGCCTTGACGAACCCCTCGGCGTACTCGATGACTTCGTCGGCCCTGGCGCGTACCGAGGGCCATCGGCTACTGGACGATCGGTTCGATCGCGTGGAGCAGCTGTACGCGCTGGACGAGGAGGATGAGTTCGACGACAGCATGTCCATGGTCAGTGGCATGACGGGCATGACCGCCATGACGGGCATGTCGGCGATCTCCGAGGCCCCTAGTCTGATCGATGCCAACGGGCAGACGGTCAACCCCCGCCACAACTTCACCTCGGTGATGGATGACTTCCTCGCGGGCTGGGACGACAACACCGGGTCCCAGGCCAAGCGCAAGGGTGTCAAGTACAAGCGCGGCAAGCACGGCAACGAGGCGATCGGCATCCGCATGCTGGACGAGGTGCGCCAGGGCTTGGGTCCGGCGCGTGTGGGTTCTTCCGGACGGGTCCCCGGACGGGCGTAAGGAAGGTGGATTTTGGGAGGTGAACTTTTTCTCTCATTGCTGCTACTGCGTGTGTGCACATGCTTTCAACGATTGCGACGATACCTTTTACCCATGGCATGTTCTGGCTGGAAAAATAAAAGATTGCGGGCTTTCTCACATTAACATAGGCGTCTCGGTTGCGGTGTTGTTAACTTTTCCCACCTTGCATGGTAGATAGACGTCAACACAAAAGTCTTCATCGGTTGCTGTTTTCACATAGACCCTAAAAAATGGCCGGATGCATACATACATAGGCAACACATCCACATAGTCATTTATGTAATCATTGCGCAAGATATCATTTATATATATAAATATTTACATACATCAATTGCCGAAAAAGGGGGTATACAAAAAGGTTCTATCATCTCTAAAAAGCCCCTCCCACCTTCTCAGTGATCCACATCGCCAGGCGAACCTTCCAGCTCACCCGCCGTTCCGTGCGCCGCAGATCCTCTCGAGAGATGGCCTTGGAATCCTTTTGCAGCCAGTCCGTCTCGGCGCCGAGTCTGCGTTTCAGCGTCTGGTTTCCCGTGACGACCACGGCGCCGACTTCCAGATCCAGACTGTAGCTGCGCTTGGTGTAGTTGCTGCTGCCGACAAAAGTCAAGCTGGGGAATTCCTCCCGGGGTAGGGTGATCCACAGACCCTTGGCGTGGTAGGTCCAGCCACCCGGCTCGCCGACGGTGCCCCGGCGCCATTCCTTGAGCTGCACGGAATCCGTGCGTTTGGCCAGGGCCACCTGGTCGAGGAACTTCGCGGAGAGATGTGTGTATGCCGCGGGAAGCATGCCGGAAATGCCCGAGGACCCATAGAAGCCGTTGGCCCACGGGGAGGCTGTGAGCACAGTCCCACGGGTGCTGATGGCGGTGTATGACGGCGAAGTGCTTGCAATCAGGAGGGAGGAGAGGACAGGGTGGATGTTGAAGTACCCCGCTGTGAACAGCCAGCGGGTGCCGGAGAAGGCGGGAGAGGTCGAGAGGAGACGGAGGATGGAAGTGACAGCCGGGAATTCCGTCGAAGTGTCCGGGTTTAGCAAGGAGGTGAACTGGGCCACTGGGTAGACGTAGGCATGGGTGGACGTCTTGGGCTCGAGTGCTTTCTTGGTGTCGATGTTGGGCTGGAAGAAGGGTTGTAGGAATGCCGAGGAATACGCGATGAACTTCTGCGGGTCGTCCAGAGGGCAGGGGGCACCATTGGCTTTCGGCCAGTCCAAGAGGTAACCGGCGGCATTGTGCGGATCCGGGAGCACTTGGAAGCTGAGACTGCAGACTGCGTGGTGGATGCTGGCGTAGTAGTCAGCGAGCTCTTTCGAGCTGAAGACGTGGTATCGATCCAGACGGTTCGTGAAGTAGTCGTTTGACAGGTTTGCGCTACGCTTGCAATCAGTGACTAGACCTGTGCGTCAGGAACACATAGAGCATGCATACCCTGAGAGGATAATCTCATCGTCGAAGCCATACAGCTTCATGTGCTGCAGACCCCATCCCTCGTTGATCCTGCGAGGAATCCATTTCTTCTTGAGACCCGTCAAGTTGGGAGTATGAAACATTCGGATTTCGACACGTTCGGATCCATGGTTTGTAACCAGCGAAGCGAGGAGCGATGCGCATGAGGGGTCCGGCGACTCGCGAGTTCCTCGAAGGCAGTCTGTGAGAATGGAGACCTTGAGGTCGGGGTTGTCCCGGAGCGCTTGGTCCAGAGTTGCGATCAACTCATGCTCAGTCTTGCCGATGTACAGGGTCGAGAGGTAAATGCGTCGTTTTGCGTTGCGGATTTTGCTCTATATGGACGAGAACGTCTTGATCTTAGTCCCTCCACGCTCCTCTGGCGCATCCAATCCTGACTTGACTCAATTGTCCAATCATACCTTGAGGGTGTCGTAGAAACTGGCAGGAGAGTCCAAGATTTGAATCCTCTCGGCATTAATCTCGAAGCAAGGTGAGATCCGATCCAGCTCGGTAGTAATACTGCCCAACGGCGAAGCGGCCGAGGGCACAGTCGAATGGGCGCTGGCATGAGAGGAATGGGCCGAGAATCTGCGCTCACAAAGAAGATTCCTCCGCGCAGCGGGTCGGCGCACCGCACACCGCAGGGCATGGCCCCCAATCCGTCCGAACATCTTCAGGTCTGTTCTGGCGACAGAAAACAAGGAAACCGGGGAATCCGGAGGACAATTCGGGCTGTCGCGAGCGGGATCGGGAAAGATAACAGACAGAACAAACAGCAACGGGTGTGCAAACACGGCAAACACCTACCAATCACGCTAGATCGGATTAGGCGGGCGGACAACTCCCCCCGGCGATGCAAGACGGAGTCGACGACGACGACGAAACCACTTGCTTGCTTCGTTCAGTCCATTGGCGCTTGACGACTCCCTACATATCTACTCAAGATGTCGACTATTCTTCGTACGCTGCGCAACCTGCGGCGCATTGGCTTCAAGGTGAGATCCGAGCTGCCCACAATCGCTTCAGAGGAGAGGACTCCCTTTGCTAACTTCCATCTTCGCACAGGAATATGGTCACCAGATGAACGTACGTACCCCTCGGAGGGCCGGAGATGATGGACTCGGATAGACAAGGCACTGACGCTGTGTTTGATCTCTACGACGAATATAGTACATCGGTAAGCTCGTCGCGCTGAGGACGAATATAGCGCAAGAAATAAATGTCTGACGCAATGGCACCTGCAGGTGATACCAAGGCCGGTACCTTGATTGGCACCGATCGGTACGGAAACAAGTTCTACGAGAACATGGAGGAAGAGCTTCCTCGTGAGTGAAGTCGGAAGCGGATCCTGTCGAAATCCTTGTTGATGGTCATCTAGTTCGTACGCGCTGGGTGGATTACAAGGAGCACGAATACGACCCCTCTCAGATCGAGCCCGGATGGTGAGTATCTGGGTTTTCTTGACTCGAGATTGCAGCCGTGCGGCCCTTATTTCTGACTCCTATTTAGGCACGCTTGGATCTCCTACATGGTCGATGCCCCCCCTACGGTCGACAGGGCCCTGCAGACCGGCGTCCGCGCCTGGGAGCTGCCTGAACACAGGCCCACCCTGACCCTGAGCCGCGCTGCTTTCAAGACCTACTCGACGTGAGTTACCTCCGACTGTAATCTGCGTGAATGAATCAGTGCGCTAATCCGATGATTCAGCACCCGCCCTAAGTACTCTGCTTGGACTCCCGTTGCGGCTCCCCGGTAGATCTACCAATCATCTAGCTCTATTGTTCCATGCCTTGGACTTGATGTGTACATAAAGATGTCTTGTTTTCCAGTTCAAAACCATTAACCTTTTTCCCAGTTAGTCTATGTGTCCTCCACCTGCCAGTTCTATATATAGTAATTCTCGTCTATACGCACCAAGATCACCGAGGTATCATATTAAGCGAGAGCAAAGAAAAACGAAGGATTAGCGCTTGCCGTAGACCTAGATACACATATTCAAAGTACATATATACCAGAGCCGATGCTGGACCAGTGTCGAAGGGGACGACGATCTTCTAATTCGATGCACCACCAGAGCACCTCTTTCAGCTTCTCAACCTGCCCCCCTGCTTCATATGCTCGGGAGAGTGCATACCAAGCTTCGCTGTTATCCCAAGAGCTGCCTAATTTTGTCAACCCGGATAGCAGGCCAAAAGCTCGCTCCCGCGCGGCAATGCGGTTGAGAAGTTGAGGCTCCTCCTCTTTTTCAACACCGGCAGATCCTGCCTTTGCGTCCGTGGGAAGAGTTGCCCCAGCATGATCCGACTTCTTTTTGGGTTCGCTGAGAGGGGAGGACAGAGGAAACATGGAAGGGTCGAGTTCAATGCCTGGTCTTGGAGGCTCCAGAGGGATTGTTCGATCCCAGACGTCGAGGAGTAGATTGGATAGTCCAATCGTGGCTTTCGGATGATTCAATTCATGTCTGAGAGCCTTCTCAAAGTGTTCCATGGCTTCATGCGGACGTTCCTGTGCGTTTGACAGAAAGCCTCGCTCCGCGTAAAGATCGGCCCAGAGGTCCTGGCAGCTCTTGGGGCAGCCCCATCCCCGTTCACGGAACGCGCGTGCGGATGATTCTTGCGATGCCACAAGGCTCTCGAAGTGCGTGATGTGTTTAGATGCTTCTTCGCATGCTTCGTGTGCGTCGTCAAACGATGACGCGCGACGATAGAGTCCGGCAATAAGTAGCCAGATGTTGACAAGTATAGAGAGAGCGTGCTTTTGGGATTGAACTGGCGGGACCTTGGTCACAGCTCTGGTGGGCGAGTCGAATGCGTAGGTTAAAGGTAGTCGGGTGTCCTGTACAGGCGGCTGATTAGGGTGTCCGATTGGAGGGGGTTGTTGATTGTGCTTAATATTATGAGGTATAGGGCCCAGCGGCTGTCGGGCTGTTGACGGTTGTGCAGCTGCATCAGTGACTGCCTTTCGAACCATATCTGGAGAGGGCGGCTGGGGCGCATCATCAGGACCAGCCTGAGCTGCATTCTTGCCGATCACTTGATTGTGATCCTGGTCTTGCACGCCATCCGATTTCTGGAGGGTATTGCTCCTAGATCGCAGTTTTCGAGATCCAGATCCTGCGACGGTTTGCTTTTCGGCGAGAGCATCGTTGGTGACTTGTATGGCAGGTGCCGTATCACCTTGATCAGGGTGAGGGGGCGCATGGCCGTCAGTCTTCGATTCAGGAGCGGTGTCTCCTCTCGCACGATGCCCACGGTGCCGCCCAAAGATACTTCCCCGGAGACTCTTCACTGTCCCAGCAGAGCTTTTAGGTGGTGCAAGATGGTCAACCGGAGCATTACTGGGTTTTGTCTCCGCTTCAAGGCTCAACGATCGGAATAAGGTGGCAAAAAGGCTGAGTAGCTGTTCACTGTGGTTCAGAGCGTTCTCTGGCCCCTCGAGGAGCTCAACGAACGCGAGCTGTGTCATACGAGTCTCAATGATGCGTTCCTTCTCCCTGTCGCGCAGTTGATCTATCAGAGCATGTGTCAAACCAGTGACGGCCTGCTCCTGGAAGTTATGATTATGCTTCTGTGGCCGTCTGTCGCTGTGGGCCAAAGAGGTAATTGTAGCAGGGAACTGCTCAAAAGCAGCTTCACAAGAGCGCTCGGCAATGTCGAAATCTTCCTTCGCACTAAGAAGCAGAGCGAGTAGATGCCAAAGGGGAACAAGTTCCCGTTCGCGAGTAAAGTCGGCCTGTCCGGCTCGTGGCTGTGGATCTGATGTCAACGCCGACCGGACATACTCAATAGCACTATCGATGTCCCTGTCTTCGGCCAACAACAGAGCCAGAGTGTAAAGCGAGGAACGATTGAGTTCGTCTTGGAGCTCCGGTGCCAAACTTTTGTCAAGGTAATCAATTGCCTCCGCGCGAATATCGTCGCGGTCCTCAGTAAAGGGCGTCCAGTAAGCCCAGTTGGCTAGTCCTATGCCAATACCTCTATAAGCTGCGGCAAGATCCAGCGGAGAAACCACCTGGGAGCTAGCGGAGTTCGTTTGTTGCATGATAACAATGGCACCGTTCTCCTGGTCTTTGTTGTCTTGGACATGCTTTGCGGCAAACTTCTTCAGTAAATTCGTCAGGTCTCTTGCCTTTTCAGCCTCTTTGTCGGAACCGAAGCAGCACAGCATGGTCACACCCTCCGCGATGGTGCGAAGCAAGTTACCATCATTCTCCAGTTCTCCGGACTCCGCCCCTTTTTCGGCCCTTTCTTTAGCACTGGTCACAATTTCTATGTAGGAGTCAAGTGCTTTGATAGCGAGAACAGAGTCACCCAAGGCACAATGAACATGAAATAGACGTCGAAGGATCAAGTGCGAATGATACGTTTTGGTAGCAGCACGATAAAGGATCTTTTACGACAGAGTTAGCATGCTTGATCGTTTTCTTTGTAGCTCTGTCGCCCCTGGTTCCATGGGGAAAACATACATCGAGGACGTTTCTGCCAACCGCATTCTGGCCTCCTTCCCCGAGCTCGTCATCCGTCCAGTCGGGCCCACCAAGCACCTGCCAATTGGAGACCACTTCTTCAACCCATTCTTCGACCTGCGGGTTGCTCGAATTGGCGGAAGGGAAATTTGTCTCACGAAGAAGGGTCGCCTCGTAGAGAGCTTCTACGCGTCGGATCTCGCTAGCCAGTTGTGGGCGCTCAGGTCCGTTGGTGGAAGGGCTATATGGTACACCATGTCGCAGAATCGACGTTAGGAGTTGGTAATATGACTTCCAAAGTGATGACCGGAGTACTGCCTCAGTAGAACTGTTCGCATGCACAGTCTGAGAAGCAGTTGCTTGCTTGTTATTAGGATGGGAAGCCCACAGCCGGAGAAATCCCAGCGCGGTCGTCACGGTTTGTGCATCGGTAGCGGCAATGTCGCGGAGAGCATCGTCCACGGTGATGGAGGCGCCTTCAGCCAATAGCTTCTCAGACCAGTAGAGAAATTGAGGATTGCTCAATGTGGAACCCTGCAGGTGGTTATTCAGCCATGGTGTGACCGATTCGAGAGTCTCCAGGGCATCCCCGGCGTCCGACACCATGCGTTGCGAGGCAGCTATGCATGGATTAGCGCATTGCTCGACGTTATTTGAATCTATCCGCGGTGAATGGACGCACCTTTCAAATAGCATGCTTTAACAAGGCAGGCCTGCGTCCACGGGGAGAGCTCCTCCCCCGCACTTTCGAGGTCGTGGATTGTTTCAGTAAAATTGTCCGGAAAACGAGATGTTGCTAAGCTTGGTTCGTTCAGTGTCCAGTGTACCCAACCCAGGCAGACTTGTGCTTGAAACACCTCCTGTTTAGGCCCTTCGGCTCGATTGACGGTAGATAGAAGGGACGGGACCAATTCATGGAGGCTGGAGGAGGGGGAGGTCGATTGGGGGGTTGATGCTTCTTTCCGAATATGCGATGCGATCTGGTATTCTGCGCTGGCAACCTCCAGGAGACCTGAGAGAGCGACACTCGTCAATTTAACTTCCGGCAAGTGATAATCATGGGGCGAAGGGCAAGTGGGCATTACATGTCTTTTGCGGAGCATGCTTGGTCACCTTTCGGATCAATTCAGGAACCTCATCCCATTTGTCCTGGCAGCGCGCAATTTCCAGGGCAGAGATGTAGCGATGCCCCTTATCAGATTCTCGACCCTAGAGTACGGAGACAGGTAATCAGTAAAGTGTCTGTTTTGAGGGGGAATGAGGTGGAGTGTCTGAACCGGGTGTGTTGTCGCTACATACCGTCATGATGGAACTAGGTGAGACACGGAGGAAGAGGGGGAAGATAGCAAGAATCAAGGGGAGAGAAAGAGAGGGAAAAGACAGGCAGGCAGGTGGTAGAAAGGCTCATAACAATGCAAATAATACAGAATGAATGGAATGCCCCTCGGAGGCAGCAGTTTAGTAAAGGTGGTGGTAGTGGAGCGGAATCAAGATTGAACTGACGCCAGCGATCATCAACCCGCCGGCCGATTAGGGGAAAGGAGACCCGCTCCCGGTAATATTAATGTATTCTCAGTGTTTTCTTCTTACCGTTCCGCGGTCCAGGCGGAGCTTCACCTAAAAAATTTCCCAGACTCAATTTGGAGAACAGAAACACAAACCCAATCTTCTCAACTTTGCGACTCGCACTCCCAATTGCTTCTTGCTCACTTCGTGCTGCAAGTGTCGGTCGCCGTCGCTCACCATGTCTTATATGGCAATGTCACTTCATGCGGTCAACCACCGTCTGACCAATATTCCCGTCAAGCAGCTGCCTCCGCTCGCCTCATGTCTCGCAGCTTCACTAAGCAATTGCGGGGAGCTTTTGTCTACTCCGCAGAGCCAGAAGTCCAAGTCGGACTCGGACAATGCGGTCCAGGTTCATAAGCTTATGACCCGACTGGCCAGTCTGCTGCAGGATCGAAGCGTCGAAGGACGCTGGACGGCGGTGGTTCTTGTCAAGGCGTTGGTGGAAGCCGGTCAATGGGAGGTTCTTCGTGGATGCGAACCGTTTGTCCGCGGCCTTATCGGGATCTTGAACGTAAGAAGCCCTCTGCCTGAATCCATGCTATAGTGGTTACTAAATGCCTTGTTTTCGTTTTCTTAAGAAACCGGATCCTGTTTCTACGAAGAAAATGTCCATCATCACCTTGACGAGGATCTTCCACCTGACCTACCAATACCCGACCCTCGTCCGCGAGATCACAACGCCGTCTCTGCCTGGCTTCATCACCGCTGCCTTGAACTTGATTTCGATCAAGCCATCCTCTGAGCCTACTCGGAAGCTGAAGCCCAATACCCCTTTCGTGGACATTGTACTCAATGCATTCGCGGAGCTGATTGCAAGACACCCGACAATTTTCCGACCCTTTACGGCGCAGATTCACAGTGTCCTCCAGGCCATCATTGGCTCGACTGAGCCCACGTATTCCGAGTCAGTCCTGGAGATTGCGCAGCAGCTGTTCGTCTCTCTGCACAACTGCGCCCCGAAGAACACATCCGGCGAAGAATGGAAGAACGCCTGCCGGATGACTATTGCCTCTATTCATGCAACGTCCTCTTATGTCTTGAGAGCAGTCGTGGAACAGTGGGAGTCGGTCGACCCAGCGTTGCGCCAACTATCCATGCCGCAGAACTACAGCCAGGAGGTAGGAAACGGGCCTGACGCATTGGGCTTGAGTAGCTGGCAGGGCCTGCCTGCTGGTGTGAGTCGGCTCGTCGTGCTTTTGCGCATGCTTTCCAAATATCTGGATACCGCCACAGCATCCACCGTCATTATTCCCCTGGGTTCGATCTTGGATCTTTGCGCACGCCTAAATATGGTGACGTACCCGTCTGACGGCGAAATCCAAGCCAATCAGCAGATTGGCCGAGCTGAAAGAGAGGACCTGCTTACGGAGCTGCCTCGCATCCATGCAGCTTGTCTCGGGCTACTCGTTGATCTTGTCAAGGCATTCGGAACGGCTGTCATCCCGGTGGCACAGACAATCTTGGAGCAAGCTCTTTGGGTGTTCCGTGCTGAAAAGTTCAGTCGGGAAGTCCGCACTGCCGTGTATGATCTTGTGCGTGTCTTGCTACCCCACATGGGTCCATGCATGACCAAGCAAGGTGTCTCTTCTTTGACAGCAGTGCTTCGGTCCTGCTGCCACGACTTGTTGCCCCCTCCGAGTAACCAAGCTGCGGCTACAGAGAAGCCTGACCCCAAGTCGAAGTCGAAGTCCAGCCAGGCTACCGTGAACGCGGACTCTTTCCTGAACCCTGGATTGAAGCCCGGACGTCAGCTGAGCAGCTCTCCAACATTTGCAAACCTCAAACAGGCCTCATCTGAACTGCTCGTGGCTGTCCTGTCGCACACCTCGACCGAGCTCATCACCCCAGCCCTGCGCGCGGAGATCGACCGAACCATCATTATGACCTCCGACAAGAACGCAATGTTGGCTAGTGTTCTCAATCCCTTCGCTAACATGCAAGGCCGTGGCGTAGGCACGAGTATCATGCCATTCCTGGCGCGCAGCTATCCCAACGATATGGAAGTGGAAGCTCTCATTCGCCCGCGTATGCCCGTTTTGATGAACGGCGGCCCCGGCGCCAATGGCTACAGCGTAGCCGTTGATGACGACGACGAAGAAGAAGAGACGGACGCTGTGCTCGCGCCCCAAGCACCCACGGAAACGAGCGGCTTCCTCAAGCCCTCTGCCACCCCTAGTCTTCACCAGGATATGATGGACATTGAGATGACTCCTTCATCTTCCAGCCCCTCCCTGAACAAGCGAAGTTATGCACAGGAAACGGAGGTGCAGAGTCCCGCACCTGCCATCGCGACGGAAGGCGCGCAGAGCAAGAAGGTCCGGGTTGAGTCTGAAGAAATCAAGGCTCCTGCCCAGCCTTCGCTGGGTGCCGCGTCGCCTGCTACATTCACAGGCACGGCCGCTATATCTGTTCCTGCTTCTTCCATAACGGCGACTGCTGCGCCTAAGCCCGTTGTTTCGTTGACGGGACCGTCGGCTTCAAGCTCGGCCACGGCGCCCCAGCCGCGTGCCGTTGCGGCCGCAGCCGAGACAGCGGGTGATGATGACAGTGACGATGAAATGCCGACCCTGAACATCGATCCGGATACGGATGACGAGGAGGAGGATGAGTAAACGAAGGAAGTAGCAATATTAGTTAGCGCATTGAAAAGCTTTGTGGATAGGTCACTGCACGTTCGAGAGATACCAAAAAGAATTTTGTTTCCGGTTCAGTCTGGTTGCCCGTAGCCGTACGGACGTCAATTGCGTATGCTTGTCTGCTGTTTGTCTGCTGCAAACGAGTGAGGAGAGTTTGACTTGACGAGAAGCCCGAATAATCGAGCCAAGTTCTAACGTCCTCGGTTCTCAGTCTTCAACTAGCTCTAAATCTATATATTCTATCTAGAACTACCATGTACACCAACCAACTAGCCAATTTCTTCAGAACATTATCCAAAATCTAGAAGCTACACCACCCGCACCCCTCGGCCCCAATACGTCCCATCATCCCAATACCGAAACCAAGGGGAAGACCAACACCACCACCCGCTATCTTCCTCTCGCACCCCGATCCCCAAACCCCGCAGCGGACTAACCGGCAACGGCTCCGTTAACCACAATCCGCCCCTCGCGAAATCATCCGCAATAACCGGTGCCGTGAGGTACAACCACCCGACCGCGAAGACGAGATTCGCGGCGCGCCGGGACCCCCGGGGCAGGGGGTGCTTCGCGCCCACCAGCCGCGGCACGAGGACGTGGGCGCCGACGCCCTGCACGATGAACCCCACGGCCTGGAGGAGAAAGAACCGCAACGGGCCGCGCGCGGGGCTCGTCTCCACGATCTGCGCGTAGCTGCCGCACGAGTGCACCAGGCCGCTGAGTCCAAAGGCGACGAAAGTGTAGACCAGCTGCCGGACGGCGGGGCGGGAGGCGGTGTCTGCGGGCAGGAGGGCGATGAGCCAGCGGCCCGTGGAGGTGAAGCCGACGCGGAAGAGTTGGTGCCACCATCTGCTCCAGCAGCCGATGAGGCCGTGGTCGAGGATGGAGGGAAGGAAGGGGCCGAAAGTATCGCCGTACAGCCAGGGCGCGTCGAGGGGCACGGCGGTCACGGCGCGTGTCGCGTGGGGAAAGGCGAGGGCCAGGCCACCGAAGATGAGGGGGTTGAAGGAGGTCACGAAGGCTAACGCGGCGTGGATGCCGAAGCCCGTCACCGCCAGACGGTAGAACCGGACCAGGCCGGGGACGGCGGCGAGCGAGTTGAACGGGTAGGGCGGTGCCAGAGCCATGTTCCCGTTGTACATGAAGTACGTGTCGCGGATCATGAGCAGCTTAATCAGATCCAGGGAGAGGTAGGATTTGATGCAGAGCATCAGGGCCGAGCGCACACGGGCCCTGATGGCAGCAGTATCCGCTCTGATTTCCTCCTCTGCTTGTCCCTTCTCGTCCGTGAGGAAGGACGGATCTTCGGCTTTCAGCTGGGCGTGGACTGAGGAGGGCAAGGGGCCGAGGGACGAGATGCGCCAGTTCCACTCCGGTCCCCGCATGCCGAATAACAAGCTTAGGACCCAACTCAAGCGCTGCGACAGTGACTGCGGATACGACTGCCATACCAGCCTTTCGACCTTGGGCCGGTGCGCGTGCTCTGTGGCGGCCGTCCTGTCCCTCTGCGTGGCAGACCGTTCCTTTGCCGACGGGGGTTCGCAGACCGTCGTCCTTACAATCCGTTGACATTCGCGCTCGGCGTTCCTGTACGCCAGCCAGACGGCGCACCAGATGAGCCACCATGCTGGCAGCAAGCCGCCCATATACCCGTAGCCTCCCAGGAGCATGCGTCGGTGGCGCAGAAAGTGGACGACAGTGCCGAAAACGCAAGCCAGTACGAAAAGCTGCACATAGCGGCCGCCCTTGCGCCGCGGAATTAGGAGCGCCGGCACAGGAAGCAAGAGAAGGGCAATCAGTTGCCATAAGAAAACCGGCTTTGCCTCGCCATTCTGGATGAGTGATTCGTACTGAGTATGGTAGTCTTCGACGAGTTGGCGGTAGAAAGGTATGGGAGGGGTGGCGGCCATAGGAGGATCAAGTCGCCTAGAAGCGACAACCACGAGATAAGATGTACTGTATATCTATACGCTGTGTATAGTGTCTTGAACAAGTGAGACTGAGTTATATGTTCAGTTCGAGGTTGAAAGCTGTTCAGTAATCTGATAATCGACACTGCCTCAGATTCATGCCTGAACAGGAAGCGGTGGATGGTAAGCAACAACGGCAAGAGTGGTGGGACTGCTGAACCCCACAAGGTATGTGCCAGAGTATGTACTGTATATATCGTAGAAATGTAAATCAAGATGTATAGGAAAATGGTTATACTATGAATCCATGGTCAAAAAATGCCATGGGGACAGCGATTCCGTAGGTAAGTGGTGGGATCGACTCGCGGGGGCAAAGGGACTGAAAAAAGGCGGATCCCTCAATAGTTCGTCACCGAATTACGAGGTGGGCGGTGATTGATTCGCCAACGCAAGGGGTTTTGACTCGGTCCCTGTCTTTCTCTTCGATTCCTTCGATTTGCTTTTTTTTTTTTTCCTGGGCATTTTCCATGCATTTAGAAGCATCGTGACCCCTCCCCCTTGTTGAATGCCCACTCCTTGCTATCTGCCAACTGTGCGTTATGCGGAGTAGACAAGCTGCCAAACGAAGGTTAGCGATATGCGGAATGTTATGCAGATTTGGCATATCTGAGTGAATCTTATCTTTCCAGTTCATGATTGGTTTTTGCCACGTTCATCGCCGTACTTTGTACTGTGGTTCTGTTGATAGACTGACATCATGTTCTCAAAACTGGCAACTGGCGGGAGTCCGGGGAAATGTCACATGCCAAAATGTCACATGGGCGTGTATCTTCCCGCGTCATCGAAGCGAGAGATCCATCGCTGTCATTGATCAATTCGACTACACTACTGTACTGTACAGTAACATCAGCACCTTATTTCGAAACATCGACCACGGGAAGATCCTCCGGCGCTTGGCCCGGTACCAGTCCTTATCATGGGTCTTCAACCGGAGAAGCGAGGCATCGAGTATACTGACTTCGCCGATAGCAACCCGTATGCGCGTTTCAAGTCGGCGCGTACCAGCTACGGGCAGCGCTTTGGTGAGGAAACAGCCTATGTACCTCTAGACCAAGCATCGCAATCCTTCCCAGGGAACGAAGAGGATGATGATGATGATGCCCAGGCTGCCGATCTGGTTCAAAGCAGTCAAGATGTAGAGGAATCCGGTTCATTGCTGCATTACGGCGACCTAAACACGAAGATTGTGGGCGTGCGCTACTACAGAGGGCATGCCACCATTGGGGAGCATGTCATCATCAAACGAGAGCCTTCGAATCAGTACGATAGAAACGCGATTCGAGTCGATAACGTGATGGGCAACCAGATTGGTCATATTCCGAGAACCATGGCAGCCAAGTTGGCAAAGTATCTGGTACGCCGCCCAAAGTACTGTGCACGCGAGTGTAGTTACGGCGTTCGCGGTCTGCTAAACTTCGCATATAGGATGAGCGGTCTTTGCTCGTTGAAGGCATGCTGACAGGTGTCATTGGCGCTTATGACTGTCCCGTCGTGCTGAGACTCTATGGCACGGCTAACCCTGAGCTCAAACGCGCTCTCAAAAACAGCATGGAAGCGGACAGGCTGCCTCTGAATGCCATTAGACAAAGAGAGCGTGAGGATGCTAAACGACAGAAGGAGCGTGAGAAGGCCGAGAAGCAAGCGGCCAAGCTGGCTCGTGCCATGGCAAAGAGCAGAAAGGATGAGGAGTGGCAGCTTTCAAGTAATATGGGCTACTCAAATCTCTACTCCGGGGAAGGTGACCTGGATCTTGAGAACCAGGAAAGCCTTGAAGAGCTCATTGGACAAAGCAGTACCTTCAACCCTCGCGATATCGGCCAAGTGAATGAAGATTTTGGCATCAAAGAAGCTGATTTAGAAATGATGCCCATGGCCGAAGATCCAGATGCTCTCGCGACACAGCTTCTACCGTATCAGCGCCAGGGGTTGGCTTGGATGATTGCTCAGGAGAACCCGGTACTTCCTGCAGCTGGTTCTGCGGAGGTTGTGCAGTTGTGGAAGAGAAATGGCAACAAATTCACCAACATCGCTACCAATTACTCTACCTCACAGGCGCCGCCTCTGGCTAGTGGTGGTATCCTGGCCGATGACATGGGTCTTGGCAAAACGATTCAGATCATCGCTTTGATCCTCGCAAACCCCCAGCCCAAGACTCCAGCCTCTTCTAAGACCACCTTGATCATCTCGCCAGTAGGTGTGATGAGCAACTGGAAGAACCAAGCACAGGATCACACTCATAGCGACCGAGCCCCTAAGGTGCATGTCTATCATGGACAAGGGAAGAAGGAGGCCGCCAATCTCGATCAGTATGATATTGTCATCACAAGCTATGGCGCTTTGGCTATGGAGTACAACCCGAACGCCAAAGTGCCTCCGAAGAAAGGGCTATTCTCGCTCCAATGGCGTCGTGTGGTTCTTGACGAGGGACATACAATTCGCAATCCACGATCTAAAGGTTCTATCGCAGCTTGTAACCTGAGGGCAGACTCGCGCTGGACGCTTACAGGAACCCCTATCGTGAACGCTCTCAAGGACCTTTACTCTCAAGTTCGCTTTCTCCGACTCACCGGTGGCCTCGAGGACATGTCTGTGTTCAACAGCGTTCTCGTTCGGCCTCTTATGTCAGAAGATCCCAATTCTCGTTTGCTACTACAGGCTCTGATGAGCACCCTCTGCTTGCGTCGTCGGAAGGACATGAACTTCGTGAATTTGCGGCTTCCTCCGCTCACGTCTCGAGTCCTACGTATCAAATTCCATCCGCATGAGCAAGAGAAATATGATATGTTCCAGTAAGTTCCACTGGCGGGCTTCCTTTCCCAGTGTCTCCGGTTCACTAACAATTTTCAGATCCGAGGCGCAAGGCATGCTCATAGATTTCAAATCCAAAGACAAAGGTGGCGCCACATATTCTCACCTTCTCGAAGTCATCCTCCGTCTGCGACAAGTCTGCAACCACTGGGCACTTTGCAAGAACCGCATTGACAAGCTAGCGGAGTTCCTCGAGAAGAACAAGATTGTTCCGTTGACTCCGGAGAACATCAAAGCGCTTCAAGACATCCTACAAATCCGCATTGAAAGTCAGGATTCCTGCCCCATCTGCCTCGACCCCATACAGCAGGAACAACCCGTGATCACCACCTGCGCGCACGCCTTTTGTCGGAAGTGCATCGAAGAAGTGATCGACCGCCAACACAAGTGCCCCATGTGTCGCGCCGACATCGAAGACACAACCACGCTCGTCTCCCCGGCCGCGGAAATGGGTGAGAGCACGGACACCGTCGTCGCCGACCCCGACAACCCCAGCAGCAAGATCGAGGCCCTGGTCAAGATCCTAACCGCGAAGGGCCAAACTGCCGACACCAAGACCGTCGTCTTCAGCCAGTGGACCTCGTTCCTGGATCTGGTGGAGCCCCACCTCCAACGCCACGGGATCGGCTTCGCGCGCATCGACGGCAAGATGAACTCCCTCGCCCGCGACAACTCCACAACCCGCTTCTCCACCGACCCCGAATGCACCGTCCTGCTCGCCAGTCTGAGCGTCTGCAGCGTCGGTCTGAACCTTGTTGCCGCCAACCAGGCCATCCTCGCCGACAGTTGGTGGGCGCCTGCCATCGAAGACCAGGCCGTGGACCGTGTCTACCGGCTGGGTCAGAAGCGTGAGACCACGGTCTGGCGGCTCGTCATGGAGGACAGTATCGAGGACCGTGTGCTGGCGATCCAGGACACGAAGCGTAAGCTGATGCTGGCGGCGTTCCGTGAGACGTCCACGAAGAAGAAGCTCGATGATAAGGCCACCAGGGTGTCGGACTTGGAGTCGCTTCTGAAGTCGTGAAAGGGTGTTATACTGTACTGCCACATGACTGTTCAAGACTCAGTGCTCTGCCGCGGAATAGAGGATTGTAGGTAACCATATCCGGTTTCCGTGTAGCCTGTTAGTGTTATTATTAGCCAGCCAGCTTTGCGGACTTACCTTTGGGGATTCTTAAAAATATTACCATGAGTTGTGATGCATCACTGTTCTTTGTTGCTTGTGTACGACCAAAGCACTACATCTACAGTGGGTCTTCTACGCACCTTCCGAACACGCGCGTTATCCACCAACCACGTATGCCAGCAATATTACTAGGTCAACAGAACGTTCCATTTTTGATCGAAGAAACGTACAAAACTAACAAGATCAGCCAATCTTCAGTCTACTCTATATATTTCTATCTGGGAATCAACAAAAGTATCTACAGATTGTGAGAATTGCCCTAGTCAATTCAATGCTGCGAAGAAGTCGATACGTAGCTTTAAGGTATAAGACTTCTACAAGGGCATTTCAAGAGACCTCGCTGTCTTATTGCTATTGCTTGAATATATGCCCAGAAAGGCCTCGCTGGCTTCCCTGGTCAAAAAAAAAAAAAAAGCTTAATATGCTTGTTCACTCAGGGACACGTCGCGAAATTACTATTTTCAAAGGTATTTTAGACCTTAGATGATTCGACTTATGGAAACCCCACAATCAACATAGCCATTATGATTTTTCATTGCATATCAATAACCATCAATCCATTTCAAGGTTATGTTTTCATTTATCATTACCATCCTGTACGACCATCACAAAAAAAGGAAACAGCGACCTGAATACGAGCCGTGTTTGATGCAAATGCAAATGCAGACGTCGATGCAGATGCAGATGTGGAGACAATCTGTAGAAAGACATAAGAAAACCCCCAACAATCACTATGTTCTACCATCTCATACGTAACAGTCTCAACGCGCCCAACCAACCGTGAAATGGTATCATTAATCGTTCGTTGAATAGAAGCAAGAAGGAAAGGAGTGTTGAGAGGAAGCTATAACCGCAACGCCGAGAAGTAGTACAAAAAGAGCAACTCGACTCCAGTCGGCTCCACTCGACCCCATTCGCTCCGGAAATTGTTAACAAGGGGCAGCGGTGGCAGGTAATGTACAAAGCCCCGGGAAAAGATTTGTGCTGTGAAGTGCATCAAAGTGACAGCGTTAAAGGGAAAGGGAAATAGACAGAGTTCTCCATCCTGTCCTAAAGAAATGGAACGGAGGTACTTGTCGTGAGGGATATCGTAGAAGTATGTGCAACTGCATGGAAAGAGAAAATCTTGATTCACTAGAAGCTCGAATCAGAAGACAGGTAGGAGAGAATCGGAATCCCTTCTTCGTCATGGGTCCTCCGGGTGGTGCTTCACTGGGTCTTGCAGGCGGCCTTTTTCCCAGGCTTACTGGATGGGGGTTCCTGCTGTGGAGTCGAAGCGTTCTGGAAAAATGGAGAGATAACCTGCTGCTGTCCGACAGTAGGATTGCTGTCGTTTCAGGTGCTCTCAGTGCTGATCTGCTGCAATCCTGACACTGGCGTAGGGGGCAGAGGCTGCGGGGACGGTGGAGAGTATTCTTCCTCACTTTCTACCGTGTCCATTTGCACGGGGAGAATGATAGAAGGATCGATGGGTGGCTGGGAGTATCCACCGTCCTTCTGCATTCCGGTTGCTTGCTTTGGTACAGCGGTAAAATGATTCGCGAACGGTGGGGCGTATCCAGCATCACCGTTGCCTACGATGGGGCCGTCTTGCATAGTAACCGAGTGTGGCGTCGCTGGCTGTGAGTAAGGCTGAGATGCTATCGGACTGGGCTGCGGCGGCGAAGGCTGTATATGGTTGTACACCGGGCCTGGTAACTGAAAGTGGCTCAAGTCAGGGGCGAGCGCAGGAGGACCGAAATTGTGAACGGTAGGTGGAACCATTGACTGGGATGGCAGAGGCTGAGGCATCGGTGGCGGGTGCTGCGAGTACGTATATTGATATGGAAGGGGAGCCCCAGACATAGGCATCAAAGAGGGCTGGGCGAGGGGCTGAGAATACGAGCCATAGGGCATAATGACGGTTGAGAGCCTTTGTTTTTCTCTCATTCGTTCTTGCCAAGCAGCCGGATCTTCGCGTTTGAGGCGTTCGTCGGTGATGACCTCCAGAGCCTCCCGCTTTTCTTCCTCAGTCAACTTGTCATTGTCCTCTTTCTGGAAGGTTTCAGTCAAGCCGATTTTCCGAATGATGCTTTCACTCGAGCGTGCGTCTTTCTCGAGGATTTTATCCAACACCCCAGGATCCTTCCCGATGTGCTCGGAGACGTCTGTTTGTGGCACATTCTTGACCGGGAATAGGTATTCGCCAAGCTTCTTTGACGCCCAGCGGACTGGATTTTTCTTGTCAACAACGCGGAATGCAAGCTGGGTTTTGTAGACCGCTTTATTGTACATGACCTCCTCAAATGTGCCGCCCGAGAGAAATCGGTATACAAAGACCGGCTTTTTCTGACCAAGACGGTACGCCCGCCCGACGGCTTGCTCTTCCCAGACCGGGTTGAAGGTGAAGTCAAAGATTATCACACGATTTGCGCCAGGGATATTGAGACCAAGCCCTCCCGCGCGAGTCGAGATCAGATAAATGAGATCGGAAGAATTTCCATTGAACCGCTTAACTGCGCCCTGTCGCTGAGAGACCGGTGTTTGCCCGTCTAGACGGCAGTATCTCCAGCCTGCCCTCTTGAGGATGACTTCGACATAGTTAAGTGTCGGGATACTATGTGAGAACACCAACACTTTGTCACCAACACGTACAGATTCGGCGATGATCTTGTGCAGAATCCGGGCTCGATGAGACAATTCGATAGCTTCGATGTCGGGCACGGCAGAGTAAATTTGTTCCTGTTCATTCTGTAACTTTGTCAAATCAAGACCCAATTGCGAAATAGGCTCGTCACCCGGGGCTTTCTCAAATCCCTCCAGCCTCTTGTCGATCTTCTGAGCATCATTGAATCGGCTTTGGAGCTTATCCCTGAAGCACACCGGGTGATTGCAGCAGAGCCCGAGAACCGCGAGCCAGGACAGAATCTCCATTCGATTAACGTCGCATCTCCCTTCCAAGATCGACCGCACATACGAGTTGTAAGCTGCCTGTTGTACGTCCGTCAGAGGCACAGTGATGACAAATTCAACCTTTGGAGGCAAGCTTCCAGCAAGAACAGAGATATCTGCGCGATTGATTTTGGGCTCGAGGATTTCTTTGAGTACGTTAAGCCTCACAAGAGACCTGCGGCGCTCAGTGTACGTGCTGTCAACATACAGACCCTCCTCAATGGGCTCAACATAGTGTGCCTGGAACTCGCGTGGTTCACCCAAGTAGCCCTCTGCGATCCAATTCACCATAGCATAGTAATCTGTGAGATTGTTGGCGAGTGGGGAGCCGGTCAAGGCGATGCGACTTTTGGTCTTGATTTGCATTGCTGCTAGGGCAACTGCCGAAGACGAGTTTTTCATTCTGTGCGCTTCATCGGCAACGACTACGTTAGGACCATCAAGAAGCCACCTCTTTACGTTCTCATGGTCTGCATCCGGCAATGGTTTTGACCTCTTCGAGGTTTCCCTGTTCATAATCCAAGCGCGGAACATGTCATAACTCAAAATGAGTATTCCACCTCCTTCATACCACTCTTGGATCGTTCCAAGCCTCTCATACAGTGATTCACTGCTTGTGACCTTATAAAAGGGTCCAATTTCAACAGTAGGAGGAGTCCACAAGTAGAATTCGTCCTGCCAGTTTTCGGTCAACGACGACGGGCAAAGTACCAATGTCTGAGAACGACGAAACCTCTCCGGTACTTGTTTCTTGATTTCAGGATTGAGGGACTTAGAAGCGGCGGAGATAGTCACCAGAAGTGATATGACCTGCATTGTCTTGCCCAAGCCCATTGTGTGGGCCAGCAAACAACCCTGATGAGTCTCATCGACTATCAGTTCTCGCCACATGAATTGAATTCCTTTCAGCTGATGAGGTTTCACTCGCCGCGCGATGGCCTGATGCAGGTGAATTGGTGGATCCCCAAAGCTGACAACTTGATTCGTATGGTCGGTATTGGCTGCTCCCATGCTCTCCATGTACAGCTTTGCGGAGTTCTCCTGCATTGCAACACGGCGTTGCGCATTCTCTCGTGCCTTTCTAGCAGCTTCGCTCTCTTGGACGGCTCGTTTTCTGGACCTATGGGGTGTGTCGTTGACATCGCTATGCCCAAACCCATTGCTTCGTTCCCAATCGCAGTATGCTGCCAGATGGTAGGATAGCTCCTGATAGAATTCCCCATAGCCTTCAACTTCCCGTAACGCTCTACGAACCTTGTTTCTAGGAATCCCCTTGGCCGTGAGCCGAGAACAGGTGACCCAGGAAATGTAGAAGGACGAAGCGCGCATGACGAGCATACTCTCTGTATATTCCAAGTCAGGCAATCGGTCTTGGCTCTGAAGCATCAACTCCAACGCTCGCACAGTGAGCTCTCGAAGATCCGCTTCCTCATATCTGCTGGGTATGCGCTCGGCCATCTGGGATCGGTCCTTGGGAGCAAGGTTGGCAATCAGCTTGACGAGAAGACGACGCGGATCTCGACGCTCCTCCAACAAGCTGGTGTCCAGTTTTTTGAGTGCTTCATAGTCATCCATGTCAGGCAGAGAAATGGATCTTCTTCTCTGCGACCCCTCTCTTTTTATAGCGAAGTCAGGACCGAGGTCTGAAACAGGGGACATGTTCTCGTATAGAGCGGGATCAACCTGCGGCACCTCAACCTGCACTGGATTCAGAGGTGGTGTCGCGATATCATAGTCATCTGGGTGTGGTGTGTCATCTGTAAGGTCAATGACTTTCGGTGTCTCATCATTGGTTACGACAGGCGTTGAGTCTGGTGAACTTGAAACGGCAAATGGATATCTTCGAGATCTCACCCTCCGTATAGTCCCAGAAACACTGATTATATCTCCTTCCTCATCAGAAGATGAAGAATGGTGCGTCGCACCATCTGGTTGACAAACTCGTTGAAAAGGTGGTGGTGGAACTCCAGAGTCATCGATGAAATCGTCGGAGTCCGAGTCAAGCGATTCAGCATCATCGCTTCTGTTACTGCGCCAATTTATGAATGTTGGTAGCTTCGGGGGAGGAGCCACCTTCAGTGGGCAGCTCTCGAGTCCTATCACATGAATATGATATTTGTGCTTCTGCATTCTGAAGATCGTCTGTTGTAGAGCTTGACATTGGGTTTGTAGCTCGGATTCCGAAGAGTAATCAACTTGCTTTATTGCTTCTTTCAATTTATGCAAGCGACCTTCCAGCTTTTTGAGTGAGCGTGTAAGTTCTTTGATTTGCTGGTTACGGCTGTTGCTCCTTTTAGCTGCCATCCATTTCGCCCATGCCTTGGTTTCTTCTTTAGGCTTATAGATTTTCTGCCACTCAGTCTCATATTTCAGTATGCATTTCTCAATGATAGACTCGACCGCATCGGGAGTAAGCTTGGCTCGTTTGGCAATCACAGGGGCTCGGGACTCCTCGTCAATCTCTCGCCAAGTCTCCTCATCGTAGTCACCCTCAGACCCTGAGTCTCCGTACAACGGAAATGCATCCTGACCATCTTCTTGAGCAGGGTACTTTTCCAGAAGCCATGCATATGGGTCAGAGGTCTTTGGTGGTTCAGAACCGTTCGAGCTCTTAGAACTCTCAAGTTGTGGCCAGTCTCGGAAATCTTGCTTACTCACTGCAACGTGGCCACCTTTGGAGGTATAAAGAGTAAAAAATCTTTGGCCTGCTTCCCCTCTGATTGGATTGTAGGGAACCACAGCCTGCTTGGTTGGGCCCAGTCGCACAGGATCTTGGCGATAAAAGTGAGATAGGCATTTGTTGACGAAGGCGCGCCTAGCTGGGGGGCATTGTGAGCCAAAGATACAGAACTCATCGTCTTCAGTCGCGGGACTTTGAGGATAGAACAACTTGGAGGGTGTGGTCGCGTCGGGTCCCATATACCATTGCCTGCTTGAAGATTGGCCGGCAGGTTTGACGGCAGGTTTGTTAGTCGCACTGTCAGCTTTGTTGTCGAGTTTGCTTAGATCAAGCTTGCGTCGTTTCTTCCCCTCTCTGTCAATGACCAATTGCTCACCAGGACGTGAACGCTTGTGAGACTCCTGTGATGATGCACGGACATTTGATTGAACAACGAGACTTACGCCATCTTCCTCGCCGTCATCATCTGATGTGTGTCCGTCCTCAGCAGTGATATGTTGCAACTGATCCTGAGGCTGTACCGATTTCACCGCTGGGATTGAAGCGCTAGGTGTGGGAGAGGAATGGACGCGGGGGGTCTGAAAAACATCTCGCTGAAGGGTCTCTATACGAGGCACTTGTGTATGGGATAGAGTTGCGGGGCTTGCGAACGTAGACTGACTAGTAGACCGAGTGTCATCGGGAACTTGGTTCCTGAAGGGAATCGTAGATAGCGTCGTAGATTGATGGTATTTGGAAGATTTCCGCTGCAGGTATCTAACAGCACTATGCATACTACTGCGGGGACCAAGGGCTCTTAGACCCAAGTCTTCTTTCAGGGAATGAATGTCAACATCGTGGAGAAGCACCTCCCCCGTGATCACATTGTCCCGCAGAGCGGCCTCGAAGGTGACAGGATCTGGTCGCGCGACAACCGACGAAGAGAGAGACCATGGCGCGTCAGGATTATGGCACAGAAACTGTACCACCTCGTCAACTGTCCAGTCGAGGGGATCCCCGCTAGGCTCCATTTCCATGGGTGATCTGCAGGCACAGTATTAGATTCGATGCCACGTGATCATCATGGTACTCGAGATGAAGCTACTTACTAACTCATGCACGTTGCCCAGAGCCAACGAAGCGAAAGGTTATCATGATTTTAGTAAACAATAGAGAGCTGTAAGAGATGATAGAAGGTGAGAAGTGGGCAAGAGTCTATATGGTGATAGGTAAAGGCGGGTTTGGAGATATCCGTCGGGCGATAAGATTGTGTATGAAGATGAAAGGTGAAAACGGAAGGCTATCGGATATGTGAAGTCGGGAACAACCGAGTCTGCTATAGTACTTGTATCGGTGAAAGGCTATTTATTTGTTCTTTAGCCCTGTGATCAGGAGAATGAAATGGTCGTACACCAGGGATTGAAAGTTATCTGGGACTTTGGTAAGGTTTTATGTAAAAGGCAAGTGGGAAATGTGTTATAAAAGAAACAAGATGGACAGGAACGCGTTAACTGCGTTGACTTGCCATCAAGGGACTTTCTTAATTCTACCGCTAGTAACAAGCGGTGTGGAAGGCGGAACAATAGGCTGATAAGAAATGGTGCAGTGGCTATACACAGTAACTTATCCGTGAACCGCATCTTATACTTCCTTTGCTTGATGGTCTATCATGCTAGCCTCATCCACATCTCGATAGATTTCAAATCATGCATAGGTCTTGGGGAAAGCACGGCCCTCAACTTGGCTATGTTGCATGGCTTCCAATTCACTCACTAAGCTTTGAGTCTATGGGGTCTACATAGTTCTGGGCAAGTATATGGTCTGCTCCGAGCCACGAAGTATATGGGATATGGTGGGCAGAGTACCAAGCTTGGTCCAGCCTCCTGTGCTAGTAGGAATACTCATATATCTCTACGTAATGCGCAAAAGACAAACAATTCTGTTGTAGAAACTTGGATGACCGCCTAGCTTGGTCTACCGTGTGCAACTTCCTCCTAGAGCGATTGACAGCTACACATCCACGAGCCATAGTTCTGCATGAACATCTATCTTTGCGATAACCTCACTACACTTCTTGAAGTCCATTGAAGCCTAAGGATATAATGACTATCAGTATACCAGCTCATTTCGGCTATCATGACATGCTTCCCGCAATGTTCACACAAGGCACCATGACCAAGTCAACTCAACCTCATTGAATCCTTTCCCATTACCATCTTCGTCACTCGATCTTCGTCACTCGCAACCTCGAGGCGATATCCAAGCGCAGGATCAAAGAACGGGGAGTTCATTTGAAAGCTCAGTGAGCCACACTATTAGTAAAATACGAAGATGTCCAGGTCACCTCACCCATAAAGACCATTTTTCATTGTGGAGAAAGAAGCTATCATGAGACAACTTTTGGGTGATTACACACTTTTCCTCTTTTCTCCTCTCCTCGAAACATTCATTGAAACTTCATCTCTTCAGCCCACCGGTTTTCCTTCCTTTTTCTTTTTTTTTCTTTTTCTTTTTCTTTTTTTTTTTTTTTTAGATAATTTCGCTATCTCATGAACCTTCGGAGCCCAAACAGAAGAAAACGAACAGACCGAACGCTAAAGACAGAAAATGGAAGACAGAATAGAAAGGTAGATGGTGCGTGCCGCGTGTTGGAGAAATATCTTGCCGATCTGCTATGAGAGCCAAGTCAGCGATATATGAATGAAGGATCTCTTGTTTAAAAATCATACTAACAATTCTCGAGTCCCCAGAAACTGAAGAAGCTGCTTGTATTCTTTCCAACCATCAAGACTGGCGTCAGATGTCAAACTCTCCATCGCCCATTTCCCGGTACAATGTACTCAGGCGCCACGGCTCACGGTCGTGATAGTCCTGCATGATCCTGTCAAAGAGGCTATCTGTAGGCTGAGCCTTTGACTCGAAGTCAAATGATTGCAAACCCAGAGCCCAGTCCTCAATGTCGACGATGCTCGAGACCTGCGCATCTGCAGTCAAATTACTGCCATCTGAAAGTGGTGCCCATCTGGCACGCAGCGCGATCTTCTCTTCTTCAAAGAGCGGCATTCCAAAAGATGCGAAGTAATCATCCGTCTGGTTCCACTGAAAGTCATCTTTGATATCTAACTCGGTATCATACGGATGGCATAAAGGCTCTAAGAAAAAAAAGGGTCGTTAGCTCAACGCTAGCAATGTGACCCCGAGACACGTCTGCGGTCAAAATGCAAAAACAAACAATGGCCAAGCCAAGCTCACCGATCCATGTATGCTCCTTCAGAACGAGCTCAGGAGCTTGCTTGGTGTTGGTAGCTGTTGAGACTGGGACTCCAGTCCTACGGATGTCCGATTTGTTCCTTTGCGAGTATTTTGGGATTTTCTTTGCCAGCTTCTTGCCTTGGTACAATGCGGGAAGGGGAATTCTGCCGCCAGCTTCTCCTAGAACTGGGTTGATCAAGCCGGGAGTGATCCCACGAGTGGTGTTCAGGCCAAGGCTGATGCCTTTAGCAACCAACTTCTGCTCGATTTCAGCACCTAGTTCAATGCTCTTCTTGTTTCCGGAGTCCCAGGCACACAGGAAAAACGCCTGACGGAATCGGCCGCCTCTCTGCTGGAGGGCGTTGGGTTTAACACTGTGACCCCTTGGCATTCTGTCAAGGATGTCGTCGAGTCGAATGCGGCGGTCCAGTCGGATCCAAGCCTCCACCCGAAACTCCTCAACATCCGTGGGGATTTGGTCAGGCAGAACAGGAATATCTCTCAAATACTTTCCATTGATTGGATATGCTTTCATTCCTATCTTGGACTTGCTCTTGGGCCCGACGGGATGGAGCTGATACAAGATGTCGGGGAGATTGTCCCATGACCAATCCTCTTGCTCAGGAAGGGTCTGATCTAACACAAAGCTTGCATCTTCGCAAGCAATCTGTGATGCTGATGCTGCTATTGTTGTTAGTGGCCAGTCTTGTCCGCAGGACCATGGACACACCTTGGTTGGCATGGTTGATTTCCTTGACGTTAAACGCCTGGCTTGTCCGCGGGACCACGGGCATACCTTGGTCGAGTCGGTTAATTTCTCTGACGTTGAATGTCTGGCTTGTCCGCAAGGCCATGGGAATACTTTGGTTGCTTTGGCTGTTTCTCTTGACGTTGAACGTCTGGCTTAAACCCAGTGGCACATCCATTCTGACGGGAGAGCTACTAAAGCCTAAGCACAAGCTGCTCAGCCGTGAGGGATGTCTGACAGAGAGAAAGTTCGAGTAAGAACAAGAGCAAGAAGGTGAGAACCTATGAGAACAGGGGGGCTAGATTGAAGCTGAATGACGTCAAGAGCGTTGACGAGAACAGAGTTGATATGAGATACGAAGACAGTCTTGATCGAGAATCGTTGAGAGTAGAGAGCAGACAAGAATGAAGATAGGTCTTCTGTGTTGGAGCACCTCTCTTTGGTGGCTCGTTGATGGGGGGCTGGGACTTGGGGCTTCAATTGGGTTAGATGTTTCAAAAGTCTCAATGAAAGGTGAATAGGGCTCTCTAGCTTGCTAGCGAAATGCGTTCGCTTCACTCGGAGCTTTTTGACAATGCGAAATCATTACCTGCGAATCTATTGACAATCACTGTACTGCTGGATAAAGCATGATTTGCACGTTCACCGAGGTGCTGATTCAGAGAAGGGTGTATTGCTATGAGAGCTATAATACAGAGAGGCGAGTATACAACTTTCCTTCTGCAGCGAAACCAGCGCAACGGGCGGTAGCCGTGAGGTATCAACCTCTTTCGAAAGCCTAACCATACACATGTTCTAACCAGGCCAAGCCCTGTGGAAACTTCTGGGGGGCTTCATGGCAATAGTTGAGTCTTTTGAGAATTCCACCTTGGCCAATCATATGACTCATTCGGGGCTGGTGAGCAAGCTTGTCAAAAGTCTCGACAATAGCTATAACCATCCAGTGATTTATTCTCCCTCTATAGACCCCGCATGTGGATCCAGATATAACGCACAGCCGGGGAAAACTTCAGACAATGAGCTTTGTACACGGGAGGTCTTTCTTTGTCCGAAGGGACCCACCCTGTAAAATCGAGTGGCTGGGTACTGCTCCTGTATTCGAAGACTATCCCACTCTCTTGTGCCTTTAGAACTTTGGAGTAGGTCTTGTGAGAAGTGCGGGAACCTAGCTAACCTGCAGTAGGCGGTTCAGCAGCTTTAGGGGATTTGAAAGATGCTTCCATTTAGTAATGACAATGTCAACCCGGAAGAGGCCGAGCACCTCAAGTCTGTGTATCTCCTCTGCTAAGATACAAAGCTTCTCTTATCATTGAACATGGCGTAACAATTATTAAACCGTATGTCTTGAGAGCGTGTGATGTCATCAACACATCGGAGTAACACCTGTTACTTCATCAACTGTCACCTTCCATAACCGCGAAGTGGCCTTTGTGGTGACATTACAGTGGACTCAATAATGACAAACTGCTTAGCGACCAAGGAGTTGTAGCAAGAAGCGAGTGTGGTCTTGAAGACCCTGATATTGACTCGTGTACTGTGGTCGGGTTCGAAGTATACAGGCAACCAATAACAGGATGAGCCAAGACAAATTCCCGATACTTAGTGCTTTCTTCCCTCCCACTGCAGTATTCGGTCAAAATATCATCAGCAGTACTGTACTGCACCCCTTGAAGTATTGCTATTTTATATCTCCGTCTGATTCAATCCCCCCAAAAGCCAATCAATCCTTTCATTTCAAATATGACTACGCCCCCTATCCTCCGTTTGATTCCAGCCGTAACCCCGAAGTCCCGTGTCGCATCTCAGCTTCCCAGGCGGTACAGTCTTCAGATAACCTGCAACGTGAAGCCGAACGCTTCCAACAACCGGGAGGGCATCGTCGACGTAAGTGCAGACCGGGTTTCTGTATGCGTCGCCGCATTGCCCCGGAACGGCGAGGCAAATGCAGCGGTCTCTCGCATTGTCGCACAAGTAATTGCCCCTTCGGATTCTTCCACTTCCCTGTCTAGCGTGCTCGCTCGTCGCATACATAGTACAGTGTTTGATCTGTATGATATCAACTAACAAGCTCAGGCGTTCAAAGTGCCCAAGTCAGATGTGGAAGTAATCCGTGGGCTCAAGTCGCGCGACAAGACCCTCAGCATCGCTAATTTGGAGATCGGATCCCAATCCGAAGACGAATACATTCAACAGGCACTTGAGAGGCTGAGAAAGGCATTAATTTGATCGCTCTTCAAATCTCTGGTGATTGAATTGTCTCCGACCGGTAACTTTAGCTGCCAGACACATAGCGGGAACGGCGATCGCGCCCGTGACATCACGGAGGACGGGAAACTCCCCGACTATTTTTTATCCTCCGATTGTACCGCAGTTCAACAGTCTTCACCGAACCTACTTTCCAACGAAAAGGACCCCAAGGTCATCTTTCAACTACCTTGCCTTCCGAACCATTCTCAACATCAGTCGAAATGTCCACCACGTCACAATCTCAGCCAGCACAACCGGAGAGCGCGAAGCGCAAAGCCCCGACCGAGCCAACCTCCTCCGCACCAACATTGACATTCACCACGCGCAATCCCCTCTGGACCTACCTCAAGCTCCAATTGTATGTTCCTCTCTGTCCTCTCCTCTACTCTAAGAAATTCGTTCATCAATTGTATTACAGAACGCATCAGCCCCCCGTCTCCCAGTCAACCCTCACCCAACCACTCGACCCTCTCACAGCGCGCACCTACCTCTCCGCCGCACTCAACCAATTTCTCGGGCTTTCCGGCACGGCCATCTCGATTGATATACTGAAGATCGACCCTCCCACCAGCACAAATGCCAAGACAATCTGGATTCGAGTCCCCGCACCGGATGCATCAGCCGTCGTCGCGGCACTGAGTTCGTGGGTCGGGGGTGGCGGGCCGTCGGGCGACGCGAGTGGTGCTGGCAATGTTGCCTGGCGGGTTTGTGCCAAGGGAAACTTCCTCCAGGCGCTGGTGAATGGCTCCGGCGCAGAGATGTTCGTGCCGTGAGTGTCTGAACTCGGTATAGCTTTCTTGACTTTGTTCACCCAAGGAGAGATCTGAACCATCGACTTGAGGTTGGACTTCGCATGCAATGCATTACCTGCCGAAGTGCTGCGTGCTCGGTGACTGAGGCAGCGATCATTCCGGTTACTGGAGCTGGAACCGTGGTCTACACCAATCGCTCGGCCATCTCGGGGCTTGCCTGAATCTCAGACACACAGCGGTTCCGGCACGAAGCCTAACCTGTGGATATTGAATGGTCGCGTGGTGGTTTTGTTGGTGACTTCCATGCAGCAGCAGCTCTTCTTTTGTCGGACTCGGACTCGGCTCAATCCAACAATAGGCAAAGGGCTGAGGTGGAAGTTCGGTAGATTGGGTGGGAAGCAGATTGTCTGCAGTTGGAGCAATCGACTCGAGCGAGATGTATATAGGTCACTTGCGTCATTGGTTGCTGAGGAGGGATGGGAATATGGTGCCGATTGTAGACGCTCACAGAACTCCCGGTCCTTGGCTGGCACTAGGTAGCCAATATCTACTCCCGTCTCCAACCTCAAGATGTACCCCGGCATATCCTCTGCTCTTCCATACCTGTAAGACTAGCTCGTACATGGACCGACATCTCACCACCCTTCAATTAAAAAGGTTCAATTTCGCTGCACAAGCCTAACTGCAACCATACGACTGTCTATACAATTCCTGCGAGCTCTGAGCTCTTGCTCCAAGGCATGACTAATGAATCAGATAATACTCCAAAGGTGCCCCTGCATGGCACGCGCACAGCCCGCAGGCGAGAGTCAGTGCAACCCGATACTTTGTCCATCCTTTCAGCCAAGTCGGCCGCGCAGGCCTTATTCGCCCCCTCAATACGCGACAGGTGGTTTTTACTCTAACGTTGAATCAGCCTTGCGAACACCGATATTAGGCACCACACCAGCACGATTACCCATTCTGAGTAACTTAAGGCGGCTGCTGTATGTACCATGACCTAGGTATATTACGAACGTTCTTCATGAACCGCACCCCACAAAAACCTTGCAGTCCCTGAACGAGAGATCAAAGAGTTTACCTATGCAATGCACCCTGTCGAGTCGAGACCCATCCATTCGCCTAGTTGACCTCAAAACTTGAAACGAGACAGCACAGCGTGACTGTCGTACTATGTATTTGCAGAGGTGGGTGTGTGGTAGGTTAATTGAGAAGTAAGACTTGGCAAGGGGGAAAGGAAAATCAGGGGTTGATGTGACTGACTGAATAACGCCCGAAGCATGGCATGGCATGGGCTTGGCTTACCAACGAGAACGGCGCAAGCCACTTCATGCAGGCTTACGGGATGATGAAACGGATGTTTGATGTGGGTGAGAGAGTTGATCTATCATGTAAGATCATTGTCCCCCCTCCTCAGACTCTCTCGCACAGAATACTAATCGCTGCTGCATTTCAAGGGATCCGTATGTTTTGGGCCTATTGCATTTTCGAAGGACTGAAAGAAAGTCTACCCCGTACCACCTGGTACTGCACAGTCAACGCATTGGTCGTCTTCCGAGCCAATTCCCCATGAACGGAAGTCTAGTTATTGCGGCTATAAGGATGCTACTATTTTTAAGGGTCCCGGACTCTCTCTCGGAGTACACCGTATCGAAGCTATTGCCAAGGGTACTTTATTATTGGACCGATGCAGCTCAGTTTCATTGTCTTCCCTGTAAAGATGGGTCGGCGATGGAACCTATTTTCGGGGGAAATATTACGAGGCTTGCCCCTGCATCAAGCCATGGCGTCGGATTCGGGTTGTTTTTGCCGCCACTCCCGATGATTGCCTTTTCAAAGGGCTGAAGATGGTGGAAGTCATCGAGTAGAGGAGACTACTCCTCTCTTGGAGTTATGCGAGGATCTGATTCTATGGCACAGAGACTTCCTCGATGCACAACAAGAATAGTGACAGTCCGGACGGATGAAGGAGGCGCAGGGGACGGGAAGATGAAGAATTGAATTGGCCAGCCCGCCAGTGAGCCAGTGTTTCAAAAACCCGACGGTCTGGCCTTTTGACAACCACCAAATCAACGAATCACGGCGGGCAGTGCGATGGGGCGGCAGTAGCCGTTCTGAACCTGTGAACGGATGTGACGTTTTGGCCCGCGTGGCGTGGGTGCGCCAACTGGCCAATCTCCCAATGGCCTACCAAATCCTCCTCCGGCCAGATGCCGATCGCCCTCGCCTTTGCCCCGCTCTGTTCCAACTGTTGTCAACTTGTTACCGCGTTCTTTTGGGTCTTGGGGAAGTTCCTCCATTGCCCTTGGTTTATTTGCATCGGCAGTGGCTGTACAGCACAAAAAAGAGGAGACAGAATACACGGTACCGTCCCCGTATTGTACGAGTACGCAAGCCGTACACGTACTTGACTGACTGACACTTCTTCTCGTCCATGGTCCAGAATACACCCTATTTGCGTTTGTTTCTCACTATAATTTTTTCTTTGCTCCAGACTAGAGCTAATGTGCGACCAACGCTTAAATTTAGTAGTTCCTCAACTCATATTAAGCGTCGATTCAGCTCCCAACCCCCCCTCCCCAGATTTCATTCCCAAATCTTCTTCCTTCTTCCTTCGTCTCACTCCTGACTTCGTCGATGTTCGGGGTGTTTTCCTTACTGAGTTACTCCATCCCTCGCTATTCACTCCCATAGTCAATTCAACTAGTCGACTACTCTCCTGTTTTCGGTTTCTCTGTGGAGCCAGTTCATCGTCCGTCTCCCAAGGCAGGTCCTTTGTGTGCGAGCCGTATAATTCCTACTGTGCATCGTCTTTGTTCCTCCTCCCTCGAATTCCTCTTACACCCCATCACCACCAGCAACCATGTCGGAAGAAGCAGGACATCAGGAGCCGCCTCCTGTCGCGCCGGTCCAAACTGCGAAGAATGAACCCTCCGCCAATGTACAAGAGAAACCATTCCGGCCGGGGCGCCTGACGCCACGCCCCAGCTTCCTCGAGAACCTCGCCAACTCCCGCGACAGACAATTCATGCTTGATCGACGCAATTCGAGTGAACTCAATCGATACTTTGTATGTCGTCGATGCAGTGACGCGCTACTTCTGACCCGTGTGGGAAGCTGGGAAGCTGACTGCAGTGCATAGCATGGCCCCCGCGATCTCGATAGACACTCCAAATGGCCCCTCGCCTTCCGGATGCATGGCAGTATCATGCCCAAAATGATCCTCCCCCTGTTCTTGGTTGCCCTCTGGGCGACTGCTATCACCTGCATCTCCCGCTTCGTACATTCTCGTGAGTTGGCCCTGTGAATGTGCTGAAAGGTCGTTTCTAATAATTGGGTGGTTAGTTGGTATCAATAGTATTCTGCTCACAGTCACCGGTTTCGTGGTCAGTCTGGCGCTTTCATTCCGCAGTTCTACTGCCTATGAAAGGTAAGTTATGAAGCATTGGATGTCGGCTTGATGTCACGGAACTAACGGTATGGCAGATGGGCGGACGGACGCAAATACTGGGCATTGCTGATCCAGACCTCCCGCAACCTCGCACGGACAATCTGGGTAAACACAGCTGAGCGCGAGGGGGAACTAGGAAAAGAGGATCTACTGGCAAAGCTGTATGCTGCCCGAATTTAAAAAGTGAGGAATGCATATGCTAACTTTAGTAGGACGGCTTTCAACCTGATCCTCGCCTTCGCCGTCGCCCTCAAACACAAGCTGCGCTTTGAGCCTGATGTTGGTTACGAAGATCTGGCAGGCCTGATTGGTCATCTCGACACCTTCGCCAAAGAGGCACACGACCGTCAAGTCCTGCAGCCCCCGAAGAAGTCTCTGTGGAAGGAAGTCGGTGAATCACTGGGCGTTTCGTTTGCAGAGTCCAACCCACGCAAGCTCATCAAGCGGACCAAGAAACCTTTGGGACATCTGCCGCTGGAGATCCTGAACCACCTGTCCGCCTACATTGACCGCTGCATTGGAAACGGAACCTTGACCTGCGGTCTTCACCAAAGTCAAGCCAGTACGCAATTCCGCCTCCCTTACACTCGTGTGCTTTCAAGCTAATGTCCTCCAAGTCAACGGTATCTCCAGCTTAAACGAATGTCTGACCGGAACGGAGCGTGTCCTCGATACCCCTCTTCCCGCCGCATACACCATCTCCATCGCGCAGATCTCCTGGATCTACGTCATGGTTCTTCCCTTCCAGATGTACAACTACCTGGGCTGGGTCACCATTCCCGGCTCTATTGGTGTGTACTAATCCATTGGCTGCACCCAGAACTCTACTGACTCACAACTTAGTCGCCGCATACATCATCCTCGGCCTTGCCTTCATCGGCAGCGAAATCGAGAACCCCTTCGGACACGACGTCAACGATCTGCCCCTGGAGACCTACTGCCGCCAACTCGCCAACGAACTCGACATCATCTCCGCCATGCCCCCGCCCAAGCTGGACGAGTTCGGCGTCCGCGAGGATAACTTTGTGCTCTTCCCGCTGAGCACCTCCGGCTACAACGAATGGAAGGAACGTTCCGTCGACGAGATCCGCGCCGCGCTGCGGTCGAAAGTCGTCGCCAACACGGACCCAGCAGGGTCGGAGACGACGACCATGGTTGGGAGCATGAGTAGCAAGCAGTCGTCGGTGTGAGAGCCCTGGTGAGGCGTTCAAAATGGCGATAGAAGAGTTTCGTGGTGCATTCATCATTGCAATGAGGGGGCGAGCCAAAATTCGGGATTGGGCGTCTTCGTTTTTTTTTTTTTTTTCAAGCATGCGAGTCTGGTGTTTTTGTTGTTAGGCAGGGTTTGCCTTCTGATGGATGGATGGGTTAGATGTCTGTATGGATTGGAATGTCTTCGGGTTAATCTTTTTGTTCCATATTCGGGCTTGGAAGTTGTTGCATCGATTCATCTGTGTAGCCTGTGTAGCCTGTGGATAGAGGCGTAAAATCGGGTCCATAGAGTCTCAATTCACTCACATAGCCGAGCTTGGATCAATTGGTCTGCAGACTGGCTCGATCGCTCTCTCTTGGGGAACTGTTCTCTTGTCCGATGTCCGACTCGACACACCCTGCTGCAACCGTGTGGATCTGTGCACAGTCGTCTGACTGTAGGTGTGGGTGGAGTCCAAAGTCTAGTGTGCTGGAATCTCCCCACTGACCCAGTTTCCGTACTTAGTAGATCTGACATACAGATTACAGTAGCGCAGTGCACCTCATGGTCCACAGTTCCACCCCCAGGGCGGCTCCTCCCATCGCTCTCTGGTCCATGCGGCTGTATGATCCCGTAAGGCCGAGCTCGGAAGATCGATATACTTATGTATGTATACAAGCAGGGAAAGGTCTACCAGAACATATTCCCCTGCCATCCATCCACCTCCATCCTCCATCATCAACCCAGACATCCTTTACACATTCCACTCCGTTGGATTCCCTTGTCGTCCCCCTCCGCACCTGTCAGCCACTGCTGCCTACGGTACGACCCATACCCTACCACTCAATCATGCAACAGATGATGACATCCGGACCCCCCGTTGAGCGGAACACACCCATAGCCGAACCCCTGCATCGAGGGGGTCGTCTCACCTGATTACCATACTTGCCTATTGCCTGTTGCCTAGAGCCTATTGCCTACGGTACCCTTAGGGTCCAGCAGACCCCGAGCGTGAACTCAACTCTCCTTCACGATCCAAGGGGGCCAAGGGTGGATCGCTTCCCCATTGCGATACCGAGGGGCGTCGATTTACGGTGCTGGTCCCTTCATCCCAGGGTGCTATCGAAGACCGGAAAAGCCAGAGCCCAAGGGTGGAAATGTCGACAGATGTGCGGGGTAAGCAGTTTAGATCTGAACGCCACTTGCCGAGGGAGGAACAAGCTATATGTGTGTCGGAGTTTCTCCAGAATCGAGTTCCAGTCTATTGTTATCTTCTACCTTGGTTGGCCTTTTCTTCTTTACTGCATTTTGAGGATCGCAGTCGTACAACTCCATTCTGCCTACGATCCAGAATCATGGCTCCATTGGTGACTGCCTCGGACCCTAACCCCGACCCGATCAAGCCCGGCAAGAGACCCGACGTTCCACCGCAGCTACAGGTCCTCGGCAAGACCAAGGATGGCAGGGACCTGAAAGTGCGCCGATACCCCGAGTTCCAGAGCCTGGAGGACGAGCGCGTATACCGGAAGCAGCACCTGGCGGCGGCGTTTCGTCTCTTTGCGGATCGGGGCTTCGACGAGGGTGTGGCGGGCCACATCTCCGTTCGCGATCCTATTCTCACTGATCATTTCTGTAAGTTTTGAGGCTGCTACGGCTTGGGTGTGTCTGCGGCTGTTGACGCGTACGGGAAACTCCCTAGGGATCAACCCCCTCTCCGCACACTTCTCGCTCATCAAAGTCTCCGACCTGATCTTGGTGGACGAGGATGGCTTGGTTGTCGAGGGCGATGAGCCCATCAACGCCCCCGCGTTCGCCATCCACTCGGAGATCCACAAAGCCCGACCGGATGTGAACGCCGCGTGCCATGCCCACAGCGTCGCCGGTAAGGCCTTTTCGTGCTTTGGCCGCGGGCTGGAGATGATCACGCAGGACGCACTTCGGTTCTACAAGAGCCATGGCGTCTACCGGGACTTCAAGGGTGTGATTCTAGACCGGGAGGAGGGCCAGCGGATCGTGGCTGCTTTGGGTGGCGGCAAGGCGGTGATTCTGCAGAATCATGGCCTGCTAACGGTGGGGGAAAGTGTTGATGAAGCGGCATTCTGGTTCATCAGTCTGGACAAGACC
This sequence comes from Aspergillus uvarum CBS 121591, assembly GCF_003184745.1. Classification (NCBI taxonomy): domain Eukaryota; kingdom Fungi; phylum Ascomycota; class Eurotiomycetes; order Eurotiales; family Aspergillaceae; genus Aspergillus; species Aspergillus uvarum. The sequence continues at coordinate 474,357 of NW_020291300.1, read as the reverse complement.
TGCCAGGCTCAACTCCTGGCCGATGCGGCATCCGCAGCGGGGTACAAGAAGATCATTATTGACGAGGAGGAGGCGGCTTATGCGGCCTTGCAGGTTGGGGGGCCGGAGAAAGGATGGTTGGCTTTTCAACCTTACTATGACGAGCAGGTTGCGAAGACGAAGGGTGAATTCCTTCTGTAAAGTGATTCGGATCATATGATGGGCCAGGGATGTCTGGCGGTTAGGCGCAAACAACCCCGCCGGACGATAGAGCCATGTCGGAATGGAGTACGGTCCACTTTCCAAGCCTATTGCTCAGGAGGGAGCCGGTTGACGAGCCAGCTGTCCATCATGATCATCTCCAATAGTGCGAAGGATACAGGGGGGTCAACCCTTGCTTTCATTGCTAGTGACATTAGGATGAGCCATTTCCTAACAGCTGTCAGGAAAAAGAAAGAGCATCACAAGTTGAAGCTGTGGTCATCAAAAGCAATTCCGTGGTACTGCATCCTAAATTGCTGTAAAAGGTTGATCAGAGATATCAATAAAGTATATATGCCTATAAAGTCGTATGCTGACCTGAGCAGTACCGGTAGATCCTCAAAGACTTATTTGCCTGAGCACCAGCTCTTGCTTTTCCGACGTCATGATCTGGCCCGGTTCCACGATTGTGGTTAAGGTTAGGATCCGATAACGGCATACCGTTGGACTTCACCCAACTTTGAGACCACACAGACCCTTCATTCTACTCATACATGTATAGGGATCGCTAGTGGTCCATCGTAGTGGCAAGCGATCGCCATCCACGAGCCAGAGCCGAGGAAACCCCATTTAGAAAATTGTTGAATGGGTGTTCGACCGGGCAGCAGCACGCCCCACCCGCAGGGTGAACTCTTGCCGGAAACGGAAAGACTGAATAATCAGAATCGGGTGCTGCAGCTGGGGAGAACTTCCACCGAGTCAATCTGCCCTGGATAGTCTCTCTCACTCCAACTGCATGGTGAGAAGGCAGCCTGATGCTGATATAGGTTGTCGAATAGGGACATAGGAGCTGGTGCCACGGTCAGCCTACCGTGGCGGACGATCTGTCTGTCGAACTCCTTGTATAACCTACCACTAGGGCAGAATGCAAACTGATCAGCGCTGTGCTGATACACCTACAGTATGGTGTCACACCTGAGCTGACAATCAAACAACGTGCAGTCACCCTGAAACCGAGGTTTGAAGCTAGCTCTCGAGTTTCTGAAGCGGTTGATGCCTTCGAGAACGAAAATAACCCTTCTCAAGGGTTACTAGAAACAGACAATGCACAAGACAATGCAGCCGTGTCTGTAAGCGCAGCGGGCACGCGTCCAGTCAGGCAGGGTCATGGCAAACATTGCTGGGACCATCCGCCCAAAGCATTCGTCAGTTCAAACGCCTGATAGTCGGAAGCTGTATCCCCCCCGGATGAGCGGACGGGTACTCTTCCACCTTATAGGAACCAGTACCAGCCTGCGATCGAGGCATCCAGCCTACAAGAGTGTGGCGTACCCTCCATGGTTCGACTGCTCCCGATGGTTCGATAAAGCTTATCGCGGTGGCTGCCGGCACTCTCTGCCAAAACTTGCCGGATGACCGCAGGGCAGGTGAAAGCTTCCACTTGACCAAATTCAGGGAAGGGATCAGGAGACAGATCTGTCATCACTAATGTCAAGAATTTGTCATTGTGACCGAGTGGTATGACTGCCAGCTGTGCGGGCAGGGCCAGGTCCTCAGAATTTCGGGTTCGCACTATTTCGCAAGGCTGGAAGATCATTGAGGTTTAAAACTTTAAAGCAGGCTGCGGCCCATGATTGTCACAGCCGTGTATCTGATGGAGTAATTCGCTCCACTTGTGCTCTGATCGGTAACCCGTTTTAGAATCCCATCTTTAGCCCCTTCAGGTAGGGTGGATCTGATGAGGTGTTCGTACGGTCGCTGGGGTTGTCTGCGAGTATCTACTCATACTACTCAGGAGGTATATGTTTGACCTCGTTGTAGAGGGTTCAGTGTGTCGTAGGCACCTGTTCAATGCCAAGTCGAGTTTCGAAGTCTTCTTGCGTACTATTTGATTGGCAATTCAGGGGGGAACGATCTGCTTTCAGCTTGAACGAAAACCATGTCTTGTGCGGAGTAGACTTGACAGAATAACAGAACACATGGACAAATGGAGTGAGTGACAAGGTATTTTCTGCATGCTGCATGGTGGATGCAAGATGCAGGAACGAGTGCATGCCATGAGGATGGCAGCACAATTGCCGATGACAGACGCAACGTATGCAGCAGGAAGCACATGTATAGTGATCAGTGTGAACTGTGAAGGTACTGTACCTAAGGAGGTAAGGTAGTATTCAGAGTACGGGGTATCCTCCGTAGTTTGTAGTAGCGTTTCAGCTGCTTGGTGGAATTGAAGATTGTACCGAGGAGATGAGATTGTTGTCTGGATGCCCAGTGTCTGCGGGGCAACCCTTTCCTCATCCGGAATCTGTCTCGAGCGCCACCACACTACATCCCGCTTAAATGAGGAGACACCACGAGCTCATGTTCAATTGTGGATTAGTTATGGATTGTGGAGCAATATTCCTTCCCTTCCTCCTCCATCTCCTCCCACCTCCATCACATCGGATTTCACATCCACCAAGTTAACCCAGTTGGAGGCTGACGGATTCTCGTTGGAGAACCCCTCTGAATAGCCAGCAAATGAACCCCTGTCCGCAAATTTCAGGTCAGTTTCTTGACTATGGGTGAATAGACTTTGGCACCCTGGTTCACGCTGACCATCTAGACTTGGGCCGGTGAATAATGGCTCACTCGCTACAAGCATTAGATCAATTCCGCCGGCATGTGGAGCAGAATGTGAACGACGGTTCAACGGATCTGCCTGTTGCTGTCCTGTGCACCCCGTGAAACCCCCGGCGATTCTCTCTCTCTCCCAGTGGCTCCCCTCCTCGCTATTGTCTGGCCGATACTACCCCATTGTGGAGTCAAACCCACTGTCTTCATTGGAGGACCTTGACTTGTTTCTCAGCTTTGCTGGGATCGATCTGAAATTGGTTGCCCCCAGCCAAAGTCAAAATGTCAAGGTGGGCTGGCTACTGGCAATTCATGGTTGGAGAAAGGGACCAGGACCTGAATCGGCGGCAGTTCAAAGAGCTGCGAGTGGGTACCTCATTCCTGGCTATATTATATCCCCTGTCGCCCTCCCATCATCGATGCTGTCAACTAGCAAGTGGCGTCAGTGACTCGGACTCAAGTCTGTCATTGCGATAGATTCTCGCTTCACGTTACCCTCTCAGTGATAATCGGATCGTGATTATGGCCAATGTGATTAGCAACTATCTGTCCGGGGTTGCTGGTGATTATGCTTGAATTCCAACTGAACGATCGCATGTTTGAACAACCCTTCGCTCCATCAAAATAATTCAGCAACTGAACCCCACTCGAACCTTGATTCGAATAACCTCGTCCTAACATGCGAATTCCACCCGCCAGTGTCCTGGCGACATGGCCCACGCCTAACTATGTCGACCCTGTGACTCGTGGAAACTATGTGCTTATCGTGAGCGTTGTCCTCCTCAGCGTCGCATTCGTTGTCACCTGCCTCCGCCTCTATACGCGTTTGAGGATAACCTGCACCTTCGGTTTCGATGACATTCTCATCATTTGGGCCCTTGTGAGTATCAGATTGCGAAACTCGTAATACCTAGCTGCTGACTATCGTGCGTCAGGCTTTCGCAATTGGAATGTGCGCTGTAACATCTATAGCAACTGAAAACTACGGTTGGACCCGACACATCTGGGATATTCCACCTTCTTGGCTGCCAGCTGTCAACAAACTCAACCTGGCATTCCAAATGCTCTTCTCCTTGTCTTCCAGTATCACAAAGCTTTCTTTGTTGTGGTTCTGCAAGCGTTTACTTGGAGCCGGAAGCAAAGGCCTATATTCCTCTTACAATATTGTGCTGATCATTGGCATGGTCATCGTGCTAATATGCTGTCTTCTATTTCTCTTCATCTCCATCTTCCAATGCTCGTGAGTTTCCGCCCTAAGACGCTCTCATCACAAGCGCATCTTACCGTGAATACGTACTAATGATTTAGGCCTATACGCGCATACTGGGAAGTGGCACCCACATACCCCTTCCATTGCCTCAACGACGGTGCTGCTGTGTTCTCAGCCAGTGTCGTGAACATTTTTACTGATTTCCTCACCACCGTTCTCCCAATGCCATTGATCTGGAATCTGAAGATGCCTGCTCGACAGCGAGTTGCTGTTATCTCAATCTTTGGATTGGGAATCGTGGTTAATGTGGCTGGCTCCATCCGGACAGTTTACGTCTGGAAGAGCATGGTGGCTTCATATGATACTACTTGGGTGGGCTGGCCTGTCCTTCTCGCTGCTTCAATAGAGATCAGCATGGGCTTGGTATGTTATCATCTCTTCCTGACTGATTCAATTTTGTCTGACTCGTTTAGATCTGCGCTTCTGCCCCTGCGTTGAGGCCCCTTGTCACCTTCTTTTTGCCCCGTCTTCTCCAGTCCAGTCGCCGCTATGCATCATCTTACAGCCGGAAGAGCCTCCCACCAAAGGGATGGTCTTCGAGCGCGCCTACCAAAGAATCAAGAATTGAAGATCGACAATATGGCTATCAAGGCGACACCAATGTCGATCGGTTCGAGGTTTTGCGTACGGTGGAGATGGAGACTTGGTCTGAGATCAAGAAGCCTGGGCATGCCGACAGCAACCAGCCCTCGTCAATATCGAACCATATGCGGGTTGCAACACCTACACATCACGTGGAATTGAAGAACCACGGTGTGGTCTACACGTCGCCTGGTAGCGACAAGTCTACTGCTTCCCTTACTCGAGATTTAAACTCAAACACCGAACGATCGACGACTGACCGGTCGACAATTGATGATAAGAACTTCTTCTAGTTCTTTCTTCGATTCGATTAATTTTCTTACTATGTCTTCATACAACAGACTTTCTGCCATTACGATGATAATGCTTAACGATCGTAATCGTGTTCAACACATGTACGCATCATGTCTACGCACAGCGCCGTGCACTTCTGGCAAGACCCATTCCTTTTCTTTTTGTATACAACGATTTATATCTACATTCTGTGTGTAAATTGAATTTTATAACACCCAAGTTATGCGCTCGCCATGACGAAGCGACTCCAACCTCAACTTGAGCGATGTCTATTCAAATTACTTGCAGCTGGCGAAGTGCTAGAAGTGGGTCGATGGAGCAGCTCCGCAATCGGATCCCGCACTCCCCACCTGGCACTCTGACTCGGTCACTCGAGAGGTTCAGCTTGGTTGCCAGATTGGCCTGACCGGGCCGGCACTGCATCGCGTAGACTACCTTCTTCGGGCTAGTTCAAGGAACACATGCCGGCCTCACCAGATGCGGGCATACTAATGCAGGCACCAAGAGGTGCTTACGTGTTTTCCTTTAGCAACCCTGCTTCTCGAATCTCCGCGTCGCTCTTCCCTCCGACACTCGACTGTCGCGTGTCACACAGTAACTTCGAATAGACAATTCCATTGTATTAAAGCCCGATCTTGGTATCGCATTGTAGAACATACTAGCAGGGGTGTATGCACGTGTGGAACTTAAGAAGATGGCTGTCAAGCAAAGAGCAATCTAGACTTCCTCGTGGACTCCGATGCGATAGATTAATCCTCCGTACGCCAGGGATTTCTATCTTCTGTACCGCGGACCGGTGAAATACTGTGTCCCCCAGTTAGCTTTATCCCTTTGAGTTTAGTGCTCTAATACTGGCACTGTCATGTCACGGCCCTTTTTCTCAGTCCGATACACTGCCTTTTTTTATTCGACCGAAGAAACTGCTTGGTCACAGTGCAGCGTGGTAAAGGCATCCCATCGAATGCTAATGTTGTGACGTCCTGTAGGCCTGGGGAATCACCCGCCCTGTTTCCTCACCTAACGAGTCTGTCTGTCAAAGGCTCTCTTTTCTTCCCCCTTCATATGCCTCAGGCCCCGTTCTCGCAGTTCGGAAAAGAAGCTGAAGGCGGCGTCGAACGTATCGAGAGATGTCCAGCCATCCCGTTTCACAAAGCCTTCGATACTGTCAAAGAACTCCTGGACCTCGTTCCAGCCCTTGCCATCGCCGGCGTGGCTATGTAGTTGCGTGAAGTGATAGGGACATTCGCCTTGGATGCCGAGTTCTGGCCAGTGTCTGAGATGAAAGATCAGATTCTGTCCAAAAAGGGAAGATGATACCTTTCCACGTTGATGAGTGCCTCACGGAAAGAGGCGATGTCATCATCCCAAATTGCCGGGTCGTTGAAGGGGAACGCTGTCTGTGTAGTCCACGATCGGAGAGGGTTGGGATTGAAGGAAGAGCGGCCCTGCCCACAAGCCCTGCCAGTCGATGACAGCCGTTATACGGCCATCGTCAACAAACAGATTCGATGAATGAAGGTCTCCGTGCCACAAAATGGGGCGAGTGAGGACGGGGTCAATGTCCATCATAGCTGGAGCCACTTGGAGATACTTCTCCAAAAGCTGCAGATGTGCATGTGGACTATTTTGGGCTGAAGAGATTAGAGTAGCTTCGCTCAATGGTTTTGAGATGACAAAACGTTTGATCCACTCCAGTTCACGCCGGCCAACACTTCGCGCATATTCTTGGGGTGTACGCCCTGATAGAAATCAAGACAAGAAACAGTGCGAAACAGCAGTATGGAAATGCTTACAAGGACTCCGCGGGATCTGCATCGACGAGCGTTGTTTCTTCCAGAAGCTGCGTTCGACGGTAAGCCCAATACTGAACTTCTTGCAGACTCTCTCTCTTTCAGTTCGGAGGAAGCGCTGTTGGTAAGCGGCGCTGGAACTGCGCTTTCCACTGCATCGTTCGCGAAGAATATACTACCAAAGCTGACAAGTTGATCAGATTTCGCACACGCATTTGTCAGTTAAACGGTTTCAACATACTGAGAAAACGACACCGCCAGCATATTTGACTCGAGCGTCACTATCTCCCGCATAATGGAGAGCTTTTTGTCCAGATTCAGCTGATCCCAGATGACTCCAAGCTGTATGCCAGATGCTTCTTCCATAATAATGTATTCCGAGCCAACGGCGTTGTTTGACGTGGCACTCCAATCAAGGACTCTCGGCACGGGGATTTGAAGGACATCTCGGGCCTGGGATCGAGCATGAAGTGCACGACGTCCCATGTCAATATTTATTTACTAGTGTATGGTTGCGAACAATTCGAAAGGACATATCGCTTGTTGTTTGTGGAATCGTACATGTGCATATTCTAGGTGATGGAAACACTGTAGTCAGGAAGCGCAATTAGAAGCTTTTCTGGGTTCAATGTCATCAACCAGTGGCAAGTACCGTGTGATGATTTGCTCTCTGACCCGATCGCAACACAATTTATCTCCGCCCGGATTCTGCGGGCTTTGCGGGCCGACTTTTGGGTCTCATTCAAGTCCACACAGAACTGTCTTCGCTAATTGCCACTTAAGAAAGTCATGCTAACGAAGCTTTGTTCTCATGTATGCAGTCCATACCCATTGTATCTTTATAGCAGTATGAAGTGAAGCCCGCATGCTCGTCGACGTTGCTTGCTTTGTTGAGGAACATTCCTTATCCTGCCTGCCAAGCCGACCGATAAGAATGATCTGGGGAACTGGAAGCTATCTCCAACTTCCACATTGCCGGGCTGCTGTTTTTCTCACCGCTGCAATTGTGAAGCCACCATTGCAAAGGGAAAGTCGTTCCGGAGGGAACACAGTCCGGACAGCATCGGACCGAATGATGAGCAAATGGATAATCGATGCTACTAATAGTCGAGTGATCAGGACTGATTGTGAGACTCCATTTTATCGGCGCATCTGCTGTATCGCCGAGCACGGGCATATCCTGGGTGGTGATTGGTGCAAATCGCCGAGGAGAGCTCTCTGGCGCGGGGCAGCTTCCGCCAGAGCTGCTTCTTTCTCCGCACCGAGGCCTGGTATTTAACCAGGCGCGCGGCCAAATTTGGAGGGGACTTTTTTTTGTTCTTGAATCCTCAAGTGTCAATTATCCTCTTGACTATCCATTGCAGCTCCATCTTGAATCTTCCCTGCGGATTGTCGACCATTAGGCTGGTTGGGCGATCTATCCTCTCCCCCCTCACTCCCTTATCTGTCGTCATCGCGTTATCATCCCTCTCCACTCCGCTTCTTTGTCCTGGTTGTGCCTGGCACAAGGGAGAAGATAATTCTACTCTTCACCAAAACCATCCATCAAACAATCCCCCTGTATATTCACAATGGCAGCTGTCTTCCGCTCCAGCCTCAAGCTTCGCACAGCGACTCGCCTTTCGGCAGTCCGCACCCTCAGCACCACTGCCCACCTGCGGGCTGCTGAGAAGCCGTTCTTCCCCGACGAGCCCACAGCTCCCAAGTTGGCCACTGCCATTCCCGGCCCCAACAACAAGGCTGCTGCTCAGAAGCTGGACCAGGTCTTTGATGTGCGCAGCTTGAACATGCTGGCTGATTACTACAAGTCTACTGGAAACTAGTATGCCTTTTGAGCCCCTCCGGGTTATCGCCCTGAATTATGAGTTAGTAGCTAATTTTCGACCGCAGCATCGCCGATACTGACGGAAACCTTCTCCTTGATGTGTAAGCTACCATACTTCCTCTGACCCTGACTTTCCCCTCTATACATTGAGTCGCATCTAACGTGGTTCTCGGCAAACAGCTACGCCCAGATTGCTTCCATCCCTGTTGGTTACAACAACCCTCACCTCCGCAAGGTGGCCGAGTCTCCCGAGATGGTCAATGCCCTGATCAACAGACCTGCTCTGGGTAACTTTCCCTCTCACGACTGGGCCGACATCCTGAACACGGGCATTCTCAAGGTCGCTCCCAAGGGTCTCAACCAGGTCTTCACTGCCTTGGCTGGTTCCGACGCCAATGAGACTGCTTACAAGGCTGCCTTCATGTACTACCGCCAGCGCGAGCGTGGTGGCGCTGAGAAGGAGTTCACTGAGGAGGAGCTGCAGACTACCATGAACAACCAGTCCCCGGGTTCCCCTCAGCTGTCGATTATGTCCTTCAAGTCTGCCTTCCACGGCCGTCTCTTTGGTAGTCTGTCTACTACCCGCAGCAAGCCTATCCACAAGCTTGATATCCCTGCCTTTGACTGGCCCCAGGCTCCCTTCCCCTCGCTCAAGTACCCCCTTGAGGAGCATGCCGCGGAGAATGCCCAGGAGGAGCAGCGCTGCTTGCAGGAGGTTGAGCGCCTGATTAAGGAGTTCCACAACCCTGTCGCAGCTGTTGTGGTTGAGCCTATCCAGTCGGAGGGTGGTGACAACCATGCCTCTCCTGCTTTCTTCCAGGGTCTCCGCGACATTACCAAGCGCCACAATGTCCTGTTCATTGTTGATGAGGTGCAGACCGGTGTGGGCGCTACTGGAAAGTTCTGGGCCCATGACCACTGGAACCTGACGACTCCCCCCGATATTGTGACTTTCTCCAAGAAGGCCCAAACTGCCGGATACTACTACGGAAACCCCGCTCTGCGCCCAAACAAGCCGTACCGTCAGTTCAACACCTGGATGGGTGACCCGGCCCGTGCCCTCATCTTCCGCGGTATCACCGAGGAGATCGAGCGCCTGAACCTAGTGGAGAACACTGCCATCACTGGTGACTACCTGTTTGCCGGTCTCGAGCGTCTTGCTAAGCAGTACCCTGAGCACCTGCAGAACCTCCGTGGTAAGGGCCAGGGTACCTTCATTGCCTGGGACTCTCCCAAGCGTGACGAATTTTTGGCCAAGGCCAAGAACGTCGGTGTCAACATTGGCGGAAGCGGCCAGAGTGCCGTTCGCTTGAGGCCCATGTTGATCTTCCAGAAGCACCACGGTAAGTCAATCGGCATCACCTAACAGGAGTAAGATGATCAGAGGCTAACATCATCTGCAGCTGATATTCTCTTGGAGAGCGTTGAGAAGATCATCAAGCAGCTGTAAAGCGGCTTAATTGTCTACCAACATATCTTCTCTATCTGATACATTTGTGATTGAAATCTGGCGTTCAGTGGTACATCGGGCGGGTCGGCAATTGATTGGGTTCATTTCTTGCGTTTTACTTGAGCCAAATTCAGCAGCGTATGAAGAGGATGAGTTGATGCCTTGTATTTATGTTAGCATCGAGAAATAGCAATTGGATGCCATCAGGAAGGCAACATTGAATATTCATCTAATCGGGTATCGAGCATTGTTCGGGGTTGATCTTCTGAACCTTTGAAAGCTCGTCTTTGGAGAAGTAAGAATCGACGAGCAACCCCGGCGCAGTAAAAAAAATCCAAGGGGCAAGCAACCATGTTTCCCGGAATCAATCGCATACAGTACGAGAAAAAACAACCTAACCAAAACTCCAGTGTTGTGCAACCGCGCAAGGAACAAAACAAAAAGAAGAAAACCACCTCCCCTTCCAGCCAGAGTCTCCAGGCCGCGCGCCTTCGTCGAATAGTAAATATTGGATCGAGTAAGCCGTTCTACGCCTCCTCTTCCCCAGTGCTACCATCCCTCCTATCGAAAAAAGACAGTCAGTAAGCTTCTGCAGCTGGCAGGACATTTCCCCAAAACACAAGACAGAGAGTGTGGAGCATACGGAATATACTTGATCCCCGAGTCCTCCAAGCTGGAAATGATCTCATCGGGAAGCTGCAACAGTCATTAGTCCCCAGAACCACCGGTGGTATGCGCCTAACTCACCGAACCGGTCACCTTGACGGCGTATGTCCCCGGGACATAGCTATCCAGCCGCTGCCACCGAGCCACCCAGCTGGTCGTGGGATCGCGGAGCGTCAGCAGGCCCTCGAAGACCTGGGATGTGCATTCTTGGATGGCGTCGTTGTTGCCGCGGAGGCCGAGGACATTGTCGCAGTTGGGGCAGCCTTCGCGCATGAATTTCTGTGAGGCGGTGGTAAGAAGATCATGTTAGCTTTGGAGGAGAAGTCCCTGTGTCTGTTTGTGGCGCGGGAGGCATATGGTGTGAAATGGGCTGTGCTGGTGAAAGAGAGCCTGGTTGGGGGGCTCTTGGGGTAGGGGTTGGGTTTTTGACTCACGCTGTGGAGTTGGACGAGAGAGCAGACCATGCAAGCGCGGAGAGTGCGCTGCTGGCTGGGCGCAACGTAGTAGGACATTTTCGTGTTGGGGTTTGCGTGAAGGTTGGTTGGTTGGTTGGTGGGTTGAGGGGGTCAACGAAGTGGGAGTGTCACTGAGCTGCTGGACTCCCTGCCAGAGGTGAGGTGCCCTTATGTGTGGTTTTTTTGTTTCTTTGTTGCCGGTCGAAGGCTGGGCTGGATTGAAGGCTGGTACGCTGTGGAGAAAACGGCGACAGGTGTGGGCACTTTGCTTTGGGGGGGGGGGGACAATGGGATTGATAGAGCAGAATGAATGGCGATAATGAATGAATTCCAGGTAAGTTCGTGGTTTGCGAGGCCCGGTGGTGATTGCAGGTTCTCGAATCGGACCGGGAGAGTTGCCAAGACCGGAGAAAACGGGCGGACATCAAATAAATCCTCGGAAGTTGCTTCATGGCCTTCATGGCCGATTGATTGACTGGCAGTTCACAGCTTTGTGGGAGATCAAAGATCTTTTATCAGTCGAGATTGCTTCTGGTCTTGTTTCATTCTCTTACATTGATCTCTATCAAATTGGGCACTGACCGAGAGTCCTTGCTGTCCCCTTTTTGTGTCGTGCTCACTGCATCATCATCGTTATCGTCGCCTCTCTTGTTCTCTCTCGCTCTCTTTAATTCTCCCCGCCTCTTCCCTTACAATTAATTTGTTCCCGCGTGCTCACCTGCCGAAAACCTCCCCCTGCCATCCACCTCATTCTTACCAGGCCACTTGCTATCCCACACACTCCTCTCACTTTATCAATACCCTTATTATTCTTCCGATGGCGTCCTCCGATCTCGAGGCTGCCACTGCGCTGAAGGCGCAGGGTAACAAGGCGTTCGCGCAACATGAATGGCCCGCCGCCATCGACTTCTACACACAGGCGATAGAGAAGTACGACAAGGAACCCACCTTCTTCAGTAACAGAGCTCAGGTATGTCGCGCTGCTGTCGTCAACAGTCTCGCCA